>NW_028227262.1:51312500-51765000 GCF_978045245.1 Mus caroli
CCTTTTCCCTCTCCCTCCCTCCTCTCTCCTTCCCTCCCTTCCTCTATCTGCCTCTCTCCTCCTTCCTCTCCCTCCATTTCCCTCCTCCTCTTCCTCTCCATCTTTATCTTCATTATGATCAAGTTTCTGAGACGCTGTCTGCAGATACTCTGGTCTCTGGTTGCGCTGCTTGGGTATTTGCAATTAGGGTACACACCCAAAAAAACTCTGCACATTTTTTCTTGTGATTCATTTTACTTAGCTTATCTTTCTGTAAATTTTTTTTTCCAGCCTCCGCCAAAGTCCGTGAGGTGTGAGGGCCAGGTGTTCTTGTATTCTTGCCACACATGAAGCAGTGAGTCCAGAAGAGTCCTTTTGGAACCCGACACTTCTCTGTGTATAGTCTCCAGTCTCTGTGGCTAGAACCACAGCTCCCATGTCCACCTACGGTTTTCATAGGTGTAGCCTGGTTAACATCCTCACAGTTCAAAAAGATGAAGTGTTTGTTTGTTTACCCTGAGTTAAAAGATTATGCAAACCCCATGTACAGTGACCGCACAGATACAAGGAGCACCTCTTATTAAAAGCCTGCTCCAGATCCTCGCCTCCGCGTTCTGTGTGTAGCCTACAAATATGACTGAACACCTGCTACATAGCAGGAGGTATCCTGGGTCCTGAAGACCATGCTGGGGCCAAAATAGCTAAAAATTCATGTCCTCGGTGATTCTATGTAGCAGGCAATACAGAAGGCAATAAGGTATAGACTGTATTAGAAGGTGAGAATTGTCACCACATACAGTGTGCAGGTTAGGACAGAGGATGGAGTCGCTGTTAGAGAAGATGGAGAGAGGCTGTGATGAGACTGGGAGCTCTGTTTCATGACTTTACATTGAAGCATCAGTACAGCAGAGCACATAGAACCTAAGTGCACAGCTCAGTGAGGTTTCAGGAGTGTGGGACACAATAGTGCAGCCAGTGCCAGTGTCAGAGCAGAACACCACTGGTCTCTGAGAAGCCCCCAGTGTGTTCCTTCCCAGTTATGAATCTCCTCCCAACTCAATCACTGTTAACCAAAGTGACTGGTTTTAGCTGACCATGTCCTCTGCAGGGCAAGAGTCGCCTGCGTGTTCTCTGAGTGTCTGGCTCCTTGAGTTCTGTTGCCGAGATCATCAGATTCTTGTATATAGTTTCTGCTCACAGCTTATGCATTTTCACTGCTGCATAAGAGTCCCCAGTATGGTCAGGCAGTGGTGATGAATGCCTTTAATCCCAGCACTTGGGAGGCAAAGGCAAGTGGATCTCTGAGAGTTTGAGGCTAGCCAGGGCTACACAAAGAAACCCTGTCAGGGAAGGGGTTGCTACAGTGTGACTATGCCACAGTTTGTTTATCCACCGATGGGTGTCTAGGAGTTTGTACTCTGGCTGTTATCAATAGCACTCCCATAAAGATGCTAATGACTGTTTTGTAACAGTCACACATACATATGTCTGTGGCATGTATACCTAGGATTGCTATATATTATATACCTAAACAATAAGGCACATAATGCATGGTAAGTTTTGGTAGACCTTGCCCCAAAGTTGGTCCAAGCCCAACTTATAGTCCAACATCAGAGGGAGAGGAGTGTGGTATATTCAGCATACAGAGAACTCAAATACATCCTGTTTGGTGCAAAGAACTGCACAAAGCATTATTGGAGACAATAGTGCCACCTGCCTAGAAATGGACGTAAATTGACAGAGGGTTATTGATATCATTAGCTTTCATGAAGAATCCTATGCAGTGATGGTCACCAGACAAGTAAAAGGATGAAAAGAGCCCATTAATAAAGGAAAATATCAAATACAGAGTCTTGATTCTAGCATACCATTTGAATGATCTTCACAGCACAGACCCTAATTACAATTGCCGTTTCAGGAGAAATGTGTTGTGCTTTCAACAGGAGGACAAATAAGGTACTTTTTTTTTTAACATGACAAGATTATTTTCAAATTGAAAAAAATAAAAGGAGGATAAGGCCAAAGATTAATATGAGAAAATAATTTATTTATCCTACCAGATATATAAGGAGTATTGAGTCGATTTTACGGAATGACAGAATTTGACAAAGTGTTGCAGAACAAAGCAGATAAGATAGCTACAGATGCAATTACATGTGAATTTAGAGGTGACAGACATATAAGTCTGGGCATGGTGGTGACCAACTATAATTCCAGTTCTTAGGAGGTAGAGGCAGGAGGATCAGGACTTTAAGCTCCCTGTATAGGAAGTTGGAGGCCAGCCTGACCTATAGGAGACCCTGTCTCAGAACAATAAAACAAGCAACCAGAGTAACATCCTAAGTGTTCGTGTAGAACACATCATTAACAGAGTTTGGGAGCTAGGCCTTGTGGAGGAAACCTTTAATCCCAGCACTCAGGAGGCAGAGACAGGAAGATCTCTGAGTTTGAAGCCAGCCTGGTCTCCAAAGTGAATTCCAGGCTATCCAGGGCTACACAGAGAAACTGTCCAAAAAAAAGGGGAGGTGAGAGGGTGAAGAGTTTGGGAACTTTAAAAATTTTTTTACCTACACTAGTTATTTATTTGTCTATGTCAGCAGGGGATAGTCTGGAATGGAGGGTGTGTGGGAGGCATGCGCCATGGTGCATTGGTGCCCTCATGGATGTGTGGAAGTCAAAGGTGGCTGGTGCTACACAGACGTCTAAGTGGCAATGCACCTAGCTGTCTGGGCATGATGGCACATGCCTACAATCCCAGAACCTGAGAGACTGAAGCAGGGGGAAATCACAAAACTAAGACCTTGTTTCCACCAAACAAAACCTCAAACAAACATGCGCAAAAGTGTGTGCCTGTGCTCTGTTCGTTTTGCTGTATCTGGCTCAAATGTTAAAAGTCATACATAGTTAAGTGATGAACTTGGAGTTATTTTTACAAAAATAAGTAGAGATAAGTAGATGCTGTGAAGAAGACAATTAGTATAAAAGTAAATGTAGTTTGACGAACGTAAAGCCGTCAGTACACAGCTATAAACTTAATTTTTCTCAAGAGCCAAAGCATGATAGCATTTTGGCTACTGTGTATGTAGCTCACCATAGTTATTAAGATTTCAGTGAAGCAGGAAGAACCATAGTCGACCTGGGTACTAAGCCTTGGAAACTCCTCCCATGGGTCCTCATAAAGGGCTATTATATGATGTAATCAACAGTGTCCTCAGTAACCACCCGGGGTTATTAAAATAATGACCTCTGAGTACTGCTGCATTGTTCTTTCGACTGAAGCCAGTGGAGTAATGCTGAGCCATGGTTTTCCCCAAAAGCTGTTTTATCTAAGATGACCCTCAGGGCTCAATTATGTAGGTTTCTGTTGACTCTGGATTAGCTGAAGAATAAGACATTGGATATCTGGGGCAGCAATCCTTAACTAGGGGCAGTCTTGTCCCCTAGGGGAACATTTGGCAGTGTCTTGAGACAAAAATTTATTTGTCACAACTAGGGAAAGAGGATGTTGTCTGCACCAAGTAAGTAGACCATTGATGCTACTTAGCATCTTAGATGGGACAGTCCTTAGAGAAGCCATTTGCTCTGAGCCTGCAATCTACAGCAGGGCTCTTAGTTTATTTTTTTTTAATCCATGAAATTCACACATCACATATTAACTTAAATTTATTTTAAAGCAGTTTACAAGTAATTTTACCATTGATTATAGTTGAAAGCAAATTTGCATACTATTGAGATGGATATACTTGCTCATTTTACATAAAAATATTACACCTTGGCTGAATATTTGACACTGCTGACTGATATTTTGATGTTATGATCATCAGTTCTGAGGATGGGACTCTGTACAAAACTTGCCAAGCAAAAAAAAAAAATGACAGAAGTATGTTTAGGGTCGGTTTAGAAAATGGTAGAATTTCTGACCTATTCCCAAGCCCAAGTTCATTAGATGATTTAAAAAAATAATAATAAATGCAACTCAGATGAGCAACTGAAGCAGCAAACTTTATAGTAATTTTAATTGTGTGTTTTGTGTTATGTGTGTTGTATATATGCAATGAGAGTGGCTTCTGGGAGCTGGCTCTGTCCTCCTACCATGGGTCCCACAGAAAATTTTGAGTTGTCAGGCTTGGTGACAGATGCCTTTACCCTCCTTCGCTTTCATATCCTTTCCTTTCCCTTCCCTTTCCTTTCTTTTCTTTCCTTCCTTTTTCCTTTCATTTTCTTTCCTTCCATTTTTTCATTTTCTTTCCTTTTTGTTCCTTTCCTTTCCATCCCTTTCCTTACTTTCCTTTCCATTCTTTTTTTTTTTTCCTGTTTCTAGATGAGGTCTCTAGCCCAGGCTAGAAGACTAGTCTCAAGCTTGCATGCAGCCTAAGATAGCCTTAAATTCCTGAGCCTCTTCCTTCTGCTTCCAATGCTGGATTACAGGCTTAGGGATCATCTTGCTTAGTTCTAAGAAGTCAATTTTTAAATATCTTTTAGTTATTCTCTGACAATTTCTTACATGTATACACTGCTGTCTCAAGCCTTTCTACCCACAGTTCCCTGCCCGCTCACTTTCTCTGGATGCTCCCCACAACAAACTGCTTTGTCACATTTATATCTGTCTTAGTCACCATCCCATTGCTATAAAGAAAACCCAAGGCCAAGGCAACTTATAAAAGAAAGCATGTTATTGAAGGCTTGTTACAGTTTCTGAAGGTAAGTCCATGATTGCCATGGCAGCATGCATGGCAGCAGGCAGGCAGGCAGGCATGGCATAGGAGCAGCAGCAGAGAGCTCACTTATCATTCACAAGCAGGAAGCAGAGAGAGCTGCTTCTGGTCCTGGCACCTGCTTTTGAATCCTTGATCCTACCTAAACAGTTCCACCAACTGGGAACCAAACAATAAAAATTACCCTACGGTGTGTGTGTGTGTGTGTGTGTGTGTGTGTGTGTGTGTGTGTGTGTGTGTGTGTGTGTGTGTATGTGATTCTCACTCAAACCACCACAACATCCTTTCCTCTTTTGTTCTTGTGTTTGTTTTTGTTTTTGGATTTTGGTTTTTTTTTTTTTTTTTGCTTTTGTAACAACTCCTGCTGGAATGTTGACTCACCTTGTTGGCTTGATCTTGTGCAGGTGTTGTACAAGTAACCACAGCTGCTCATGAGTTCCTGTGTGCCACGGTCATGTTGAAGTAGAGTAAGGTAGAAAAGACCAATTATTAGACACTGATTTGTTGACTTATTCCGTGACATAATTGAAGCATTGCTTGTACTGCCTATTCGCCAAGCATGACTTCACTTGTTAGCTGAAACAGAAAGACCTGGAGGAATAATTGAAACAATGGGCCATTGCCCTTAACAACCCTCTACTACCATGTACCCTTCTATAAAGTCTTACCTGCTTTCCTGCCAGCTTGTGGCTTTAGAGTATAAAATAAGAATACAAATTGGACCCATCCTTGGAACGTTTCAGGAGCTGTCCTAGCTTCATTCAGTCCACCGCGGAAGAGAAGAGATCTCTCTTTTACTCTTACTGGTATCAGAGTGCTTTTTCTAGGAAAAACTCCTGCAACAGTATCCCATTGAGAACACCGAACTTCACAGCACTTCCCATCCTCTGGCTCATCCCACCCCTCATCCATGATCAAATATCACCTTTTAAAATAAAACATTTTTTACCCCATGCAATTCTTAGATATACATATTTTATCATTACACCCTCAAAAATGATGATAGGAAAATATTAAAAGTCTTTGTTTTCTATAATTAAGCTATTATATTCATATAAGAGCAGAAAATCTGACATATTGAATATTATAATATTAGATATCAGATGTTACAATATCAAGTAGTCTCTGGTCTAGGCTGAGATGTTTCAGACAGTGCTCATTGGTATCATGTGGTTTGTGTTGTGTAGACCCAAGGCTACAGTCAAGTCCTGTGATCCCGTGATCCTATGATTTAGTTCAGGCAAACATGGAGACAAACAGCTCAGATTCATTACACATTTACGTTTGAATTATGTTTTGGTCATTGTGTATTCAGAATCCTTCCACTGTTGCCAAGTTTTTCATCATCCCATTTTCAGTTACACAATCTCGTGTGAGGTCACAGCCCACAGTTTACACCACTGTAGTCTAGAAGTCTGAATGAACAATGAATGTATCACAGGGAAGAAAGTGTTGGCTCATGGACTCAGAGGATGTAGGAAGATGTAGTAGTCAATGGCCTGACTTGTGATATGCATAGTGATCTCTAGAAAAATGGAAGTAGCACATTTCTTAGGGAGAAGGGCCCTGCAACGAGATAGAGCTTAGCCATCCTACCAGCCTGGCTTTGTGAATAACAGCATTCTCATCTCTGAGTTAGCAGATTCCTCTGTGTTCACATGTCTTCAGAAAAAACTGGGAGATCTCTAGAAAGCAGTGTAGATGTGTTTGCTTGTGTCTGTGTCACATCTGTTCACATGCTGTCTTAGGGGCAAATCAAACTGACAACATCCTATCCAGTATCTCCATCATCATTAGCAATGTCTGAGTTCCAACTAGACTGGGAAGTGCAGCCTCACTCAGCAGCGGTAATAACTGAGAACCAGTGTCAAGATGACACTGTATGTGTATGGCCATTCATCCCATCCGGGCCATAGCTTCCCAGTTTTGTCTCCAGAGAGAGAAACCTTTCATCCCTCCGTTCTGATTTGGTAAAGCCCTGTAAGGTATCTGGACCAGTTTGCACCACTTACCCCAAAACAATGATGGCTATATTTGCAGTATAATCAAAGAGAGAGAAGTAATTTCCAAAGGAGAATTACTCATCAGACAAGACAGAAGGATATCTACCAGACCAGGGATGGGGGTCTTCTTCTTTTTAAACAATCTTAAAACTTTCTATGAGATACTTCAAATTGAGTTGGAAGAACAGCACAGAGCACAACAGTACATGTTTACCAAACCATATCAGCTCCTAACAGTGTACAACATCCACATTTATACTTTCTCTGTCCCCAGGGTATAGGTTTTAGTTGAGCCACTTAAGAGTAAGCTATAAATCATAGCAGTTTAGCCCTAAGAATGCCACTGTGTGTTTCTCAAGGTCGGGGGCAAACCTGACATAGCTGTATTACTGTAATCCAACTTAGAACATCTAACGTTGGACGCATACTGTTGCTGAATGTACAGCTCATCATTCCACCTCCTTCGCCTTCCTCCTTAACCCAGGATAACACACTTCAGTTTAGTGTCGTGACCCTATGGTCTCCATCTCTCAGGCATTTGGTACAGTGGCATGAGTGTGAGCAAGATGTTTTCTAGGATGGCCCTCAGCTTGTTTGTGTTGCATGAACGGTTCCTCACTATTAAATCTAGTGATTTTGTTTGTTTGTTTGTTTGTTTGCTTGTTTACCTTACATAACCCTGGCTGTCTGGAAACTCACTATGTAGGTTAAAGCTGGCCTCAAACTTGTAGAGATCCACCTGCCTCTGCCTCCTGAGTGCTGGGATTAAAGGTGTGAGTTATTTCTGACAGAAATTGTACCCCCATGGTGTGCTGGAGACAGCTTGTACTAGCTCCTAAGAGCCAATTCCCATGTGTCTTTTTAACCCCAGGTTCTGTGAAGTTATATTGGTTGCTTGCAATAGGTCATGGTGAGAATATGTGACCTCAAAGAAATCAGCAAAAGATGCAGCTGGGAAATACTCCCGACCTTTGAGTTGCAATTGTAAGATACACTTACTGTCACAGCACAGTGTGTGTGTGTGTGTGTGTGTGTGTGTGTCCTATGTGCACAGCATCAGAAGGCACATGGTATTTTTCTGTTCTGATGTTGACATCTTTGTCTCTAAGTTGAAATTGGAGCTATCTGGCTCTCCTATGAACAAGATTTACCATACATGAGAAGATAATATTCACATCATCCCTGTGCTTATCCCATCCATTTCTAATTGAGCTTTCCTTTTATTTATTGAAGATTATTGTGTAGGGCTCTGGGCATGTAGCTCAGTGGTAGAGCATTTACCTAGTGTGCAAAAGGCTCAAGTCTCATGCCCAGAACCATAAATACAAGATCAATAACAACACAATATATTATTGCCTGAATCCATTAATATTGTAATAATTTAAAACAATAATTTTCTCTTTCATTTTGGTGTTTATTTACTTATTTATCTAGCAGTGCTAAGGTCTGAACCTAGGCCTCACACATGCTAAGCAAATGCTCTACCGCTGAGCTGCAGCCTCAGCCGCTTGCACATTTTTTGTTGGTGTTTTGCAATTTCTTTTCTCTTTAATATAAATGTATTCTTAAAATAGATAACTAACGATAGATTGACTTCTGCCAACAGTTTGTCAGTTGACAACAGATTGTTAATACCCACTGCTCTGGTGTAGAATAAGTTTCCATGAAATATAACATCCGTCCGAGTTGAACAGAGTGAGGCCTCAGACCTGATTTCCTGCCCTGCTATAGAAAGTGTGTTTGTTGATAACATATAGCTTCATCATTGACGGAGACAACATTTGGGGTCATTTTGCACTGCCTTGCCCGAACCCACTTTTTACCCAAAGCATGCCTTCGGAAGATTGCTGGGAGAGTGATTGGGTAATGAAGTTTTAGGTTAGCTGTGTAGATAGAGCAGGAAGAACACAGGCCAGGAAGTCCAGAGCCACATGTGAGGAGACTGGAAGCTACAGGCCATCTCTCTGATCTTCAGTGCTGACTGAAACCATTGGGTCCTATTTCACCGTGTTCCCTTTCTGGTCCTAGGACTTTTTTTTTATTCATCCCCTTAATTGGGGAACCTAGAATTCACCTCATTAGCACAGTGAGATGCGCAGGCACAAGGTGGAAGGTGACCTGGTAGCTGAACTGCCAATGCATCTCTTGGAGCCTTGAGAGTGAAGCGCCAGGACTGTCTCAGCTTACCTTTGTGTGCCCAGCCCCATCCTCTAGCTCCTGATTCTGGCTCTTTGTTTGTTGCTGGCAGCCATGGAAACCCACTGAAGGATGTCCTCACCTTTCTCTGTGAGGAGCTGTCTCTGAGTCTCAAGTGTTAGCTTGCCCTGTATCTGGTTACTCCGTTGCCATGGCGGAGGTAAAAGAAATCTGCCCTGGGCAGTCTACAGTTTTAAAACAGCGTTGCTACTTCAGGCATGAACTGTTAAGGACTCTTAGAAGTCTTCATTGACTTTTGCCCAATGAAAGTGCTGAGAAACGGGCAGGTGGGTTATTCTTGATGGATGCATTGTTTAGAGAACTCCATGAATGTGTCAGGTTACAGTGATCGGTACTGGGGCCCAGAATGGCTCGCCTCTGATATCAACAGGATGTTATACGTAAGGTGATGTGGAGAATGAGGACTATAAAAGAAAATGGGGCTTTGGCCAAACCGTGTTTTCTTCCCCATCTGGAACAAGATTTGAGACAGTTCTCTCCCTCCCTCTCCCCCACCCTTTCTCACCCCTGCCAAAACTGGGTTTGGACCACATTAGCTAGGAAAGGCAAGCTGGTGTTTGATGCCTCCACGTGATGCTGTCTGAGCCTGGTACTCCCCATGCTTCGGGTCCTCCTTTTAGCATTTTAATATTTAATGACCCTTCTGAGATGGAGAAGTATGTGGCAGCTCCCTAGGGGATATCTGCTTTAGGTATCTTTTTTTTTTTTAAATCTGTCTGCTGAACTTCCATTTGCTAAAATTGAAAAGGTGGTGTCTAGAATACTTTTTAGATGACTCATCTAAGGCCGTGATGAGGCAGACGAAGACTGTGGGAATCCAGGGTGTTGGTAGGAATTTTCAACTTGTTTTATTCGTCTTTGATTTGTAGAATACTCTAGAAAATACACTTTTCTCATCGATAAGATGTGAAGACAAATTTGACTTTAACTTTGAGGTGTGGCCTGTTTTGCAACTCAGGGATTTATTTTATTTGTTGTTCTGCCCGCTCCTCTCCTCATTCTCTCTGTGTTCGAATTTAAGGAATTTGACCTTCCGAGAATGTAATCTAATCAACAGCCACCTCACCTGGTGGATTACCCACTGCCATCCGTCAGATTAGAAAGCCAGGGTCTTGCTGGGAAGACAGAGAGGGCCATTGATTCCTGAGCTCAGCCTGGCTTCTCTTTGATTTTATAATCAGTTCCTAGAGATTGTGGGGGAGCTTTGAATTCCAGGGCTTGGGATCCAAGAGCTCTTGAACAAAACCTTTGAAGCAGCTCTTTCTGCCTTGGGTTTCAGAAGGGAGGACCCACTGTGTCTTGATGGGTGAATTAAGTTGTTTTCAGGTTAGGTTTTTTTTTCCCCTAATATAAGGGAACTGATAATATAATTATCACTGTTAGTGTAATACCCTGGGGTTTTCCGTTGTTCTCTTCTTTGTTTTTGTTTTTGGTGTTTTAATGGGGATGGAGGCGGGAGAGCTCACGTCAGGACAGCTTCACAGAGCTGCTTCTCTCCCTCAACTCTTGAGTCCCGGGGCTGGAGCTCAGAAGAACCCTGGACTTGCTTACCTCCTGATCTGTCTCACCAGCTCCTGTTCCCCCTTGTCCTTTGCATTCTGTCGGAGAACTCTAACCACGTTCATGCTGGGAGAAAAACTTAAATCTTTCCAGAAACCCTCACAAGTATAACGCCCTGTGTGAACATCCTATTGTGCACTGGCTTGAAACTATTTAATGACTAGCCATGATGGATTTGGAATAAACTAACTAATGCTAGCGCTCCAGTTCAACAGATAAAAGGGAGGAAGAGAAAGTACCAGGCAATACCCAGGCCTTTAAACACTGTGTGCTTCCAAGCAGTGAGGCTTGCACTTAGCAGGATGGGCTTGGGGGGCATTGTTTCTACATGTGTTGAACCTTACAAGGTCATGTGCCCTGACCTTAAATTCAAAGTTCCTCTACACCTGCTTACTGTTGTAATATTACACAGTGCTGCACTGCCATTTACACATGTCACACATGTAAAGGAATGAAGGTGCACAGGAGTGTTTACCCACACTTAAGCATGTCTCAGGACCAAACAAACAAACAAAAAAATCAGTCTTGTCAATCAAACCCTAAGACTCCAATTTTCCCTGGGATCCTGAAACATGGAGAAGTAAAAGGATGGGAAAATGATGAATGTGAGTTTATCAAACCTTCAGAGCTACAGAACGCTAGACCTCGCTTTCCCTGCTACTGACGTTTAAGACTTCTCATTTTAGCTAGGATGGCATGAATAGTCACTCCATCGCATGCTTCCTGACAATGAAGTGAAATTATGTCTTAATAATGTCTGCTCATGTGTATGCTGAAGTAACCGTGCTGTGACTCTGAGAGAGGAGATTATCTCAGGGAAACCCACAACAAGCAAATATAGAAAAATCTGCAGACCTTAAACATTAATTTGCAGAGGTGAAAGAAAATTAGTCAAGTATATTCATTTTTAAATTGTCAAAAATTTTTGCCTCAAAGTTACTTATCTTTTCTAAGCAAAATTTTCCTACACAATGAAGAGAGAGAGAGAGAGAGAGAGAGAGAGAGAGAGAGAGAGAGAGAGAGAGAGAGAGAGGAGAGAGAGGCTCTTCCGGTCCTTCCTATTCTTCCCTGAGGTTTCCCTGCTCACCCCCCTCCCTTGCAGTGGTATGCTCTGCATTTGATCATAAAGTGGAGGTGCCAAGCTGTGACAGACTCTTCAGCTCCACAGCCATTCACTCCAGTCCAGGGTAGACTGCACTCAGTGATATTCTCCTCTTCCACCCACAGGGACAAATTGAAGTAGACAGTGAGACCATCTTCAAGTTGGCAGCCCTGGTTTTGCAGGTAAGAGTTCACTCGCTGCCTCTAACTAGCTCCCTTTTGTTCCTTGGTTTCTTGCTAACTGTCTGCAACTGTAAAACTTTTCCATGGAGCGGGAACCTGATGGATTTTTTAAACCAGTAAATGGCTTATCAGTGAAAGATATGACCTGCTGATTTCTCTTTTAAAAACTATTTGCATGAACCAGCATTTGATAGTATTTTTCTAAGACATAACGAAGTTTAGACTGTACTAAGGGAACGGAGTTCTGACCGTATTCCTGGAAAAGGACTCCCAGTCACTTGAACTCGGGAGGCAGCAGTTGTTAGAACAGCTGTAATTTTCATTTAAATTTAGCAACTTTTGTACACGTTTTCTTGAGGTTGTGTAAAGAGACTTTTAATTCTTAAAGGCGGCTGGCAGCTGAAAAGCAAAGTCATTTCCTGAACTGTTTAAAAAGTAAATAGTGTGTGTGTTGATTTACCTGGGTCAGAGTCTAAAAAGTGTGGCACTTTAGTGCAAATGTACTTATCCTGTGAACTTAGATATGCCACAGCGATTATCGGTGCTTCTCCATATATATATATGAAGAATATATAATATATAAAAATATATTTGTATATCAGTCTCTTGTGTTAAGGGTAAGACACATCTCATATATACATGTATTTTCTCACCAATAGTGGCCTGTGGGCGGTATTCCTTACCTACCTTTCTTAACAGAAAGCTCTGGTCTCTGTGAAGGGGAAAATAAGCAAGAATAAATCATTCATCGCGCTTAGCATAAATACATATTGATCATGTCTTTATTTTTATTTCAGGAAAGCAAGGGAGATTATACCAGGTAATGATTTCTTTTCTGATGTTACTGTGTAGAATGAGGCTCTCCAGTTGTGGAATGAGTTATTTTAAATAATAATGGACGCAAAAGCAAAAGAAAGCCTATTTGAGACTGGCTGCTCAGATCTCCCTCTTCCTTCTCGGAGAAACCTGTTCTTTTTGTGAATGACTCTCAGAACGAAACTTTCTCACAGTGTTTCAGGGCAGAGTGACAGGAAACCATAGTTAGAAGCCCTCCAAAGTTTCCAGTATTGTAGTATCACGTTGGTTACCGAGACGAAGAAAACTGTGAAAAGCTTTGCTAACTGGTGCGGTGCTTTTTTTGTAAGCATATAATGATGGTGTGTGCAAGGGGTTCTAACATATGCAGAAACAGATTAAATCCATCAGCTGCTTAGTTAAGGGATTAATAGGGCCTTTCTTTGCAGCTGCCCTGAAGGGACCTCACCCTTCATACACTTGACCCAGCAGCCGCATTGCTGCTGCGCTGACACTGGGGTTAAGTGTCTCGCTGGCCACATCAGCAGAGAGTGTGTGGGTTTTCACCCCCTCCCGTGCTCTCTCTTCTGTGCAGTGGTCGTAGGTAGAGAGGTGGGAACTGTCAAAACTGGGGTGGGGGAAACCTCTGGTGGGAAGCAGTGCCCAGGCCTGTGACCCATTGAAAGCCTAGCCTTTGCCACGCTAACATTCCACTTCTGAAGGCTTCACCCAGAGATTATTGACAGATCACCTTCCCAACCGAGGCTTTGTGCTCAGTAATGGGTTGATAAAATAATGCCTTCAGAGCCTGACAGCTTCCAGTCCTTGAAGAATAATCAACTCTCCTCACCATGCACATTCAGAGTGATAGAGCAGGGGGTTCCACTTGACACCCCATTATTCAGTTACTCACCACTCACTCTCATTGAGAGTATATGGTGTGTGTGTTTATGTGAGCCTATGTTTGTGTGTATATGTGTATATGTGTGTTGTTTTGTATTCTTTATACCTAAGGTTTGAGTCCATACGCCATTTCACAGCAGTAAGTCATGCTTTATTGTTACCTTCTCATCTCACCGTTATCCCCCCACTTCTAACCCATTCATCTTCTCAACCTCCCCTACTTTCATACATATATGTGCACATGTATGTATATGATTTTGTGTATCCATAAAGTCTGTGGTTATATGGGCAGTCACAAAGTCAGTTTATGGTGGCCTCAGCCTCTGTAGTGTGGACCGTTTACTCTCCCTTCCCCGCTCCTGACCCTGTGAGGGATGCAGGCATCAGACACTGTAAGCCTCAGTGTGCTCACATCAGTGAAAGGCAGCCTAGCCTACAGGACTGTTGTGAATTCAATGTGTGAAGGTCACTGGGTCAAGGTCAGCAGCCGTCAGCTCTGACCCCACCTCTGCTGTGACAGCGGTTACTTTCCCCTTAATCCACACCAAAATTTTGTCTGGTCTCCTGCCTCCTTCTGAGAAGAGTTTTGGGACAAAGGTGGGTCCGTGAAAGCTGTAGTAACACAGCGGCAGACAAAAGAGAAAAGGCTGGTGTCACCAGCTTTCCTGAGGGAGAGCCCAGGGCCTGGCACAGATGGAGGCTGTGAGTGATCTTCCTTGAGGGATGTACACATTTCAGCTTTAGATGGTAGTTTGCTATTGTTGACTTAGCTCTGTCTTACCCAGCCCTTCCTTATGTTCAACCAGATTCTAGTCCTTTCCTTGAGGAGCCCAAGGCTGAAGATGTGTCACATACTCTCTTGAAATTGTCCATCTCAAACCAAGTAGTGGAAGAGAACATGATTAAACCGAGTCTTACATACACTGAGCCTCGCACAAACTCTCAGGGTTACCCCAAAGGAGCTGTTTATTCTTTCCATGCCTCCTCTGTGAGTTGGGGGTCTTTCTTGAGGAAGTTAGTGGAGAGGGGAGAGCTGTAAATTACAAAGTGTACTTTACAAAGGCATTAAGTATTGATAAAAAGAACAAAAGGCATGAGCATCTGTCACTGAAGGTGACAATAGAAAAGAATTCAACATCACCCACCCCTGTCTAATCTCCTCCCTGATGGGCAGTGGATATTCTTCTGCCAAGCATTTTTTTTTTAAATAGAACCAATGTCGGAAAATCAGGCAAAATAAAATGATGATCAGTCCATGTCATCATGGTTAGAGAAAAGACCTACAGTTGGCCTCTACAAAGCCAACGGGCTCATTCAAACCCTAAGACTTCCATGTACTGCCTGCATAATCTGAAAAAAAAATCCCAAGCCTTAGTTTCCTGGAACATGAAAGACAACTTGTAACAATTGTAAGCATGCCATAGGTTGGTACAGGGATTGAATTAATATTTGTGAGATGACCGGAGTCGTTCTGGAATTACCACTTTGATATACCATCAGAATGCTTGTTGGTTGCAGTTGTTTTTAGACAGTGTCTCATGTAGCCTAAGCTGGCCTGAAACTTTAGAGTCATAGATGACCTTGACCTCCTGACCCTCCTGCCTCCCCTTCTTCACTAGTGGAATTACAGGCATTGCCGATATATATGCCTAAATGGATAGACATGTGTACCATTCTCCTGTTACAAATTCGAGTTGTTGCCCATGTTTTAGCGATTGTAAATAATGTTGCAGTGAACATCTGTGTGTATCTGAACCTGACATTATTCCAGTGTGTGTGTGCGTGTTTGTGTGTGTTTAAGACAGATTTAAAAAATTTTTTTTTATATTTATTTGTGGGGAGGGGACAAATCACAGTTCACATGATGTAATGAAACTTGGTGGCAATCAAGCTTGAGCCACCCCCCCCCCCCAGTTAATTGCTCTCAGGCATCCAGAGAAGTTCCTTTCCCATGGGAAATAGGTACATTTTTATAGCACCACCATAAATTGGTAAGATTTCCTTCCATTTGAAGCTAGGTGTTAAACCAGACCCTTATTCTGACCCAGAAGTGAAGTGAAAATCTAAGTCCTTCCACTTCCGAACAGAAGCATTCCAACACTTAGTTACTTGGTAACCTCAGCTTTCAAGATCTTAAAAATAAAACCAAACGAAACCCCCTTTGCCTGTTTGTGGCTGGCCTAGCAGGTCACTGATAAAGCCGGGTCAGCTTTCCGGAATTCTCTGTTTGCCTGGGTTGCGTTACCAAAGCACTCGTTATCTTTGCGGTGTAAGGGCTGACTTGGAAATTCAGGCTGTCAGCTATTTAAAGCAAAAAGAAGTCCCCTCTCCACTCCTAATGAGCCTTCTGAGAGCAGGGCTTCCTACTGGCCACAATAATGTTAACTTTAAGTACTTTGAAGGATCCCTGGGAGGAAGGGAACCGAGAAGGGTGGGGCTTGCTATTCTTAAAGGCATTTTGGAAGAAGAGTTTGAGCAGAGCTTGTTTGGGGCAAACTAATGTGGGGGATCTGAGGAGAACAAAGAGAGAGCAGCAAGTAGAGTTGTGGGGCAAGAGCAGAATCTAGATGCCAGGTTAGGGTGCCTATGTGCACCGGGAAACTAGGGTTTCAAAGGTAAACAGCAGTGACCCCTAGGCTCATTACACCAGTGTGAGAAAACAACAGCAAGCAGACAGCTCCCAGAGGTCAGGAGCTGAACTGAGGACTTGCATGAGCCAAGAGGTATTAGCGATGCCTGAGAGCTTTGGAATTTAACCACTTGGTTTCAAACAACTTGATGGATATGGTAGCTGCCCTGTCTGAAACCCAGTCTGTCTCAAGTAACATTGAATAGGTAATAGCAGCCTGGCGTGGCTGCTTTATTATTTCCTCCACCCTCCTGGCAGGCCTAGGACAATGGCATTATTGCTGTCCCACTTTACAGGTAAGAACACTGCTTTGAAGCCCTGGATGAATCAAGTAGGGGCTTCCTTGAGTCTCAGAGACACCACAAACTTGTAACACACACTTATTAGCAAAGATGGGAATTGTCAGACTTGAACATGTCTGTCTTATGTCAGGACAGATTTAGTGAATTACTAAGAGTTTATGGTGGCCAGAGAGATGCTCAGCAGCTAGGAGTACTTGCTGCTCTTCCAGAGGACCTGGGTGCTAGTCTCAGCACTCACGAGGTGGCTTACAACAGCCAGTAACTCAGGTCCCAGGGTATCCAGCACCCTCACCGGCTTCTGTGGGCATTACACTCATGCATCATACAGACATCTGTGCAGGCAAAACACTCATATGTGTAAAAAACAAAGTCTCTAAAAAAGGGTTTTTTTTTCTCGTTTAATAAGACTTTATGGTATATGGAAAGGAATTCAACATACCCACACGCAGACAGAAGTGTGTTTCTTCGTGTGCGTTCTTCGTGATGTTTGGTTAAAGTTAAACAAAGGAGCTGGAGATGTTGTCCATTTGGCAACATGCACGACGTCCCCAGTACTAATTAAAGCTGAATAAAGCTCTGTTGGTACATTCCTGGGAGGTAGAAGTAGGAGCATTAGAAGATAGATGGCATCGCTTTGGGCTGTGTGGTGAATTTGAGGCCAGCGTGAGCTACATCAGACCCTGGTTCAAACAACAACAAAAAAAATCAAACCAAGTTTCTTATATTTTCTCCAAGTTTCAGTCTACTCACATACACTGAGTTCTAGAAGGGCCACAGCAGCAGTGTTTGATGCCTGAGTGACAGCCCGACCACTGTTCTGTGGGCTTTATATCACTAACCACAGTCTTGCGGAACAACAGAGGCTTTGCAGCTTGTATAGTCTGTACCTTAAATTACCTTATATTAAACATCTGAAGGATGGGCTACAACTAAGAGAACAGAAGCCCCACCTGTACTCCCAAGGAGATCAATCCTGTCCTCTTGACCCAGTGAAATTTTCTCCAGAAGAGTGGACCAGGCTGGGGCACTCCTGACGACTCTGTGAGACTGGAGTGAAGCTCCGGGTGGTGTTGACAATGGCTGGCTGTCTCAGACATGGACAGGTCAGTCTTCTGTACCAATAGAGAGTGGTAGGCATGAAGTACTTGGAGTCCTCCGAGGCCCGCCACCCCGGAGCTAAGGCTGACATGGTGAGCAAGGCATCTTGCATTTCTGCCGATGAGTGTTTGCACATCTTTTGGTGTGGTTCTGACAACATGCAGTGATGACAGGAGCTGTAACATAACCCATTGCAGTCGGCTGTACCAACATGGCCGATGCAGCTAATCCACCTGTCAGTGCGCAGAGTTACCTAAGGTAGGAAGAACCAACAAAGCTTCCAGGCCTCAAATTGACTCTATATAATCTTGACTTCTCTAGTAGGAAGTTTGCAGATTCTGACTCTCTGTGCTTTTGGAGAAAACAGCATGCCTGCAGATTCTTGTCCTCCTGGCTTCCAGTTTTCTAGCTCTGGATTTTAAGAGTGCAGGTCAGCCCTGTTTACCACATTTCCCATAAGCAGCCAATCTCTGAAACTGCCTTACTTTACAAATTGAAATTCTGTACCTATTTAAATAAATAGCTCTCCAAGACAACTCTGGTTCCTTCTGCTCCTAGCTATATGATGAGAGCTAAAATATTTTTATTTAAAATATTTATAGGTCTTTATATTAACCTTCTTTTCAGCCTAAGTAATTCTTATAGGTTTGTTGTTTTGTTTTGTTTTGTTTCTGCCAGCTATTAGGAGTTGACAGTTCAAAGCAGACATGACAGGAGTCATCTGCAGACTGGATAATGGTTTAAAAAAAAAATCTCCCATCACATGTTCATTCTTTAGACTTAAAAAAAAAGTTGACAATTGGTCCCAGTCCAGCCTACAACCTTAAAGTTTGTCCACAGGAGGAAATGAAATGACAAAAGAGCTCCAGCTGACTGACAGAGCTTTCTAGAACACTAGCATATGTCCTGGGTCAGGACAAGTCTTTCCAAGAGGGCGAAGAGAGACAGAGTCCTGACACTGGCAAGGTGTTTGGTGACACCAATAACCTATGTGACTGTCATGTTACGTGTCCAGGTCACACACCCATCCCTGCCATGGACTCTTGCTTCCCACACCTTCCATTTCCTTTCCCCCTGCAGTTTATTACGAACCCTTGGGGTTACCAGATTTAGCAAACAGAAACCTAGAGAAGACAAAGTTCAGTTGGAATTTCAGTTAACTAACAAAGAATATTTTAGTGTGACTGGCCTAAACACCTCTTCTGACAGCACTAACTTGATTATTTACTGAGTGTTCTCCTGGATGATAATATCAATTCAGTAACACAGTAACTGTTACACAGTAACGCAGTGGTAAAGGCATTCCTCCCCAGGACTGATAACTGGAGTTCAATCCCTAGGACCCAAGGAGTGGAAGAAGAGAGCAGGCGCCTGCAAGTTTTCCTCTGACCTCCACACCCTGGCTGTAGCAGGTGTGCCCACACTCCTCAAAGACAAAATAAATACACGGACATAAGAAAAGAATAAACACAGTGGTAACAGTTCCCCTGGGTAGAGTCTCACTTGGGCACTGTGACAGGCAAGCAAGGCAAACATTTACTGAGCGAGAGCGGTGCCTTCTAACATCTGTGACGATATTCTCAAAAACATTACGAGCATGTCAGCACCATCCCTCCTTTTAAAATGAATTTGGAAGCTGGGGCATAGTGGCACATGCCTTAATCCCAGTACTCAAGAGGCAGAGGCAGAGGCAGGAGGAATCGTCTGCATTCAAGGCCAACCTAATCTGCACAGTGAATTCCAGGCTAGCCAGGGTTGAAAAGTGAGATTTTTGTCTCAAAAAAAATTTTTTTGTTGTTGTTTTTAATTAGGAAACTTGGGCTTATAAAGGCTAATTTATCTGAGACCACACAACCAGGAACAGGGAGCTTGGAACCAAATCTAATTAGACACTTTGTTTTGGTTTGTATTTTCTAATTAAAATTGTTATTTTATATGTATGAATGTTCTGTCTGTGTACCATGAGTGTGCCTGGACTGGTACCAACAGAGGCCAGAAAGCAGGTGTATGTGCCTAGTGCCCACAGTCCCCTGGAATCGGAGTTACAATTGCAAGCCTCCATGTAGGTGGTAGGAATTGAACTCAGATCCTCTGGAAGAACAGCCAGTACTCTTTAGCTGTAGAGCTCAGAGGTTTTGTTTGTGAGACAGATTTGTGGCTCCCAAGCTGGCCTGGAACTTTCAGTGTAGCTAAGTGTGAAGAGCTGGACCTTTAGATCTTTCTCCCTCCACCTCAAGAGTCCTTCAATTACAGGCTTGTATGGCCAGGCCTGGCTTATGCAGTACTGGGGATGGAAATTAGGGAATGTTGTGTGCTAGGTGTGGCGGTTTGAATGAACATGGCCCCATAGGCCCACAGGGAATGCCACTATTAAGAGGTGTTGAAAGAAGTGTGTCCCTGGAGGTAGGCTTTGAGGTTTGAGAAGTTCAAGCCAGGCCTACTGTCACTCTCTCTCTCTCTCTCTCTTCCTGTTGCCTGCCCATGTAGAACTCCAGCACTGTGTCTGCATGCAATCATGCGTCCTACCATGATGATAATGGACTGAACCTCAAAACTGTAAGCCAGCCGCAATTACAGCTGTGGTCGTGCTGTCTCTCCACAGCAGTAGAAACCCTAACTAAGACACTAGGCAAGCACTCTACCAACTGAGCCTCATCCCTAAATCTAGTCTTAAATCTAATTCTGAACCCCAAATTTTATTGGTACAAACAATAGGTAGAGCACTGGTCTTTTGGTCATTTTTCAAGGTACCCCTTAAGCTGCCTTTGTGTCTGCTCTGGTACAACAGGGGGTTGGGGGAGACAGAAATATGCCTCAAAGCACAGTTTACTTACCAGCAAATTAGAAATAACACCCACCTTGGGTTGATATGAAGACAAAGTAAAATAAATTAACACAAACAAGGGGAGCAAGTGCCTGGGGTTGGAACCCTGAGAAGTCCGTGATTAGATTTTCCCTTTGAACTGTTCTCTGGAAGCAGAGCTGAGAGATCCCAGGAAGCCTGGAGACCAGAGGCAGCCGAAGAATGAATGCTCACACCTGGAGCCCCATGAAGAAGGTTCTTTTGTGGAGATGAAAGGGGAACCCAGCTCAGCAGAGATGCACACAATGGCTACTTAATTCTTTTTGGCTTTGTTCTCTGTTAATAGCTACCACCTGACTTGGTTTAATGTATGACCCAGACATGATTAACTGGGGTGACAGGAGAACTGGTAAGAATGGTTAAGACTCCATTAACTTAGGAGGCTAGGAGGGTCCCCGTTTGTCCAGCCACTGGGCTGTTCCTAGCCCCTCCCTGCTTTGTCTTCCCTCTTTGTAACTCTATGCTCTTCTTCTTACCTGGTGGTTCAACTCCATGTCTCCAAGATGCAACTCTCTGGTCTATTGGTCCTGTTACTAGTTAGTATGGGGCCTTGATAATTCTTCAAACATGCCTGGGCCTCTTTTCAAGTCTGTCAAGTAAGGAGCTGGGATCAGTGAGTTCTGCTCGCTTACCTGGCTGATTGGAACTGTGTTTTTTAAAAATTTGGCCTATACAGGCAGAAGATGAAGGCAGTATGTTGTTTTAGCTGCTAACAGAATTGACTCTCATCTATAAGCAGTTTTTCTAAACTGGTTACAGTAATTAATCAGAAATGGTGCAGGCTGTGGTGGCACAGGCCTTTCATCCCAGCACTGGGGAAGCAGAGGCAGGCAGATCACTGTGAGTTCAAAGTCAGCCTGTTCTACATAGTATAGTGAGTTTCAGGACAGCCAGAACTATGTAGATAAACTCTGCCTCAAAAAAACCCAAACAAGATAGCATTAGAATCTAGGTCCATAGCATAGTATTATGTCCCTGGTGAGGATGATGGGAAGGGAAGGGAAGGGTCTTATATTTTTAAGCTAGGGATAAACTCAGTCAGTAAAGTGAAGGCCTAGCATTCCTGAAGCTCTGGGTTCACTCCCCAGCACCATGTTAATACCGTGTATGGTGGCATAAGACAGTAATCCCAGTACCTGGGAAGTAGAGGCAAGAAGATGCTAAGCTCAAGGCCATTCTTGGCTACATAGAACATTGTCCGTTCTTGTTCAGGATTGACTTCAGATAAACTTGCTTCTTACAGTCTTCATCCTATCCCATAGTGGTAACAGATATAGGTCAATGGGCAGGAATGTTATCATAAGCATTTTTATGTCGTGTGTCAGTACAAGAGTTGGGCATCAGGGAAACCTGAAAGTCAGGCTTCTTGGCTGAGTTTACACTCTCTGGTTTAAGGTTACACTGAAAATCACTGTGGTCTGGCTTTGTCACATATATAAAACAGTTTTCAAAAACCTGAATTTGGAACTGGGCATAATTATATATGCATGTAATTCTAGCACTTTGGAGATGGCCACAGGAGGATCAAGAATTCAGGGCCAGCCTCAGCTACACAGCAAGCTTTTAGGCCAACCTGGGCTACGTGAGACCCTCCCCACCCAAAATGCCAAAAGTTGACTGGACTTGGTGTATTTGACTACAAAAAGACATGCAGTCTGTAGTTTGGTTTGATTTACTTGGAGAAATGCCAAATGACAGAAGGGTAACACATAGAGTCTTCTTATCTATGTTCAAATCCTTTATGCAGTTAATCCAGTTTAAATTAATCCAGACTTAATCTAGACTTAAAAGCAGGCAGTCACCACCCATGAAACACACATTCTGAAGAAATTCATCCAGACCATCAGAATAAGGAAATCTGAAGCCCTTTGCTAAAAAGATCTTCCCTTGTTAATTCTGTCCCTTCCTATTTTTCTGTCCCCTCCTTGAGGAAACTGGGAGAGGCGATCCCACGTTGCTAAAGCATATCCCTGGAACTATAACTGCACTGTCCTTAATGTGAGATTAAATCACTTCACCTCTTAAGTTTCAGTTTTCCCATCTGTGAAATGGGGATGATAATGTTTATGACGTGACTGCAGACCAGGGGTTTGCCACCCTGTGACCTCCTTTGTCCTCAAAGACTACTTTAGGGTATTGAGTGATGGCATCATGATGTGTCACCAGGAGGTCACCCAGAGCCTCCTGAAACTGCTCTTCTATGCTGGGCACCCAGAAGGCTGGGTCAGTCCTCCTGGTCAATTCTTTCACTTTGGATAGATGTTTCCTGTCACTGCTCACAGAGCCTGTTTTGTGTTGATTCAATTGCACCCGTTCCTCACCCACTTGATAGGTCAGACTGCTGCCTTTGTCACTCAGTGGATTTTGAATGGGAGACATGTTTTTATGTAGGTCAGCCCGGGCTCTGCAGCCGAGAATGGCTTTGAACTTCAATTAGCCTGTCCCTGGCTCTGATTCCTTATGTAGCTGAGAATGGTTTTGAACTTCTGAACAGCCTGTCCCTGTCTCCAAAGTGTTGAGATCACAGGTGTATACCAGCAGACCTGGCTCATGCAGTAGAATCCAGGACATGCATGCCAGACAGTCTTTCTACCAACTGAGCCACATCTCTGTCTTCAGAGCCTGAGTGTATTTAGTATGCCTAACTTTCTGAGCATCATAGACTAACAACCCAGTACTGTTTGCTTACTATGGTGGCTTCATAACTGAGTAGGCCCTGTAGCTTGCCACTGCATCATGAGAAAGATTCAGTCAAACCTAGCCAGGGGCAAGATCAATACTGAGCATGGAAATTACACAATTACACTTCCACACCATGCCAAACTGAAAACTTGGTGAGTTCGTCTTGTGTAAGGGATGGCGTGTGGTGTGGTTTTGTTTGTTTTGTTTTTTGTTTTTTTGCCATTTTTACTATCATTTCCCCTAGGAACTAGTAAACGGATTTAGCTGAGCAGGTCTGGGGATGTGGCTCAGTTGGTAGAGCGCTGACCTAGAGTCTGGGAAATCCTCAGCTTGACTCCTAAACTGCAGAAACTGGCTATGGTGGCCCACGCCTGTCATGTTAGGTGTAGGAGGACACCAGTGGTTCAAGGTCTTCCTAGCAAATAAACGCCAGCCTGGGATATACAAGGCCTTATCTAAGAAAGAGAAAGAGAAGGGGAGAGAAAAGGAAGGGTGTGGGGTCAAGTCCAAGGGAAGAGGATAAGAAGCGAAGTTTACTACTGAAGGCCAAATTCCACAGATTTCTGAAAGAATGGGAATTTATTTATTTCCTTACCTTGCAGGGCTGGGAGTCAAGCCCAAGGCCTCAAGCACACTACTTCTGAGCCACAGCCCCACCCATGACACAGGGATGTATGTGAGGGGCAGCATTCTGTCTGCCCAATAGGAAATAGGAGCCTATCCTTCAGTGTTTAACCCCTTGGCGTTATCCACACCTGCCTAGCAGTCAAGGAAACTGTGTTTCTAAGCAGTAACCAAGGTTCTGTCAATAAGCACATAATTTAGATAAGGTGCTAGTCCTAAACCCTGGGTATAGCTCAGATAGTAGTTTGGTTAACCCCTGTTACAACTATCTGCCAGACATGAAAGTACACTTTCTAACTGTTAGGGATTATTAAGCATCTCCCGTGAGAGGCGGGAACCTGGAGGAGTTGTATGGGGTTTTAGCTAAGACAGAGAAGGGGCCCCCTCAACAAATCCTCTGCCAGACTATGCCAAGGACTAGCAGGTATTAGGAACTAGGTCCATTCTCCAACAGTGCACCTTTGATTGTATGGAACACAGGGTTAAATAGAATCCCCAGCTGTAGGACTTTGCTTCCTTCTTGGAGGCCTGCCTGCAAACCCTTCAGATCACGTCTGATAAGTATTTGTACACTTGCAGGTAACAGGCCTCCTGTCTCAGGCTCCTAAGCTCTGGGTTTCTACGCATGGGTTCTCATGGCGAGCTCAACCAGGAAAATTAACTATTGGGGGTTTTTTTGGGGTTTTTTGTTGTTGTTGTTTTGTTTTTAATTCACATATACATGCTTAGATGTTAATGTTAAAAGAGGTCCATTTCCAAGTTAGCTTTTTAAAAGGATTTGTTTGTATTTATGTGTTATGTGTATTTGCCCTTCTGTATGTTCCTATATGAGCGCGGGTGTGTGTCCTCAGGACCCAGGAGTGGGCACCAGATTCCCCTAGAGGTGGCATTACAGGTGGTTGTAAGCTGCCCGACACAGGTGCTGGGAACTGACCTCTGGTCCTCTAGAAGAGCAGAAATCCTTCCAAACCACTGAGCCATCCCGCCAGCCCCTCAGGTTAATTTTGTAAGGAACACGAAGCTTCGGCCGATATTTCTTCTTGGTCCTTGAATTTAAACTTGTACCTTTTTATGCACCTTGGTTCTGGGCCGTAAATGCTAAGGCACTGATAGACCAAGTAAAATGTGGGCGGGGCCTGGGCTTGGCTTTGGTTCCTTTTGTATCTTATTTTATTATTTGAGGGTCGAGTGTCTCATGTGTCCTGTGCTGGCTTCATCCCCTCCATCATTCTGCCCCTCCAGCTTCTGTGGGCCTCCATGCCTGACTTGTACAATGCTAAGGACTGAATGATGGACTTGGTGCATGTTAGGCAAGCGCTCTACCAAATGAGCGACGTGCCCGGCCCTGTTTTGTTTTCTCTCAACTGCCCTAGAAACCCAGGCTTTCCCCCACACGGAGCACAAACAGCAGTGATTGTTTTGTGCTAACAAGTGCAGTGCTGTTAATTGCAGACACTCCCTTCCATGCCAAGTCTGGCCAATGGCAGGTGGCTGATCGCAACTGTGAGCAAGCTTGCAGTCTGCCATAAGCAGGTGCTCCCAGTTGCTGGGGGTGGCTTTCCCACACATGTGCCTCAGCACACGCAGAGGGTGGCTTTGGTTTTGCCAACCGTGCGGCTTCCTCAAAAAACATTGGGGATGTCACATTCCAACAGGGCTTTCTGAGGTCAATGGAATAAAACATACGGCCCAGGGGGATATGAGCTGGGGGTGCACAGAGAAATTGTTACTTGAATGATGTCTTTGGTCGAAGGTCAGAGCAGCTTCCGTCAGGAATATGGAAGGGGAATGCTGGAATGCCCAATGGGAGGGCTCAGATTGGTCAATCAGATAAAATGTAAGCGTGTCCTTTTAAAATTCTTTTAAACCCAATTTTATTTATTTTAGTGTGTGTGTGTGTGTGTGTGTGTGTGTGTATGTGTGTGTATGTGTGTGTACATAGGTACAAACATGTCACAGTACACATGTGGAGGTCAGAGAACAGCTTCTGGGAGTTGTTTACCATATAGGTCTGGGCATATAGCTCAGTTCAAGCCCCTTTGCCCGCTGAGCCATCTTGCTGACCTGCAAGTCCATTCTCTTGACTCCCCTGCAATGACAGAGAAAAGCCTGTTGGTGTAGTCCCTGAGAAGCAAGGAGTGTAGATCTCTGGGCTTTCTGTCTGACTGGGAGCTTGAGAAAGCAGTCCCTCATGACAGTTCCGGTCAAGTACTCCTTTGTAATCACATACCCATCCCACCAGGGTCAGGAATGTCTAGCCAGGGCCAGTGGATTTATTGCTAGTGAAAGGCAGAGACATCCCCAGGAGGTCTCCTCACCTCCCAGCTGCTCTCAAGCGCTCTCTCTCTGCACTCAGAGGTTGATCCAGGTTCCTATAAACAGTGCTGCCTGGACAGCCATAGGGAGGGGCCCTCTTCTCTGAAGCCAGCCCTAGCTGTCCCTGCAAGCAAACTGTGTGGCTTCACTGGGTTCTAGGCCCCCAGGGACAGTCCCTGGGAGGGTGAACAAACAGTCACTCAGCCCACTGTGGTGCACTCAGACGTGAAATCCTGTTTGGTCCTAAATTCTGAACACGATTGGAATTAACCCTCTGGAATAATGTTCCTTTCCTAGATTCCCTTCTGGGCTGTGGCTCCACCTTCTTGCTTTAGCATCAAGGCACTCCCATTATAAGTGGTAGCTCATCCTTTCAAAGCCCTTCCTGCACTTGCTGGCCATGTTTGGTGAAACCTGTTGTGAATTATTTTACTGAGGAGTGCGTAAAAATGCACAGGCCATGTACAGTACAAAGTAGAGACTATGCATCCACAGAACCACAGCCTCCAGGACTCTCCCCTGTCATTGCCATTTGTGTCACACACCCTCCCCAAACCCCTCCTCCTCTCCCATCCCATGCCAATACAATGCCATATCTGTTGTCAGAGGCATTCGCATGCTGTCTGGCTTCATTTTGCTTACTTTGAATCTTCCGTATATGGAATGGTTTGTTGGTTGGTTGGTTGGTATTTTTGTTTTGTTGTTTTGTTTTTAAGACAGGGTCTCAATATGTAGTCCAGACTGCCCTTGAACTTAGAATCCTCCTGTGACAACCTCTGAAGTATAGGGATTACAAGAATTCACCACAGTACCAGGCCACGATGTTTATTTGCTCCATGTTAGTCAGATTCATCCATGTTATATGTAGCTCTAGTCTATTTTCTTTACTATGTGCTATTCCATTACATGAATAAACTGCAATTTTTTTGAGCCTAGTTTTTGGAGATTCTAGGGGGAGGCTGTTTGTTTTGTTTTTTGAGACTGGATCTTATGTTCCTGGGGTCTCTGAGGACTCATTATGTAACTGGGGGTGACTTTGAACTTCTGACACTCCTTGCCTCTACCGCTGGCATGCTAGGATCACAGCTATGTGCTGTCACCCCCACTTTATGCAATGCTGACAATCAAACCCAGGGTTCACAGTGCTAGGCAAGCATTGTACTACATTATACTTCCCATGCATATTATTGCATATGTGTATGTATGTATGTATTTTCATGTGTGTGTGTGTGTGTGTGTGTTACTGTAAGCAATGCTGGTGTAAACCTCACCCAAGTTTGTATGTTTCTAGGTATGCAGACTTCCAAAGGATCTTACTAGTAATTGACCCTCATGAAAACCTGGATCGGAGGTCCCATTTTGACTTTGATCTAGGGATAATTTAGATGGAATCACGGTTTCAAAAGTCTGATTGTCTGCTGTTTACCAGGATCTCACTGAAGATGAGTCTGCTTTTCTCAGAATTCTAAAGTTGTTGAGTATTTTTCTTCTATCTGTTGCCCATTTGGATGCCTCCTTTGCTGCAGTTTGTTGCAAGTTTGACCTCAGTTATCTGCCTGGCTGTCTGCCTCATTCCTGCTTTGAGTTTTCCGTGAGCCATTGTTGTTATTGTTGTTGTTGTTGTTGTTAGATGTCAAAGCTCGGTGTTCCTTGGCATCAGTGATGACTTTCTGGATGTGTTCTGGCATTAAGTAAAGTTTCTGTAGGAAACGAGAATCATGGGGTTATAAAGAGTGTATGCTCTACACAGCACATCAGATTTGAAACTGGCAAAAGGAGGCCTTTTAGATACAGAGAAGCAAGTCTGTGTTCTCTCTTGGGCATCTGTGTGTTCCCTGATTCCATGCTTACATGAAGTACTTACATGTCTCCTTCACCCTCCACTACTTACAATTTACACTGATAATTAATTATGTTAAACTGGAAGCCAAGTTAAGGTGAAAAGAATGCACACACACACACACAGACACACACACAGGCAAACTTCCAGTGAGACTGCAGATGAACAGTAGTAGCCTGCTACCATGTTTGATATGAAGGGCAGTCCTTGAGTGAAATTCTGATATTTTGCATAAAGCTCTGCAGAATTGGGCTTTTTGTTTGCTCAGCTGCTTGTTTGTCTTTACACACGATTGTCATGCAGCAGTCCTGTCTATCAAAAATTAGCTCTCTGGGACTGGGGAAATATTATTGATCACCATCATCCATCACCTTTCCCAAGCATCCAATCTCCCTTTCACACTATTAGAACTTCACACTGGGGCTCCACATAATGAAAAGCACACATCCCAGGCACCCTTGCCACTAGCATGCAGTTAAACACGGGCCATCTAGAGTAATTGGGAAGGGAGAGGATTTCAGCTTCTGCCTACAGGAGAGAGTGGGCGCTTCTTCATTCTTTATTGTAGTGTGGGGATGCCTTGAATTGGGCCATGTGATGGCTGTCCCACACCTCAGGGATGGCAAGATTAAAGATTAAAATCCTCACCTCTTCATGTATGTCCAGGTTTGACTTTATGGAAAGAAATGTCAACAAAGAGCAAGCAGTAGTTTCCACTCAGCCACATGATTGGCATTGCCAAAAATACTATTTAATAAGTATCATGACTTTAGTGGTCTCAGGTAGTTCTGTCAAGTGTAAGTTAATGTGTTTGGTATGTATGTATATGTGTGCATATGTGCACATATAGGCCAGAGGTCACCCTCAATACCATTCCACCAGAACTATCCACCTTGTTTTGAGACAGTCACTGGCCAGGAGCTCATGATATAGGCAAAGTTGGCTGGCCAGGGAGCACCAGCGATCTGCTTGTCTCCACCTTCCCAACACTGAGACTGTGACTGTGTACCAACTGTGCCCATCTTTATCATGTGGGTTCTGGGGATCAAACATGGGTTCTCCTGTTTGCACAGAGAGCATTTTACCAGTTGAGCATTTCCCCAGCCCGGCGTGTTTTAAGCATGTTTAAGGCTGCTCGACCAAGATGTGTTGTTTGGAATGCTAGGTGTAGCAAGTAAGTTTTGATTTGATAGTTTTAACTTAGAATGGGTAAGTCAAGGAGACCTGTGCTATACTCACTCTTGTTATCTTCTGCTTGAGGGTCCTTTTTATTTCCCAGCATGCCTCAGTGTCCCGTGCTGTTTATCTTGCCGTTTCAGGGTTAGTTTTTTCGAAGAGTCCCACTGTGTACCCTAGACTTTCCCCAAGCTCGTGATCCTCCTGCTTCAGCCTTCAAGTGCTGGGGTTACAGGTGCCACCACCCCCAACACCCACTTGAATTTCTAGAACCTGTCTCTGTGTGTCACTCACATTATGCAGTTCTATTGAAGATCTCCAATGTTTATAATTGGAAGGACATGAGAAAATAAAGCCATTGTGTGTTAAAGAGAGTCTTCAAAAAAGTAGTGGGGCAGAATTCTCGGAATTCTTTTCTTACCTACGATTTGCTGTTTTTGAAGACCAGGTTTAGTTGTATAGCCTAGGCTGGCCTGACCTGGAAATGCTATGTAACTTAGGCTGGCCTCAAACTTGGGACCTTCTCAGTTTCAGCCTTCCTAATGGCAGGATTACAGGAATGTGTCACCATACTTGAAATCTGTGATGGCATCCCCTCCTCTTCTGCCTCCCTTTCCTCCTCCTCCCCTTCCTCCTCCTCTCCTTCCTCCTCCCCCCTTCTTCCTTCTCTCCTTTCTCCTCCTCCTGTTTGCTTCATTTTTAAAATTTCTTTTGTTGTTGTTTCATTTTGTTTTGAGGCAGCATCTTTTGTAGCCCAGGCTGGCCTTGAACTCACTCTGTACCACACTCCAGATCCTCCTGCTATTAGGTTCCAAGTGCTCAGATTGAAGGCAAGCGCCACAAGCCCACACTGCTGGGAGAGGAGTTGTATTCTAGTGAACACCAAGGCATGCACACAATACTGCTTTGTACCTGACAACCTCAGATGTTTTGGGATGCCTTCCTTAATTGTGACTATCAAGAAGCTTCAGTGCATTTGTCTTCCGAGGGGCAAAATCCCCCCAAACTGAAAAATAGCTGGGTGTGGTGCATATGCCTTTAATACCAACACTTGGGACACAGAGGCAGGTGGATCTTTGATCTCAAGTCCAGCCTGGTGGAAAGAAGAGGCAGGGAGGGGAAGAGGGGGAGAGAGAGGGAGAAAGTAAGAGAGGGAGGAAAGAAGAAAGAAAGAAAGAAAGAAAGAAAGAAAGAAAGAAAGAAAGAAAGGAGAGAAGGAAAAAGAGAAAGAAAGAAAGAAAGAAAGAAAGAAAGAAAGAAAGAAAGAAAGAAAGAAAGAAAGAAAGGAAAGAAAGAGAAAGAAAGAAAGAAAGGAAGGAAGAAAAGAAAAGAAGGAAGGAAAGAAAGAAAATGAAAGAAAGAGAGAAAGAAAAGAAGGAAGAGAAGAAGAGAAGAGAAGAGAAGAGAAGAGAAGAGAAGAGAAGAGAAGAGAAGAGAAGAGAAGAGAAGAGAAAAGAGAAAAAAGAAAAAAGAAAAGAGGAGAGGGAGGGAGGGAGGCAGGCACGCAGGCAGGCAAGCCACCAACCTAAAGAAGTTCTCTTTCTTCTTTTTGCTCTTTGTGGACTTTTCTTTTTCTAGAGTTTAAACTTGAAGGAAAATTGAGCAGTGAATGTAGACTTCCTCTCTAGCTCATCTACTTCCCACCCATGACATCTCCTAATAGCAATCTCTTGCAGATGTGTGGTCCGTTGGTCATAAAAGTCCACAGACAACCTCTGTGTAGTCCTACAGGTCCTAACACACGCACAGGGTCACCTATGCTCCTTTACAACACATAGAAATAAAGTCACTGCCGTACTCGCCCCCATCCTCCACCCCGTGACCCATCGCTGCTTTGCTACTGAAGCACAGTAGTAGATTGGTGTCCATGAAGAACTGGTTCTAAGGTCTCCCCTCCCTTTCTGCTAAAATCTGCAGACGCTCCAGTCCCTTGGATAAAGGAGTCTAGTATTCGCCTGTAACCCACACACATTCTTGTTTACTTTGAATCACCTGTCCATTTATTATGCTTACCACAATGAAAATGTTATGTAGGTCACAGCTACTGTATTGTTTATACCATAATGACCAGGAGAAGTCTGCCTGTGTTTGGCACAGACTCAGGATTCCATAGTTTCAACCCATAGCTGGTTGAATCCACAGGTGCAAAGCCCCTGCATATGATCATCTCATTGTTGGCTCCTCTCCTTTAAAATATATGATATTTTTATGTATGTGCTCATCTGTGTGTTTGTGTGGGCTGTGCACGTGTGAGTGCTGGTGTGTAAGTTCAGAGGAGTGTGTTGGATCCCCTGCAGCTGGAGTTATAGGTGGTTGTGAATCACCCAAGATGGAGGCTGGGACCCAACTCACTTCCTCTGTAAGAGCATTCTTCCTGGATGAACCATCTCTCCAACTCTGCTGGCTTCTCTTTAAACTGGAACTCCTTGAAATAATGCCCACTCTGCCTTCCTATCAATGTGTCTGTATTAGTTGACACCCCCACCCCCAGTGATTGATTAGTGCAGAAGAAAGCCCTATCAAAAAAAAAAAAAACCTAGTTATTTTATGTATATGAGTGCTCTATATACACCTGCATGCCACATCAGATTGCATAACAGATGGTTATGAGCCACCATGTGGTTGCTGGGAATTGAATTCAGGACTTCTGGAAGAGCAGTCAGTGCTCTTAACTGCTGAGCCATCTCTCCAACCCCAGAAAAAGGCTCTTAAAGAGTGAATATTCATTGCTTAGCATGATAGCTCATGACTAACCTTTAGAAATTTATTGCTTTATTCAGCCAGCATTTCTAGGCAATACCACATTTTACAACAAAGGAAGATAGCATAAACCTCACACTTTATGATGGGGAGAGGTTCTAGCTGTCTAGAACAGAAATCATTCTTGAGAGATCTTGGCAGAATGACATCTCCAAGACCAAAATTCATGTACGAAGATTCCAGCAGTCAGTACTTATCATTTGAAACACATAGCTCTTTCTCTGTTTAGGTGCCAGACACAGAATGTGCTTGAGTTGACAGCAGTGATGTGCACTGATGAGCTCAGTGTTTAAGATACTTTCCTCTGAGTGGGACATAGGACCAAAGCTATGTTAAGTGTCAGAGCTACAAGTATCCATTAGTGCATACTCTCATCTGAGAGTTTATTGGATAGAATAGTGGATACAATGCCTCCCTTTCTTTAACCCCACTCTTTTCTCCTTTGTCTTGACTACATTTTTATAACTTGCTTGAAGTTATTTCTCATTCATTTTATGTATATGAGTGTGTGTGTGTGTGTGTGTGTGTGTGTGTGTGTGTGTGTGTACACGCACGCACATCACGTGTGTGGTGACTACTGCCTTCAGAATTCAGAAAAGGGTCTCTGGAACTAGAGATTCCATGGAACTAGAATTGCAGATGGTTGTGAGCCTCCATGTGGGTGCTGCAAATTGAACCCAAGTCTGCTATAAAAACAAGTGTTTTTAACTACTGAGCCATCTCTCCAACACTATTCATTTTTATAACTTAAAAGTCAATAAGTACATCGTATGGGAGCTCTTCACATTAGGCATGAATGTTACACTTATTGCAACTGAATGGGTAAATTGATGAGAAATAACAACTACCAGTCTATTGAGTCTCATTGCCACAAAATTAACTGTAAAACAAAGAGATTCTAGGTGTTGACCTGGGAACATGGATTCTTGAAACAGGCTTTGTGGTTCACCTGCATCTGAAATACAGCAGTATATATGGGTTGTTGGTGTTGAGCAACTGCCTAAAGCTCTGTCCTAGCCCTGTGTGGTGGCTCCTGCCTAGTACTACAGTATTAGAGAGCCAGAAACTGAAGGATCATGAATTTGAGGCCAGCCTAGGCTACATAGCAAGACCCTGGTCTCAAAAATCAACAGAAGGGAGTGTGGTAGGTATGGGAGAGTTGAAGAACAGAGCATGAAATTATTAAGAAAATAAATAATAATCCTAAGAGTTGACAGCTGACCTTTAATATGAATAAAATGGACTGTAGTATATTTTGATTTTTCTGGAAGTGCAAACCAGTTTTCCAAGATTGTCAGTTTGATTAAGTGCTGCTGCTCAGATTCCAAGTGAGTAGAGAACGTTGTCCTTATGTAGGAACAGGAGCCAAGAGACTTTCCACTTCCTGTAGTGATTAAGAGAGCTGAGTCTTTCACCTTTAAGTAGGCCCCCAATGCTCCTCTTAGGAAAATACATTGGGTGTACGTGGAGCCCACCTCACAATTGTCAGCATAAATATCTGGCGATAAAATGATTTGCATAGATATTGCTGTTGTTCTTCTGTAGTTTCCCCTATCATCCTCCAAATGCAGTTGGCCCACCCAACCATCTTTGGAAAGTTCATCTCTGTAGAAATCTCTAGAATAGATAAAACCAGAAAACAAAGGAGAAGCCTTTCTTTCTTTCTTTTTCTTTCTTTCTCTCTTTCATATAATTAGTTTTTAATTAATTAATTTATTTTATGTATATGAGTACATTGTTGCTATCTTCAGACACACCAGAAGAGGGCATCAGATTCCATTACAGATGGTTGTGAGCCACCATGTGGTTGCTGGGAATTGAACTCACGACCTCTGGAAGAGCAGTCAGTGTTCTTAACCACTGAGCCATCTCTCCAGCCCGCCATATAATTATTTTTAATTTTATGTGCACTGGTGTTTCATCTTCATGTCTGTCTGTGTGAGGGTGTCTGATCCCCTGGAACTAGAGTTACAGACAATTGTGAGCTGCTGTGTGGGTGCTGAGAACTTAACCCAGGTTCTCTGGAAGAGCAACCAGCATTCTTAGCCACTGATCCATCTCTGCAGGCCCAAGGAGGAGCTTTTCAACTAGGTAACAGGAGTGAGCAATATCTAATACAGAATGGTAGATGTGGGCCACACGGATGGAGACCATGCTTTGGTCCCTAGTTTGTTGTTGTCTTCTTTTCTTTCTCCTTTGGATCCCTGGCATCATATGGATGCTCCCTTGGTCTATGAGTTCTAGATGAATGGTGTGACCCAATGTATGATCCTCCACAAGGAGGTTTGTGTGCTTCAGTATTATGGGAAGTGTGGTAGTTTTTAATGAGATATGTGTGCCCCATAGTCCAGGCATTTGAGTACTGGGTTTCCAGTTGGTGGCTGTTTGAAGAGGCTTAGAAGATGTGGCCTTCCTAGAGGAAGTATGCCACTGTGGGAGAGCACTGAGGTTTCAAAAGACTCTTGCCATCTTCACTTCACTCCTTGCTTCCTACATTCAATCCAGATGTGAGCACTCTGCTTCTGCTCCAGCTGCCACATCTGGAGCTTGCTACCATGCTTCTCCGCCATCATGGTGATGGACTCTTACATCTCCAGAACAGTGAGCTCAAAGTCAACCTCTCCGTCTATAAGTTGCCTTGTTGCCAGTGTTTCTTTTGCATCTCGGGGAAGGGTGCATATTAGTTACTTACTTCATTGCTGTGACCAAAAACCAAGCAAGAAGTAACTTAAGGGAAGAACAGTCCATTTTGGCTCACAGTTTGAGGGTGCAGCCCATCATGGTGGGGAAGGAATGGCAGTGAAGGCAAGACAGCAGGATTATGCAGCAGCTAAATACATTGTGTCCATAGTCAGCTAGCAAAGACAGGTGGATGATGGTGGTCAGCTGGTATCCCCTCGTTATCAGCCCATGACCTCAGCCCATGGGATGGCACCACCCACATTCAGAGTGGGCTTTTGCTCCTCATTTAAACCTTCCAGGAAATGGCCTGATATGCAAACCAGATGTGTGTTTCTCTGGTGTTTCTAAATCCCCTCACGCTGACAAACCAAGTCAGCCATCAGAGGGTGTAAGGGGCTGTGCCTTTGCAGAGTTGAGAATGCTCAGCATTCTAAGGCCAGCACCTTGGGAGGAGAGCTGGGAGTCAGGGTTAGAACACAGTCTTTAAGAACCTGGCCTTAGGAGCCAAGCGGACTGACTTCAAATGTGTTTCTCCTCGATACAGTAGCCATGAGCAGTTAGCAACCGAGCCAGCATCTCTGAATCTCACAGCTTTGCCAGAAAAACATGGAGCATCATGATGCCTTCTGCATGAGAAGACTGGCACCCAGCCTACCACCAGGACAATAATGCCCCTAAATGCGCTGCTAAGTGCCTAGTGCTTTCAACAAAGTGTAGCTAATAGGAAGAGAGGAAGATGTGGCCATTGGGGAGAGGGAGGGTAAGCATGACTGTGTGGAGAACACCAGGGTTCTTGGGATTGTTATCCACCTTTTCAAGTCCACTTCCTAGGAGCTAAGAGACCTCCTAGAATCATGTTTCCTCCTCCCTTGAATACTCGGGGCAGCTAGAGAAACGTTTCTCTCATATAGCACATGGCGAGATCTCACTAGCTCACATTACATGTTCCCGACAAAGACCACACCTCTCGTGACCACTAGAATTTGTCCATTTTATATAACGTTTTCATAATTTCATAAATTATAAAAATTTATAATATTTTACAATAACCAGTTTTATAATTACGGAATGCCCAATTGGTATACAAGTACGTTTTAGTTCACTGTGGGTGATGTGAGGGTTCCCTTGGGTTTATCAGAAACATATTCTCCCTTCCTCGTATATTCCAGAGATTTTTGCAGAGACTAACTTTCCAAAGCCGGTTGTGTGGGTTGATTGTATTTCAGGGGATGATAGGGACAGGAACGACAGCAGTGTCTATGTAAACCATTTTGTCGTGGTATGTCTCTATTGAAGAACTTGTAGGCAGTCTGTGAGTGGTTCTGTGGAGACTGGTGCTCCAACACGCTGAGTGTTAGGGGCTCCTGGCGGTGATTGGGGTGATGCTACCAGCGTGTGAAAACTTATAGAATGTGAATATGCTGTGTAAAAGTAAAATATGAAAAATGTCTTGAGTCCCATTCATGTTACAGAAAGGAAATCGATGCTCACAGAAAGTATTGAAGAAAGACTTCAAAGTATATGATGCGGTTGTCTCATTGGAGGGTGGTCTCTAGTAACAGGGACTAAGGTCCTACAATAACCATTCAGGTTTCTTCATCGCAAAGCCTGATTGGATGTCTCTTCAGGTGACAGCCTGATATTAATACACTGGGTTTCTTTCCAGCGATGAGAATGCCAGGAAAGACTTGAAGACACTGCCAGTCTTTCCAACCAAAACCCTTCAGGAACATCCGTCACTCGCTTACTGGTAAGCCCCGTGCCGCGGTCAGAGCCTCTGCCGAGCACTGAGTACTAGCAGATGAAAGAGAATTTCTTTTTTTCTTTTAAATTACTTGTACCCCTTGTAAGCATACTCTCCATGGTTTCAGTCTCCAAAGCTTGAAAATGGTCTTTTTCTGCACACACATAAAAATTATGAAATAAAGATGATAAAATATTCCGTTCTGATAACTTTAAATATGAAAGCTGGGACGCATTTTCCAAATATACAATGAAATTGGATACAGAGCCTACACTGCATTCAGACTCTGGAAACTTCTGAACAAATCATTGTTAAATGAAAGTTTCTTTAAAAAAAAAAGTGAAGTGGGGTGGGTGGGGAGGGGTGGGGAGGGGTGGGGTGGGGTGGGGTGGGTGGGGTGGGAGGTGATTGATCTCAGAGTGGTCTCATGGCTACACCCAGAGTGTGACTGAAGAGCTAGCTGAAGTGTAGGGTAAAGTAGGGTCTGAAGAAAGGCTGAAATTTCCAAGTCTCTCCTCTTCCAGCATAAGATCAGAGGATTTTGTCTACAGAGCAATGTCCAAACTGGTAATAAAAATGTTTCAGATGGGATTCAGACTCAAATACCTAAGAAAAAGCAAAAAAAGTCTCATCCCAGGCCGCCTGGCACCCTTTCTGTAACCCAGGGTGACCTTGAACTTCTGGCTTCTCTGTCTTTGTCTTCCAAGTGTTCGGATTACAGGCGAGGGCCACTATGCCTTGCTCATGTGGTACCAGGGATCAAACCCAGGGCTTGATGCATGCTAGGAAAGCACTCTACCAACTGAACTACATCTCTTTTTAAATCAACAACAGGAGAATGGGTCTTTGGCTCAAAATTACCTCAGCAATGATCTCCATCTAGTATTTAATATTTGTACTTTGCATCTAGTGTGATGGATCTAGAATATTAGTTTTCCACTTGAGAAGTTTAACATGTTTCCTTTCCTAGTAAACAAAATATGAATTCACTTTAAAATATGAATACAGCCGGGCGTGGTGGCGCACGCCTTTAATCCCAGCACTTGGGAGGCAGAGGCAGGCGGATTTCTGAGTTCGAGGCCAGCCTGGTCTACAGAGTGAGTTCCAGGATAGCCAAGGCTACACAGAGAAACCCTGTCTCGAAAAACCAAAAAAAAAAAAAAATAATAATAATAATAATAAAATAAAATAAAATATGAATACAAATCCTATATGGAAGTTAGAGGTCATAGTGGGAGTAGTCACATGTGAACTAATGAGTGGGGTCCTACAGAAACAGTAGAGGAAGCCCCTTTGCCTCCCAAGTGAGGATGCTCCTCTCAGGTTTCCAGTGGCTGCCCAAGAACATAGAAATGGAATCTGGATGTCAGAAAGACACATGTCACCGCGCTTATTTCCCTGTTTTGCAGTGAGGACAGAGTGATTGAGCATTATTTGAAAATCAAAGGTCTCACTCGGGGTCAAGCTGTGGTCCAGTAAGTATCGTTTTTTTTCTTCTGGTCTAAATACAGTTTTAAAGAAAACATCACTGTGATTCCATAGGTGGGCGTTACCAGTTCAGATGCTCTCCAGTGTGGGGCAGGTAGCCGAGAAGGAAGTGTTGGCCACCTAGGAAATGGTGAAGAGGATTCTGGGCATGGATAAGGTGACTTAGCTTTGAGTTCAGGAATGATGATGTCAAACCTTCCAATATTTTCAAAAAGAAGAGGGAAATTCAATTTGTGTCTCTACTTTGGATGGAACTCACAATACACTTGCCGATGGAGTTCTGTTTCTTCTTACTACCAAGAACAGACCATAGTTGAGAGAGATGGATGGATAGATGGATGGATAAATAGGTAGATAATCTTAGTTAGGGTTTCTACTGCTGTACAAAACACAATGACCAAAGGAACTTAGGGAGAAAGGGGTTTATTCGGCTTGCATTTCCACATCAGTGTCATCACCAAAGGAAATCAGGACAGGAACTCAAGCAGGGCAGGAACCTGAAGGCAGGAGCTGATGCAGAGGCCATGGAGGGGTGCTGCTTAGTAGCTTGTTCTCCATGGCCTGCACAGCCTGCTTTCCTATAGAACCCAGGATTACCAGCCCAGGATTAGTACCACCCACAATGGGCTGGACCCTCCCACATCCAATCATTAAGAAAAGGTCCTACAGGATTGCTTACAACCTGATCTTATGGATATATTTTCTTAATTGAGGTTCCCCCTTCTCTCAGATTACTTTTGCTTATGTGAAACTGACATAAAACTATCCAATACAGATATATAGATGATAGATTGATGGTACGTAGGTAGGTAGGTAGGTAGGTAGGTAGGTAGGTAGGTAGGTAGGTAGATAGATAGAGAGATAGAGAGATAGATAGAAAGATAGATAGTCTCATGTACACAGGCTGACCCTGAACTCACTAAGTAGCTAAGGATAGCTTTGAATCCCAGGCTCTACCTGCCTCCCAGCCGCTGGGACTCTAAGTGCCACTACACCCATTGTCTGCCATAGTCTTTGACTGTATAGAGGTACCCCTGATTTATTAAGATACAGTAACTTCTAAGTTATTGAAAGTTATGAAGATCAACAATCCGTCATAGTTGGGGACTGTTCTAGTAGTCAGAGAGTAACTCCCAAGGGCTGTAACTTTATGAGAAAGAGTCTGGACAGCATAAGTCATGTGAGCAGTGAGACAAGGACCCAGGTTGCCTGCCCCCTGGTGAGGACACAGTCTTCTTAATCAATCTCATTTCCGTGACACACTGTGATGCTCAGGGCAGAAGGTAGAAGCCAGCAGTTCTAAGGTTGAACTCTTGACATTGCCATTCACCGTCCGTGCTCCAGAACTGTGAGGTGGAGGAGACTGCCAGGGATGGAGCAAGGATGGGAAGATAATCTCCCTGAAGGCTGGTGTGCACGTTAGGTAGGGTCCTTTCTTGAAAGAAGTCTGTTGACCCTTCCTGGTCCTTGTTGCATGGTTACAAACACTAACTGTTTATGTTGGTTAATGTTTGCCTGTGGGGTTCAAGCTTGTGCACTTCTATCACTGCTTGATGTGGGCACGTTCACCTAGCCCCTTATGCCCTTTTTATGTAGGGCAATTACCAACCCTATCAAGTTAGCGATTACACTGTCCAAAGAAATTAGTCTTCAAGATGCCATTAAAAAATCCTTTCTAATTGGAAATGAGCATGATCAAAATATATTGTATTAAAGTTTCAAATAATAAATAAAAACATTATTTTATCTTGAGGGAGGGAAAGTCCCTCAAGCTAAATAGGGATTTCATTTCCTAGGTGATGGAGAATTCTTACTCAGTGCAGCCCACTCTTTAAAGGTACACAGTGCCTTCTTGAACAAAAATAGAAACAGTAACATGTGCCACCATACCTACCTCAAAAGTTGATCCTTACTGTTTGTATCTTAAGTGTTTGCCTTAAAAAAACATTTGAAATGTGGGACTGGGGAGATTGCTCAACAGTTAGGAGAGCTGGCTGCTCTTTCAGAGGTCCTGAGTTCAATTCCCAGCACCCACATAGAACCTCACAGCCTTTCATAATTGCCCTGTAGATTCTGATGACCTCTTCTGGTGTGTAGATGTACATGCATACAAAACACCATACACATAACATGCATAAATAAATAGGCGATGTATAGTGGCACATACCTTTTATCACAGCACTCTGACTCCTATGTTAGCCTGGTCTACAGAGCGGATGTTCAGGAAAGCCAGCACTATACAAAGAAGAAACCCTGTCAGAGAGAGAGAGAGAGAGAGAGAGAGAGAATAAATAAAGTTTGCAGTGTTAATACAATCTAATTGTAATTTGTATAAAAATTCACTGTATGTGTTTTGTTAGAAAGCCTCTGACTGATGCATAAGGTACAAACCACATTACTCTCTACAGGGGTTTACTATTCTGTTTCCTTGAGTCTAGGAGCTTAGTCGTGTGTAAAGGAGGGAAGCAAAAGCAAATTGTGTTTCCTGAAATCAGTTTTTCCCAAAGGACCCTCTTAATGTTTTGATGGGCTTACAATGTGTCCATTTCTTTAGGTATATGAAAATAGTAGAAGCCCTACCAACCTATGGAGTCCATTACTATGCAGTGAAGGTAAGCACTTCTCATATTTGAGAGTTTCCCATCATGCCCGCCAAGCAGTGCAAGTCACTGAACAGCATCTAAATGTGTGTGTCAACTGTGTCTAGAATTTGCAATGTTTTAGATTATGTTTTAAAATGTGTATTTATCTTATTTATGTGTGAGTTTGCCTGCATGTATGTCTGTGTACTACATGCATGCAGTGCCCACAGAAGCTAGAAGAGGACATCAGATTCCTGGAAATTCAAGTATCAGATGGTTGAAAGTCACCATGTGGGTGCTAGGAACTGAACTCTGGTCCTGTTGAAGACCAGCCAGTTCTCTAGGAGACTAAGTTCTCCTTCCAGCCCCAAAATTTCAGCATTTGAAATAGAATTGTTTTCTTAAATGTTTTAAGTCTATTGCTGTTTGTGGCTAATTATAAAGCATATCATTCAGTTGCTTTCCCAGAGATAGTCATTTTCATTCTCTCTCTCTCTCTCTCTCTCTCTCTCTCTCTCTCTCTCGCTCGCTCGCTCCCTCCCTCCCTCCCTCCCTCCCTCCCTCCCTCCTCCCTTTCTCCTTCCCTGTCTCCTCTCCCTCCCTCCCTGTCTCCTCTCCCTCCCTCCCTGTCTCCTCTCCCTTCCTCCCTGCTCCACTTGCATGCTGGGTATTGAACCTAGGACCCATGGCATGCTAAGTCCATGCTATACCACAGAGTCCACCTGCCATTCTAGGCCATCTTCATTATCCACCCTTAGTGATTTTTTTCCCCGTTATTTCCCTCATGAACGCTCCTGGGTCTTCATTTGTCACTTCTCCATGTGACAGTCCCATCAGCCTTCAATGTTTATGCATACATCCATGAGAAATGCTGACGATTTTGCACATGTTGCATTAGCTCACCCTCATCAGTGTGCTTTGTCCTCTTGTGCTGACAAACCGGAAGAAGCTGGCTAAGAAATATTTTGATGTAAAGGATGCAGCATAGATAAAGGGAGTTTTGTTTGAGAGAAGCATAATTTCATAACTGATAAGCTCTTCAGTGACTTTTGATGTCATGACAATGTTGAAATCTTTACCGTTGCAGATGTAGGGAAATCAGATAACGCACACTTTGGTATTGAGGATGACTGTGCTAAAAATGTATCCAAATTTAATCTTAATTCTCACGGATTCTGCTTTACACATGCACACATGGCCTAGCCCTAAATGTTTCCCTCTGTCGATACATTCTTTTTATTGGAAATAAAAGCCTAATATACAGACTTAGAAAGACATACTATATTTATAATAGAATCCATATATGTCTGTTCTTCACACGTATCTCAGACTGATTATTCACCCTGGTGTGGAGTTGTCCATTTCCCCAAAAGCTCTTCTTATTTCTCCTCTGTTCATTGTCAATTGTGCTCTGAGCATGGGGCTCAGAACCTCTGCTTTTCTCCTGGTAATCCCTTGGAAATTTCCCAGCCTTTATAGCTGGTGATTTAGCTGAGAGAACAAAGGTCTTTTTTAAAAGTCATAACTAACTTTGAACTGAATTAATTCTTCATTGAATTCAATTTTTTAAATATTCTCTCCAGTGATTTAATCAAAACAGTAATGCTTTAGTCTTTTGGATGATAATACCCGTATTATTAGCTTTGCATGTGTGCTTATTATTTGAAAAGACCCTAAGAAAATATTTTAACAAGATAAGTTTCTCAGTATAGGTCTGCTTACCAGCACAGATTTATATTGGCTTGCTGGTACTTTTTCAAGGAAAGTTAGAAACAGCACTTCTCATCTAGAAGACTTAACAGATCTCAGGCCTCGTGTATTTTCTCTTTTTAGGATAAGCAGGGACTTCCATGGTGGCTTGGGATCAGCTACAAAGGAATCGGCCAGTATGACTTACAAGACAAGGTGAAGCCTCGCAAAGTAAGTGTGAGCCTCTGCAGACACTTGGGGGCCTTGAATGTTCTAGAACTGACAGCATTGCTTTCAGCGGCACCTTGAACACTCTCGGGTAGTGAACCTTGCTAGGTGAAGCTGTGGTACAGAGGCTACTCACGCTCAGTGTAACCTTTCAAAATGACTCATTTATACAAGGGCCATCTTCTCCTTTGTTCATTGAGAACGGGCTCTTGTGTGGCGTGAACTGATCTTTCTGCCTCCACCTCCCAAGTGCTAGGACTGTATCCGCCACCACACCTGGCCGTATCTGCCTGTCTGTACCCAGCCAGTAACCTAAACTGCACTGAGGTTCAGCTGTGATGCTAACTGCAATATGGTTTACAGCCCCTACACTTTGGTTTAAATCCAACGTTTTTGTGGTGATTGTTTCCCAATGAAATGGTTATAAGCAATCTCTCTATAACCACAGCTATTTTTGCTTATCTTCATCCTCACTGTTGTTTATAGCAAATATAGCTGCTTTCTGAAAAGAAAAGAAAAATGAATGGGTTAAAGGGCCAGAATCTATCAAATTTGGGTTTTCCAAATTTAAATAAGTTACTATTTATCATTATATCATTGTAATCCTGGTATTTGAGAGGCAGAGATAAGAGAATCAGAAGCTAAGGTCATACTCAATTATTATGTTCTGAGTTAAAGGCCAGCTTGGGCTATATGAGACACTATCTCAAAAAGAAAGAAATTAAAAGTAAGGGGGGAAACCTTATTTATGAAACTTCTATTGTCACCTCAAGTATAAGTGCAGCCAATGCACGGTGCCACCTTTTATGATTTGATGAATCTGTATCGCTCGCCATCCAGTGGCCGTTGGTCTCGCCATGTACGGTGAGATAAAACCTACTCAGGCTGTTCTGGGTGAGGTTCCCACTCTCCTTTCCTCCGCTCTGCTGCCATCCCTGCAGGCTGTCGGAGTGAAACAGTGGCCTCTTAATAACAAAGTATGGTTAACTCACCTGCCTTATCACAACCCAGCATCACGGTTGAAAATAACTCTTACACGTCCACCTGTCTCCTGCTGCGTTCTTCATAAAGCAACCCCAGAAACTCACCTTGCTCTGTGTCTTCTGAGACTCCTTCTACCATCGAGCAGTGCTCACAATCGCCCTTACGTTATGGAAGCCGAGGACCTTTCTTGCCCTCACTCCATGGTTGTGACATTAACACGGATAACAGGAAAGGTTGCGTTGGGCAGAGCATGGCTTCCCTTCCCCTGTTCATCCCGCTCTGCTGGGTGAGACTAGTCCGGCTTTGGGGCTGCTTTGTTAGAGAAGCATTAACAAAAGCAACAAGGCAGCCTCCAACCACCAGATCCTCCTGTGTTTGTCATCAGCTGGCTGGCAGTCTCTGTCAGCCCTGTGAACAACGCTGGAGTAAGGAATGCTGCCAATCAGATCCGGGGCCTTGCAAAAGCCAGGCTAGCGCTGCTTCCCCAACCCTCTTGCCACCTTTAAAGCTTCCCCGAGTTCCATTATATGGAAATACATAATCTTTGTAACAGATTCTCTCTCACGATCCTCCCGTCCACCCTCCACCCAATTCCGAGATTACAGGTTCGAGTCAACACACCTAACTACCAATTGTCTTTTGAAGGCCATTACAGCTTCCACTGTGGGTGGGGCAGTGGGCTTGGGGTACTGGGGCATAATAAAGAGTCCCAGCCAAGCCACTGCCAGTCATGGTTTCTTAAGGCATAGCTCACCCATAATACTATGTTTCTGCCCATTAGTCTGTCCTGAATATTTACCTTTTTAGTAAAGAACACACAAGAGTCTTGTTAGGTTTTACTAAACTTGTGTGCAAAATAGGCCTTAGGTCAACTCACAAGTCAACCTATAGTCACCTAGCACAGCCTGAGAGGTCCCAAAATTCTCACAACATTAGAAATGTTTCTTTAGAGAGAGAGAGAGAGAGAGAGAGAGAGAAAGAGAGAGAATCTCAGCCTTCTTTCCACTCTCAGAGTTCTTTTCCCCCTCTCCTTAATAAATGTGTGCTTGCAGTGCATAAGAAACAAAAACAAGCCATCAGATTTTTTTCCCACGTAATGGTGTGTCATATTCTCACAGCAAACGCTGAACTTCATTTCCTCGCTAGTGCTCCTGACTCGCAAAACCCTTCCCTCACATTCACAGCTTCGTATAAGTCTGTACCCACTGCTTCACGCCGATCACAATCAGGCCGGCTTCTTCTTTGGTCCAGAGTCTAGACCAGGCCCAGCAGCCACGTCCTGTTATCAGGCCGTAGCTTTCCTCTTCCGTTTTCAACACTGGCTTCTCACTTCTGACAGGATGTTAGCTCTCTCCTTGTGGTGTCTGTTGCTTGCCCTCCTCTCCTCCGTCATTCCAGGGGTCCACTCTTGGCTGTGGTTTTCGTCTGTTGAAATCTGATGGTGGATCTTGCTTTCTGTAACCTGCTGATTTGATCCGGGGACAGGAGCCTGTTCTGCAAGGCCCTTTCCCGGCCGGCATGCACACGCTAAAAGGATGCATAGTTTAAAGGGTTGTGAGCACCCACACAAAAGAAGGCTCACGCTTCAGCATCTGGGCAGGCAGCAAGTTCTCCAATGCCCAGGAAAGAAGCGAGGTCATGCTGACAAATTAATGGCCATGTGCCTACCTTGTTGATGGAAAAGCAAACCAGGAGAGAGACAGACCAAGAATCATAGACTCGTGCCAAAAGGCTGGTTTTAAAAGGGGTTGTTTAAGGCCTGTTGGTAAAGGCCTGCTAGCCCTTCTAGATAATGTCTGTTAATTATTGCCTCTAAATGTTGGGGCCATGTTTGACTTACTACTAGGGCACTAGCCAGCATTCTTCATTTATTCTAGCTTTAAGTTTTTGTCACTCTTGGGGTTGGGCAGGGGTCCAAGTGGTTTTCCATCAGTGAAGCACCATGACGCAGCCCAAGAGTTGAGGGGCCGTCCTCCATCCTGGCCCTGATGTCTACTGTCTCTGTGATCTTGGTTCTGTGTATGGAGTTGTGTGTGTTTGTACGGATATCTGTGAGTATTTTTGCCATGCAGAGTCTCCAACCCCAGAGACTCCAGCAGGCTTAGCAAGCACTCTCCCACTGAGCTATATCCCCAGTGCTTATTTGCCTTGTGTTCCTCGGTACAGTTTTCATCTCTTTAAAGGAGTCTTCCTCATCTTGCACAACTGTAATCCCACTAGCTGAAGGGGGTGGGGTGTGAGAACTGAATGAGATTATACTCTGGCCCGTGCCTGATAAACAGCTATCACCAGATAAAGAAAAATCATTCCTTGGGAGGGAGGGAGGCAAACAATTAAAGAGAGCATGTGAAATATTTTTATACTGACAGGGAAGGATATTGCAAAGCAATCCTGGGATACTAGAAGTCCCTGTTTTCAGTCCCTATTCCCTACTGGCAAACCCTTTTTCCGCCCCCTGTGTGTTACCCATAATGCATGAAGATGTGCTTGCTATTTATGAGAAGAAAAATCATTAATGACTTTACGACGGGTTCTCTGTACCCCCAGACCGGTCTTGAACTTGCTATATAGCCAAGAAATCTTGAATTTTTGATTCTTCAGCCTTCAACTGGGGTTACAAGTGTGCATGACTGGGCCCTGTTTATATGAGGCTGAGGTTCAACCCCAAGGCTTTATGCTCACAAGGCAAGTACCCTACCAACTGAGCCAGCCCCTCTTCTTAGGTTTTTATGGATTGTATAGCACTTTTTAAAAAGATTTATTTATTTATTTATTTATTTATTTAATGTCACTGACACATCGGAAGAGGGCATCTGATCCAGTTACAGGTGGTTGGGAGCCACCATGTGGTTGCTTGGAATTGAACTCATGACCTTGAAGAGCAGCCAGTGCTCTTCCCCTGAGCCATCTCTCTGGTCCCTTGTTCAGCATTTTAAGAGAGAGAGAGGGAAAAAAATGTCTTTCACAAGAAAGTAGACCATCCATCCGAGGGCAAGTAAGGCTTTAGTGTGTATGTCATGACCTAACTCTGGCTCTACAGCAAGGACTTCGTCTGGAAAGAGAGCAGAGGTGGGGGACCAATGGGGCACTGCTACTCTAGGTATCTCCTAGACCATCCTGATGAAATGCCTTTCAAGATTAGCATCTTATTACTTCATAGCATGATAAGAGATCCTTGCAGTGAATATCTTCACTCTTGGCCTTCAGTTAAGTGATTTAAAAAAAAAAAAAAAACTGTTGGAATTTCCTCGTGCCTGGAGGCGGATGTGTTAAGCAATACACACAGAGTCCTTCTGTTCGACTGTTATAGCAGCACTCCGTCCTGTACCAAAAGGTAGCAGCTTGATTATCTGTCTAATCTAAGACATCATGACTGTTTCCACTTCACCTTGCTCTTTCCAATGCCAGCTCGTCGCCCTGGACCACAGAGAAGGTCCCTCTATCCCATTGTAGGGTTAATGCTAGGAGACCAGGAAGAGCTCTGTCTGCATCAATATAACACACTGTCTGGGGTGGAAGAGAAACACTGGATTACAAAATGTGGCCAGAGGACCAGTCCATCCTGTTTAGAAAGTGGGTAATGAAGCTTCAGCCACACCAATAATCAATCTGACTGTTTAAACCTGCAGAGCCAGTGGGAGGAGACCGCCAATCCTATCCCATGGGCTTGAAATGAGAACCAGTTTTGTGTTCCCACTGACCAGCTGGGACTTGGAACTGCCACTTAGCCTCTCTGCCCCCTCATTTTCTCATCTGTCGAGCTCGGAGGATTCTCCCTCCGCTTTCACCTCTTGGTGTTGTAGGCATCCAGTGGGCTAAAGGAAATTATTCAGAGTGAAATGTGTTCCCCTGCGCTCCATACTTCCCTGCACAGTAGGACATCTCCCGCCACCTCTGTGCTTAATTCCAGTTAAGGGTTGAAATTCTGTGATGAGGACTTTTCAAGATTCAGTTGAGTGTAGTTAAAGAAAGTGAAAGGCATTGTAGAGCAAGCCCTTTCTCCTTCAGGAAGTCCCCGACTCATTGCAAGGAAGGCTGGGAAGCATTGTCTTCATGCTGGCAGGCTGTGGCCAAAGCTATAACTCAAGTTGTTTTGTTACCAAAAATAAATTATATATATATATATATATATATATATATATATACACTTATATATACACTTATATAATATATAAATATTATATATATATATATATATATATACACTCTGGAGGAAGTATTTGTGGCTGCTAACTTATCTGTTTCTCTGAAAATATTCTAGAGAGATGGTTGTTGGAAACAAGGAAATCGTATCATTGTAAACTCTGAATTGCCTCTGGTACAATTCTGTTGAGATGGAAGATCAGGCATGGGATGGGGAGGGACATTTGGTGTGTTCAGGGAAGTGACATTTAAGCTAAGGGCTGAATGAACATGGTGGTTTGTTCTTCTCTCACAGGAAGGAGGGAGGGTGAATGTTCAAAGGAGGCCACTGACCACATCTTCAAGAATGAGAGGATTTCTTACATAGGAATGGCAAGTGCTCTCTGCAGAAGAGGAAATAGCTCTGCACAGAGGCCACCATCTCATACCCATGGCCACCCTCTTACTTGCTATACCTAGGACTTAACCAATGGTTAGCCTTGTCACACACACAAAGAAAAATGACATGTAGAGTTGGAGTTTGTAGCTCAGGTGTTTGCCTAGAGCTGGCAGGGTGCTTATCTAACACGTATGAGGTCTAAAGTTTGATTCCCAACACCATATAAACCAAGCACGGTAGAGTGTACCTTTGGTCCCAGTGTTCAGGAAATAGAGGTATGAAAATCAGAAATTCAAAGCCATCCTTAGATTCAGAGCAAATTTGAAGTCAGACTGAGAAACAGTGAGTTCTGGGGGCTGGGTGTGGGGACAGGGAGAGAGAGACAGTCACAAACACAGAGACATAAACCATAAACAGAGTCAGAGAGTACCTGGTCATCTGCGGTGACACCTGGGAACAGCACCATGCCAGGCCTGGTTGTCTGACACGCATGCCCATGTGCCCCCATGCAAGTTGTAACAGGAAAGAGGCCAACCCCTCAGCCCTGGGTGGAGACTTGGCCACAGGAGAAACTTCGGCCAGAACCTATCCTAACCCACCTAAACCTATTTGCAAAATAGCCAACATATTTAACTGATCACATGTGAGGTGTGACATTTTTACATACATATGGCTATGAAATCACGCCTGAAGAAGAATAGTTTTCAGACTCTGAGAATGTTCTGTTGGGATCTCTTAGAAACGTGTTTTTACCACAGCTGATACTGTTGGGCACGCAGGACCGCTTTAGTCTGGGATAGTTAAGTCTCTCTAGCAGGTAACAGGTAACATTTGTATCTAGAAAAGTACCTGAGCAACCATGTTGATTCTAGAAGTATTATCTATGTGAAAGAGTCGGAATTCTGATACTCACTATTATGGAGCAAAAGCATCTTCATTTACATATCCTACCTCTCAGAACCCAGAAAGAACACAAAATATTGCCCCCTAACTCAGCGTTTCTCAGACCCGGTTGGATCACTAGTTCCTTTGAAGTATGAGATTCCCTGGGCGTGGTGGCGCACGCCTTTAATCCCTTCACTTGGGAGGCAGAGGCAGGTGTATTTCTGAGTTCGAGGCCAGCCTGGTCTACAAAGTGAGTTCCAGGACAGCCAGGGCTACACAGAGAAACCCTGTCTCGGAAAAAAAAAAAAAGTATGGGACTCTCCTGAGCACAGTAGTACAGGGCCCAGTGTCTGCACTTTGTCCTGGCAGCATCCTCTCTTCCCATGTGATCACCAGCCAAGTCCCCTCCCACCCCCAGATGGCCTGGAGGTGGGGTGAGGTGGGGAATAGTTCAGCTGCCCTGAGCTGCAAACCACTATAATTGAAGTTGAGGGATATGCAGGTCACAGGGCACATATGTAATCCCAGTGCTTGGGAAGCTGAGGCAGGAGGATCAACATGGGTCTAAGACTAGCCTTGGCTGTGAAATCAAGTCCCATTTCAAGGGACTTGGTCCTATTCCACAAAATGGCTGCCATAATTGCCTTCTCTGTTCTTTTTAATCTGAAGTATAAATGAATATTACTCTTTCCCTTCCTTTTCTCCTCCTCTTCCTCCTCCTTTTCTTCCTCCTTCTTCTCCTCCTCCTCTTCCTGTTAAAAATACAACAAACGTCACTATAGATTCTCCCCTGACTAAAAAAAAAGAAGTGATGTGCTATGATGCTATGCTGGCATTTTGGATCCTGACTATGGTTGCATGTGAACCCCAGATCCATCCCTGCTGCCCGGGTGTCTTGTCAGTGGCCCTTCTGTGAGTCTTTGTTTTCTCCTGGATGGGATTTAGCTTAAGACGGTGCTTCCATGTCTGGTTGTGGGGAAGGGACAGTGCACATGGTTTTTGGTACCCCAGAAGGCATTAGCGATAGATACCTTTATTCATCAGATACAACCCTCAGAATAAGTTAGTGCTGTCTTGTTTGCTTTGCTTCACATCATGGGATATGGGGGAATCACCCTCCCCGAGTGACTCATTGTTTCATGTACCTTAGTTGTGATTATCCTGAATTTAGTCATTTCCATTTGAATTTGTAGTTAAATGATTAACCTATAATACAGGAGCAATGAAAAGTCCCAACTCCTTGTGCTATCTTTTCCTATCCCACCTTACTGTCAGACCTGGGTGATGTGTAGTTGCAGTTTGTCATGATGTAAAAGAGAACTGGGTCCTCTCTGTACAAAGTGCTCCCCATGAGGGGGGAGGGAGGGTCTTATGATCCTCCAGCAAACCCCTTGCCCTATGCAGCAGGTTCTCCAGCATTCCTCTGCTTGTCAGGGCACATCATTTTTCCTGGCTACTCCAGACAGAAGGAAGCTTGTTGCCCAGTCTGTCTGTGGGACAGGCTGATGCCCCACCCTTCTGTTTCTCTATTCCTCTGTGACTGCCAGGTATGGGACAGAGGAACAGATTTCCTCCCTATAGGCTATGTCAGGAAACCACCCATGAGACCCACACTCCCTGCCCAGGATGCACCAGGAAACCACCCAAGAGATCCATGCTCCCAGCCCAGTGTGGTCATAGAAATTGAGAACTGGAGGCCTGGTGGATGACACAGCTATGTCAACAGAATAACTGAGCTGTTTCCTCCGTGGAAAGAAGATGTGGAGGCAGATAGCTACTGCTAGCTTTGTTTCTGCTCTTAAGTGGCTGCTCTCTATTTAGTAACAATTAGCCAAGTGTTCAGCAAGCCCTTCCTTCACAACACATTAGCTCAACCACTCACTGATGGATATTCCGAGCCAGGCTCTGGGCCAAGTACCCTACAAACATAAACTTGTATTTGGATAACCTTTGGAGGCAGGCATCATCGGGCTGTTTAACAGAAGAGGAAACTGAGGCTTAGGAAAGCTAAGCACAGCTCTTGAGTAGTGGATTCAATTGTAAGCCCAGACCCTCAGGGCAGTCCTGTGTGTGCATGCCATGAGGGATGAGACCTGCTCACAGCTCAGGAACAATCACAGGACATTGCCCATAGGAGGTATTAAAAAATACCGTTGAAGCCGGGCGTGGTGGCACACGCCTATAATCCCAGCACTCGGGAGGCAGAGGCAGGCGGATTTCTGAGTTTGAGGCCAGCCTGGTCTACAAAGTGAGTTCCAGGGCAGCCAGGGCTACACAGAGAAACCCTGTCTCAACAACAACAACAAAAAAATACTGTTGAGACAGGCTCAGTAGTGCATGTGTTTAATCCCAGCACTTGGTGGTAGAGGCAGGTAAATCTCTACGTTCAAGGCCAGCCTGGTCTCGTATACATCAGACCTATTTTCTAAAAGTCCCTCAGGGCTCCCACCCCTTCAAACTATCAGACTGTTTTGCTTTGCTCTAGCGTGTTCTTTGTTTATGTCTGTGTGTGAGTTTTTGCTTGGGTGTGTGTCTGTGTTCCACATGTGTGCCTGGTGCCTGTGGAGGTCAAACGAGGTCAAACAACCTGCAACGAGTATTACAGTTGTGAGCTGCCCTCTGGGTGCTGGGAACTGAGCTCCTCGGGTCCTCTGGAAGAACAGGCAGTGCCGATTCACCTTGCCAGCCCCAAGTTCAGGTGGAGATATGGCAGAGGTGACCTTGGCTAGTTTTTCAAAGGCTTATACATGTGTGAGACCTAATTGAATAATAGTTGATATCCACAAAATGCCTTAAATGTTTAAGACACTCCTTTCTTTGAATGATGTGTCATAATGTAGCAAATTTTTTCCCTAAAGTCTTCAGATGTCTTTGTGTCTGAACAGGAAGAAGACTTCATATGTATGCAATATTTTTACACAGGAGTTTATTTTCTAACAGTATTTGCCGCTACCTACCATGGTTCCCTACCTCGGCGTTTAAATCCTGGACTCTTCCTCGTTTGAAGACAGATGATGAGTGACTTTGACATATGTCTTCCTGTTGTGATTTCTGGAATACATCTTCCTTGACCCCCCCTCCTTCCATGTTTTATCCATTCCTTTACTTTTGTGATATCAGAGTAACCCAAGACACCGCCTGCTCGCCTGTATCTGCTTCCTTCTGTTGATTCCAAAGAGACAAGTAATCATTGCAAATGAGTCCAGAATAGAGCGACGTCGGGGAGGCTTTGTCAATAGTCTTCCTTTCACACTTCCGCTCTTTCCCTTTAACAGCTAGCAGCATCAGTGAAACAGCAGATTCTCCAACACATGGCTTCCACTAAGAGCACGTCGACAATGAACACTAACTCAAGCCAGCTTTAGAAAACATGTCCTTTCCATATTCCGAACGCTATTGAAAACGAATCCCGTCCCTTTTCTTCCTCTTTCTTTAAAGTCTTCAGGATTAGCATTTTAAGTTGGGCAATTTTGTTTTTTCTGTTTGTGGTAGGAAGATTGCAAGTAGGTTTGTATACATGCACGCACACAAATGCTTTGCTGTTTTAACTCAAACGACACATACCATGCCTGACAACTACATCCAAGAGGTGGTAAATCTGTAGTGTAAAACTGCTTCCATTTTGCCTCCTTTTAAGCCTGAATCTTCTCCTCACATTCAGAGTCCCTTTGGCACCTGCGACATTTCTCAGAGATGTAGAGTCCTTCTTATCTGTTTCAGAGACGACTTCTCTAAGAAAGAGTTTCAAACCAGGCAGGTTGCCTTGGATAGCTCCCTAGCCAATTTCCCTTTCCCCTTTTCATTAAGTCTCCACATGACTTTGGCCAGTTCTGGTTTATTCTTTGCTGTTAGGCATTGGGACAAGAGAAGAGCCTGTATCCTGGTTGAAATCCATAGTCGGTCGTCTGTTAGGTCTCCAACACTAGAGCACCTTTAAACAACATCCACCCGCCTCCATTGGCCCTTCCAGCCCCTCAGCCTCCCCCTCACCCCCGAAAACAAGCACTCAGAAACACTTGAAAAGTGTACTGGAAGAATGATGGTACACACTTCATGAAAAAAAAAAATGACCTATCAAACAACACTATCTTACATCTAACCACCAGCTAGATCAAGCGCAGTTACAATAAAAAGTATTTGTAGCCACTGTAAACATTGATAGGATCGCACTGATAGGCACATGGAATTTCTAAAGGATTCCCCAGATGACAGACAGACATCTGGGCTCTGAACTAACAGATTCATTTTATGTCAACTTCCTCATAATTTTGAGAAATAAGTATTATTTTTATTTTGAATTATATTTTCATTTGAATTTGAGAGTAAATGTTGAGGACTGACTTCCAGAAAGCACGAGAATCAGGCAAAAAAAACAACAACAAAAACCAAACAAACAAACATGGACAGGGACTAATTCTGTCAGTTTCATTTCATCCCAGCTTTTCTCAAGCTGAAGTTTCATGGCCCACTTACTCCCTCTACATTCTACCCAGAGTCCATGTTATTACCAGTCCCAGGCCACCTTCATACTGTTCTGTCCAGTATCTCAAAGCACTCTTTGCATAAACTTTTAAGATGGAGGAGGGGGACGGGGTGGGGGTGGGGGGGAGAGAGAAGGGAGCTCCTCTGACACAAAAAAAAGCCCTGCCTGTCTCCCATAACGTCTTCTGCAAATCCAATTGCCATGTAATTATTTCCGATTCTCTGTAAATAACTAGAAGCCCTTCAGTTTTTAAGTAGGGTTTCTCCTTTGCTGGGGCGCCAGCTTGCTCTGCGCTCGGGGCAGGCTGAATGGAGTCAGCCTAGCATTTCCCATTCGCAAGTGATAAGAGGGGGAGGTGGCGGCGCACAGAGATCAGGTTTCAAGTGGAGCCCTGGTTTTATGTGTGTGGGAATGGACGCAAAGGAAAACACAGCCCGGCTGCCTTCTGACTCTTCCTGTTGAACCTGTTCGTGTGCCAGTGAGTAGACCTGAGTAAAAAGGTTTTCCTCAAACAGCCTTGGGTGCAATTCGTGCCTGGATTCAAAGTCGGCTCACCTCTCAGGAAGTACCGTGGGAATCCAGGCTGCCCCATTTTAGAACTCCTTTTCTGAGAAAATCTACTGGAGAGAACCTGGCTCCCCTCTCCCTGACGTGGAAAGAGGGTGCTGGGGAGGTGTCCCTCGGCAGAGTGGCTGATGTCAGTGGTGTGTCAACCGTGGGAGGCTTGGTTTGTGAAACCGAGTTACACCTAAGTGTCTTATGAAACTCGATTCAGAAGGTACTGGAGCTACCGTCGTGGGTAGGGAGGCAGGCAGGATCCCGGGGCTTCCTCTCACGTTTCTGCCCATTTGGGGGAACTTTTGGATTGAAGGAAATGACAACCTCAGCGCCACAGAAACCGTAGGACGTGGGTATGTAGCTCTATGTGTTTACTAATTCCTTGAAACTGGAGAGCCGGGGCAGTTGCAGACAGACAGCTGGGTGTCTGTCCGTGGTCCACGCTAGTCAGCCGTGCTGTTTGGGGTCTAAGGTTCAGTCTGGACACTGGCTCTACAGCGGCTCTTACAAACTGTACAGCTCAGCCCATCTTTCTGTGCGCCCACGTTTGTGAAAAGCTTCTGTTCTTTGGGAAATGTGTTTTCTGATTGTGTGCTGCAGAGCAACGCCTCTTAGACAACAAAGTGTGTTCTAAGAAAGGCTCTGGGGGGTCGCTTTAACGTGGAGGCAGAGCTTAGCAATGTCTGAGGTTGCGGGAGAGAACCACCCGGTCCAAGATAAGACCTCAAAAAGCCTGCATCAATCCAAAACTTAATGAAAGGGCTGCAGAAATCAGCCAGGCACTCTCAGCCCTGTCAGTATGCACAGTTTATCATATTATTTGGCTTTTGAAGACACATTTCCAACAAAGTTTGTTTCTCCATCCAAATGACAAGTCACTTCGAGTCCCCCATTGTAAAGGCAGCTGGACAAGGCAGGCAGAGGTTGGGAGCTCTGGCCACACCTGGCAGCTCTTCACTTGAGAAAGCCACAAGAGTCAGCCATCGCCCCCACCCCAGCCCTTGCTGGATTCCTGGCATTCTGTTTGCGTCATTTTGGGGCACTGGGCTAGGTGAGTTTCTTAGACTTGCCTGGGATGTTCTTTTACTTTCACTTTGCGTGCCTTTGAAATGTTATCTTTGATCTTTATTGAGACATCCCCTCTGGTGGCTTTTCCATTTAAATGTGAAGGCTAGCTAGGTCTTTTAAGCAGAAGGTCTGTGCTTACAGTAACCATGCAGGTTTCCTGTCCTACGGTTGAGTCAGGGGAAAAACTGATGCGTGTTCTGCGGATGCGCGGTTTTATTGTTCAAGGAAGATTTACTGGTGAGGTGAAGTTTACTAGGTAAACATGAGAGAACAAAATGGTTTCGGGTTATAGTTGATTTGTACAAAGTTTATAAATCACCTGTTTGCGCTTGACCTTGTTGGTGTAGCTGGGGGGGAACTTGCAATCCTTTCGTTAGGAGTCTGACTTGTGGAGTTAGTAAAACTAAGAGTAATGAAAGCTACGCGGTTTTCTTAATTTCTTTTAGCTATTTCAATGGAAGCAGCTGGAAAATTTGTATTTCCGTGAGAAGAAATTTGCTGTGGAGGTGCACGATCCCCGAAGGTAAAGAACAGAGTTTTGTATGAGCTGTGATGCGGCGACTGTGTATGCATAGCTGTTCGTATTTGCTTGTATTTCCCTTGGAGATTTACCTCCTAGTGAAGTCATTGTGGTCAAAGATAAACTGTGTTTAACCTATAGGGTAACTGTCAGGCATTTTAAAGCACTGGGCGGCTTTACATTTCTACCAGTGTAATAAGTGAGGTTCCAGCTTCTGCATAGTCTCTCTAGCATTGGTTACCCTTAGTATGTGTATGTGGGTGTATTATTTTTAAATATAATATTTATTAATTTTAGGGACTTCATACACACACACACACACAATGTGGTTTGCACACAATCTCCACCACTTCTCTCTATAACTACACCAGGCCTCTATCCAACTCTTAATGCTTTTCTTTTTAACCTACTGAGTTCAATTTGTGCTGCTTATATATTAGTTGATGAGGGACCAACCACTGCAGCCAGTCAGTGTACCAGGATCTGTGGTGTGTGTCTTAAAGCCATCTTGGTGATAGGAAATAGCCACGGTTGTTTGAGCTGCCATTCCCTTCAGGACTGGTTATAGCTCAGGCTATGGTTATAGCTAGAGCCTCTTGGCAGGGGTTAATTGGATGTTTAATATCTTAAGAGAGTTATCGCTGGGTGTGGTGGTGCATGCCTTTAATCCCAGCACTTGGGAGGCAGATGCAGGCGGATTTCTGAGTTCGAGGCCAGCCTGGTCTACAAAATGAGTTCCAGAACAGCCAGGGCTATACAGAGAAACCCTGTCTAAAAAAGTAAAAAAAAAAAAAAAAAAAAAAAAAAGGAAAAGAAAAGAAAAAGGAGTTATCTATTCTGGTGCTTTGCCTATTTTTATTTTGAGTGTTTGTTGAGTCCCGAAAGAAAGGAAGAAACTGCCACAGTAGTCAAAGTTGTTCGCATGAATAGAATAGACAGGATGCAGGTCTCTGAACAATCAACAAGCATCCTTCAGTAGTTATTCTTTAGACACTAGGTAGGATTTGGAGGTCAGAGGAACAGGAGGAAACCGCTGTGACAAATAGATGGCCCAAGGAGATTAGCCAGTTCCTACTGAGAGCATTGGTGCACCAGCCCCTCCCCCAACACACACACACACACACACACACACACACACACACACACATTCCATGCCCTCCTGCCCTCTGCTCTTCTGCCCTCTTCTGCCTTCCCCAGTCGGCTCAGCTCTCTTCTCCCTGTGGTTCTGTGGTCTTTCTTGCTCCTGCTCCTGCCTTTCGTTGCTCTGGCTCTCCTCCTCGCCTGCCTTTCCTGTTTTTACCTGGTGGACATGCAGCAGTCTGGACTGATGTGAGCCCTGCACATTCTCAGTCAGGGTCATCAAGTTCACCTCCTGCAGGCTGAGACTCCCTCAGTGCTTCCTGAGGTGTCCCCCCTGTGCTCCCTCCTCGCCTTGGGTTTCTGCCCCTCTTATCTCTCCCTACTTTTGGTAGCCCCATTTCTGACTAGGTGCTGTCCCACAGCTTCCCAGTTGACTAACTCCTCATTCAGTTTTGAGTGTGTCAGGATTTATGCAGAGATCGATTGGGGCTGACTGGTTTTAGGGCAACATCGGAACCTCAGGCCTTGTCAGGCAAAGTCTATGCCCCAGAAGGACAGAGGGAAGGAAGGCACAGTGTGGGACAGCTCTGCCGGCTAGGTACACACCGTGTGCTGCTGGCCCAGGGGTGAATAACTCATGACTTTCTTCGTGTTTTAGGATTTCGGTGTCTAGAAGAACCTTTGGACAGAGTGGCCTGTTTGTACAAACCTGGTATGCAAACTCCTCTCTCATCAAGTCCATCTGGGTAATGGCCATTAGCCAGCATCAGTTCTACCTGGACCGGAAGCAGAGCAAAGTGAGTTTCAGGAGGGGCTCCAGTCCTTTTTCTCTCTGTTCAAAAATGAATTTTCTCAGAAAACATGTAAGAAAAAAAATGTTTTAAACTTTGCTGCCAACTGTCTTAGGTTTTTTTCATATATATTTTTTAAGAGGTGGGCAACATATATAGCTAATTTAAAGGTTGTGACATTTGGTATGCATATGTTCCTCCAGCGGTGACATTGCTGGTGACATTTTAAAGTTAGTGACTGGATCCTGCATGCTTTGCTGAAACCTTCCACTTACAAAACTAAAGTTTTCTGTTCTTTTCAAAGTCCCACTTTACAGATATAAACTGCCCCGTGTTGACATCTTTGATTGCACAGTAACCTAATCGTTGTATTGCTTTAAAATGTGATTATATTAATTCCATTTCAATGTTATTCACCTCATAGGCAAAAATTCCTTCAGCCAGAAGCTTAGACGACATCGCCATGGACTTAACAGAGACTGGAACACAGAGGGGCTCCAAACTGGTGACTCTGGAAGCAAAGAGTCAATTCATCATGGCAAGCAATGGCAGCCTGATATCCTCAGGTATTTCCCTGTTCAAGAAAGTATAAAGCCGGGCGTGGTGGTGCACACCTTTAATCCCAGCACTCAGGAGGCAGAGGCAGGCGGATTTCTGAGTTCGAGGCCAGCCTGGTCTACAAAGTGAGTTTCAGGACAGCCAGGGTTATACAGAGAAACCCTGTCTCAAACAAACAAACAAGAAAGAAAGAAAGAAAGAAAGAAAGAAAGAAAGAAAGAAAGAAAGAAAGAAAGAAAGAAAGAATAAGCAATCTTCTTTGTATGTTTGCTACAGATCGTTCCAAATGCAACTTGTTGAGGCCCAAAACAAAACAAAACAATAAAAACCAAACCAAAGATGTTTTATTAAAATGCAACAGTATGCAAAAGCTTTGAATACATTCGGGCCTCAAGCTTACAGAGATCCGCCTGCCTCTGCCCTGGGTTGCACCACCGCCAGCCATCCTTTAACGATTTTTAAAGAATATGAAGTTAAATAGAAAGTAGTCAAGCTGAATAAATCCCATGACACACAGAAATACCGAGTACCCAAAGCTGCCTTAAAAGATGTTGACTCCCTGCCAGGTTGATGCCAGCCACGAATTCTCCACAGAACATAAAAGTCTATCCGTGCACAGTCACAAGTACCTGGTTCCGAGACCGTAACCGTTGCGCCCAGTCCTTTCCTTTGTGGGAAGTCTGGAGTCTCTTATTGCTAAGTCTGTGGAACTTCACTAAATGGACTTGTCTTCTCTAATTCCCCTCTCTGCTTGTAGGTGAAGCAATGGGGGTAGGAGAGTGGGGGGGTTCCTTTGCATAGAACATTCCATTTCCTTGCTTGCTTACTTTCTAAAAAAAAAAAAAAAACATGGAGTGGGGCCTTCTCAGGGCCCATATTCCCTTCATTACAAAAGGAAAAAAAAAAAAGAAAAGAGAAAAAAATGTAATTTCTCCTTGTGTGTGCCTGAATCACATAGCATTTTATTGGGGCTTCCAAAATGACTCAGCCATGAAGTGCAGGAGACATTTTCTTACCAGGCTTTTCCCGATGGCCAGGAGCATGTGAACAGTCTCCTGGTTTCCTTTCATTATGTTCAGAAACAAGGAGAAAAGAAATAAAAGCAGCATCAGGGCCCAGCTCGCCTCCCCGGCCCTTTGTCCCTTACTCAGCAAGGAAGGAAACAGGCCCTGTGTGAACCTCCCCGCCCTGCCCCCACTCCAGGTTCTCAGGACTCGGAAGGCATGGAGGAGCAAAAGCGGGAGAAGATTCTGGAGCTCAAGAAGAAGGAGAAGCTGTTGCAAGAAAAGCTCCTGCAGAAAGTGGAGGAGCTGAAGAAGATCTGCCTGCGGGAGGCCGTGAGTGGCCCCTGGCCTTGCTGGCTTTGGGTTGGGTAACTGTGTCACTTATGTGCTCTTGACCCTGTCCTGTTTTACAGGAGCTCACAGGCAGAATGCCAAAGGAGTATCCACTGAACATAGGCGAGAAGCCTCCTCAGGTCAGGAGGCGAGTGGGGACCACGTTCAAATTAGATGACAACTTACTGCCTACTGAGGAGGTATGATGGTGGTGCTGGGCCGTGGTGTGCACAGGACAGAGGAGCTATCTGTTCCCTACCCTCCATCTATTCCCTCGGTTCAGAATCATGCTGTAGATTTTTCTCTGAGCCACGGAAATAGACTACATCGAACACTCTTTCACTCACGCTCGGAGCAAAATTAAGATCCTTACTATTTTGTTCCCCGGGTCATGGAGAGCATTCTACGAGCCCTGGGAAGAAGTTATCAATAGTATTACAGAAATTAAGATTGGACTTTAGCTTCAGATCCTTCTGCTTAAAACCAAGTAGCCTTCAGCAAATTGTTTCATCACCCTGGAGTGTCCGTTCATCTGTAAAGTGGTCATCATGGTGGCCAACCCCTCTGAAGGGTGCAGTAAGGGTTAAGTGAGATAGCATATACAACATTCAGTATAATTAAGTTAAAGGATTTGATGGTCAACAGAGTGTGTGCTCTCACTAGCAATTATGCCATTATGACCCACCCCATGGTTGTTACAGGAATTTCACTCTCTCAGCTGCCATTTGTAATAGAGGCAAGTTTTGATATGTGCTGAGTACCTACCTATGCACTCAGATCTGACCTAAGCCCCTCGCATGGTGTGTCGGCTAATCTTTAGCACGCTTTCATAAAGTACTTTATTCCTTTTGCAAATTCAGAAAGCTAAAGGATTAAAAAGATTATTTATGAGTAGTATATTCAGTCATGCTACCAGGAACAACCAGAAAGGGTAGTCAGACCCAAATGACGTGTCTCTAAAGGGCCACCTATGAATGTAACATTCTTCACGTGTGAGTCACAGGTTAGAGTCTCTTTCTGAAAACTGGCCTTAAGCCAGCCAAGCGAATGGATGCAAACTCATTTTCCTCCTTAAAAAGAAGAGGTTGGACTGTGAGGTGATGTGAAGGTGGCTGAGATAGGTCTTGTCTTCCTGGAGAGGGTCTGAGGATGCTTGCGTTATTCAAACGTGGACAGTTTCATGCCCGAAGGGTGGACAACTCAGGAACATGCAAGAATCTTTCATTACTATCCAGACATAATGTGAGAGAGAGAGTGACTATGTGTGTCACACATAAAAATAAAACTGTGTCATTGTCTAAATGCAGGATCCGGCTTTACAAGAACTGGAGAGCAATTTCCTGATACAGCAGAAGCTGGTTGAGGCTGCAAAAAAGCTTGCCAGTGAGCCCGACCTTTGTAAAACCGTGAAGAAAAAACGAAAGCAAGATTACACAGATGCTGTGAAAAGACTGCAGGAGATTGAAAATTCCATCAACGAATACCGAATCCGATGTGGCAAGAAGCCCAGCCAGAAGGCTGCAGTTGTCCCACCAGGTGGGTAATGGTGATCTGTGAGCAGGCCCCTGCTCAGGTCTCCTGCTGGGATGTTCCAGTCCTCAGCTTGTTCACTCTGGTGAAAGAGCAGAACAGCATTCAAAGCAACCAGGTAGACACAGTTGAATTTTCAGTATCAAAGGCGTGTGTCAACGGCAGCAGGCTCACCGTTGCAGTTCCATAGGACAGACAGATCATGAACTTTCAGGATAAAGGCTCACAGGAATGTTGGCTCATGATATAACAGACTCCCTGTAACTGGCCTAGAGTCACTGCCCCAAAAACTTTTCACGATGCCGACACGTCAGAACACTGAGCTTTAGATAGAAGCCTTTCTGCAAGATGTTTGAATGCAGCATACCCTGCATTGTCTTGGAGACCCGTTCTTGCACGTGTGCTGATAGAGAAGGGGTCCTGTGATTATCCCATTGCAAGAGAGTATTTAAGAGTAGGCGAATGGGGGTGGAGAAGAGTAGGCAAATGGTAAATGATAACATGGAATGCGGAAAGATGAGAGATAAGATTATAACCACAAGGTAATTCTGACTTTGTATAAACCTGCGCACAGGATGACTGATAGGGAACTATTTCAAAATACTAACCGTCACAGAGTTGTAAGCACACCAATTCTCTTCTATTCCCAAGATTCTCAACATCTTGTATCTATGAAGTTCTTATTCAGGGAAAAAAAAATAAAACAAATGGCGAAGTCTTTTTATGTCAATTTAAAGTCTAATCGACCTTATGCAAACACTAATGTGGTTTTTAGACTCAATTATTGATTATTTCTTTAAACCCAAGCCTTTCCTCCCCTTTGTGTGTTAACACCTGAAAAATTGAGGTCATTCCTCCACTGGCTGATGGGTTATCATCACAGGAACACGAAATAATCATACATTTTCTATTAGATAAACTGAGTTTAGAGCAGACCAGGCTTAGAGCCTATGATTCATCAAGCTGAGGCATGACTTTCTGGAAGCGGATATACAGACATAAACACACAAATGTTAGTCCACTGGAGCTGGAGACTCTAAAGGTACAATCCAGTTGGTTTGATGATGGTTTTGTTCTTTGCCTCCAGACGTGGGTGATTAACAGTGTGCTTAATGTTCATGGCCATTTGTCACAGCCAATTCACCCTCAAGCTGTGCTAGCCCCAAGTCTTCTCCTTTTTGGTGGCTGGCATTTGGACAGCAGATGGTACCATTGGTTGAGCATCTTTTGGATAGATGCTTGTGTAAGTGAACCCAGCAGCTGACTATCCTGGCATCTCGCCTTCAAGTCCCACTGTGCTTCTAATTAAGAGAGAGTCCACCCGGCTCTAATAAAGATTAGCATTTGACTTTGAATGATGACGGTCCCTTCACAGTGGTTTTAAAACTTACACTGAGGTGTTGTATTTGGCTAGAACCTTCCACCAAAACACTCCATGCTGAACGTGGGATGGTTTGCAAAATCATATCAACACATCTGAGCCGGCTCTTTCTACCAAATGGGCATCAGAAATGCTCAAAGCCCCATGGCTGTCACTCCCAGTCAGACAGCCAAGTCCGGGTAATAAAATGAAGAAGTATAGTTGGTATTTATCTAGCATTTGTTGTGTGCCTGGAGCTGGCTAAAATCTGCATGCCATTAGTTAATCAAATAGCTCCTCTCAGCACTGTGCAATAGGCACTGTTGCTATCCCCACTGCAGAGCGGAGCCAAAGACTCTTAGGGAGATGAAGCAACTTGCCCAAGCTCCCATGGACGATAAATGACAAAAACAAGATTTAAACTCAAATCTTCTGATTCAGAGCTTTTAAAGTAGGGACAGTTTTGCCCTTCAGGCCCACACCCTAAGAAATATTTGGTGATATTTGTGGGCACTTGGGGGTTGACAACATTGAGGGTGAGATTGCTGTTTCTGATCTAAGCAGACACTGTTTCTGCATCGTACAGAAGAGCTCCTTAGAACAAATGTGGAATTCAGTCTCCTTTCAAGGTATAGAAAACATTGCAAACTAGTTTAAGAGCCAAACTCTGTGACTTGTAATCCTATCAAAAGTGATACAGTTAAGAGCTAAAGATTTCACTCAGTCAGTATTGCCCAGAATACATGACGTCATGGGTTCAGTCCCTAACACCACATACAACCAGACATGGTGGTGTATGCCTGCAATCCTAGCACTTGGGACTTGGAAGTGTCAAGGTTATCATTAGTTATGTAGAGAATTCAGGGGCAGCCTGGGCTTCTGTATAAAACCTTGTCTCCAGAAAGGGGGTGGGAAGGAGAGGAGATTGAGAAAGTAAGAAAGAAGGAAAAAAGAAACATAGCTAGCCCTTCCATCCTCAGATTCCACATCTGCAGAAAACAGCCAGCCTCAGCTCAAAATATTTGTGGGAATATTGTCTTTGTACTAAACATATTATTTGATAAGCATTACAATAGAACAGATATTAAGAATTACAAGTAATAGAGACAGTACCCACAGTGTGCAAGAGAACTATGGAACACCCTCAGATTTGTTATCCTTGGGGAGACCAAGAACCAGTCTCCCCTCTGGATACTGAGGAGTGAGTAATCCATTGTAACATCTGCACAATAGGTCAGATGGTTTTTATCTCCAGTAGAATGTAAGTGATTCCGACAACAGCTAATTATTCTTAATGCACTGTAATTGCTTACATTTATCTAAATGAAAATAAAATGCACTCAGTTGAAAATTGCTTCGCTGAACTCATTCTAATTGTATAAATGCACAATTATCCTAAAGGCAGCTATTTATATTCACAGAAGACATCATTCCATCGGAAAGCAGTTCTTTGTCCGACACCACCACCTATGACGACCGTAAGTGGCTCCTTTTATCACTTAAAAATATTAGATGCTCTGAAGAGTAAAGATCATATTTTAAGATTTTTATTTGTGTGTGTGTGTGTGTGTGTGTGTGTGTGTGTAGACCATATGTATGTGAGTACCCAAGGAAGCTGGATCCCCAAGAGCTGGAGTTATAGGCCATTTTGTGACCCTTTCTGACCTGGGTACTAGGAACTGAATTCAGGTCCTTGTAAAATTCAGTAAAGTAAGCACTCCTAACAACTGAACCTCTCTCTCTCTCTCTCTCTCTCTCTCTCTCTCTCTCTCTCTCTCTCTCTCTCTCCTGCTCCTAAGATAATTTTTTAATTTATGTAAATTCAGGCACAAGATGTAGCTTAGCTGTAAGAAGGCTTAATGTGCATGGTGCCCTGAGTTTGATCCCCAACACCAAGTCATCCAGGTCTTATGGTGCATACCTATGGTCCCAGTATTTGGAAAACAGAACCAAGACAGACAGAAGTTCAAGGCCTTCCTTTGCTACATAATGAGTTCTAAACATAAGACTCTGTCTAACAAAGAGCAACAACAGCAACAAAGGGAAGCCAACTTGTTTCTCTTTGAAGAAAAAGAGAATAAACTAACTTTATTTATACAAATGATAGGGGAGGGAGGTCTAATTATAGTATACACAGGCTAGTATTAAACACAGGCCCACCTAATCAGAAACCCATAGCATGAATAAGTCTGTCTGTAAGGTTGTTAAAGTTCTGTTTTTAAACTTTGTGTTTCTTTTTAAACTTTGTATTTTCAATAAAGACTCAGAACTGTATAAGCTACTCGGTCTTTCACCTAGCAATTTCCAGTGGTGATAGATTCCATATCTGGAGTCCAGCATCAAACCAGGAAACTGTAGTGTACCCTTTGCATAGCACTGCTTTCTAGAGAAGTGGGGATTGATTTTATTTTCCTTAGGAAGAAAAGCTCATCTTATGAAATTAGATTTCATGTCATTTTTACCATGTCCTATAGGCCATAAGCACTATGTGTGTGACAGTGGTGAATATTGGTTCAGTGTGTCCTGGGATGGAATGTGCTTCCTATCAAGGGACTGAAAACTTCCTTGTAATTCTTTATACGTAACCAACTGATTGACTATCTTTCTGATATGATTTGAAGTATTTTGGGAAGCCACTTCCCTGTACTGGCCCCACCTCCTGCACCCTCCCCTAGACTGCTTTTTCTTTGAGTTTGATCATAAGTAAAATCTCACTACTTCAGGGTCCTGCTTTGAGCTGCAGACCAACACACACACCATTTATTTTTTGAAAATGCACGTGTTGGTGGTGAATATGCCACACCTTAACCAATAAAGCCCACCCCCCCCCCCCATAGGATGAGCCTGTGGCCTCAGAGGCCTCAGGTCTTCAAAGGGGAACAAAACCCATCTGGCTTATCTGCTTGGCTTTCTGCAAGTTAGGATTTCCTCTCCACCCCGCTTCCTTTCTTTATACACAGGGTCTCCCAGTGTAACTCTAGCTAGTCTGGAACTCACTACGCAGACTAAGCAAGCCTCAAACTCACAGAAATCCACCTGCCTCTCCCTCAAAAGTACCGGGCTTAAAGGTGTCCACACCACGCTACACACCTTGCAGACTTTCTTTAATAAAAGTTTTTGGAAGTGACGCCGTCACCCACTGCACCTGAGTGAGTTTCTTTCTCAGAGCGTTCACTGTAAGTTGAGAAAAATTGGCTCAGACTTCAGCATTTCTTTCTAACATGTCATTTATAAAACTTAGTTTTACAAAGTGTGCACAGAATGTGTAGTAGACACATTTCTACCAATGCTCTCTTGAGAAGAACTGTTGTTCATCTAACCCACCAAGCCCTCTGTGAATGATTGCCAAGCTAGTCCTTTGCCCATTGACTCATCTTTATTCATTGCTCCTTGACTCATTTTAGCCAATGACTCCTTCACTCTTGCTGGGCAGCGACCAAGTTCAGTACCTCATTCTCCAAGAATTCTACCCCCCAAGTCTCTCGGAATTGAGCGAATCCACTTCAGAAAATCCTCCATCAACGAACAGTTCATGGACACCAGGCATTCCAGGTGGGTGACTATCATGTCATTGTTGATGCTTTGAAGCTAAGAAGTGCCTTCTCTAAAATGTTTCTTGGTTGTTACTTACCTTTCCGGATGATGTTCTTTTTTGAAATCGAGGCAGGGAAACTAACCCAGAGATATGTTGTTGACAGTGGGGCTTTTTGTTTGTTTGTTTGGTTGGTTGGTTGGTTGGTTGGTTTGGGTTTGGGTTTTTTTGTTTTGTTTTGTTTTTTTTAGCTTTTGGTTTTTGTTTGTTTATATGGTTGGTTGGTTTTTCAAGAGAGGGTTTCTCTGTGTAGCCCTGGCTGTTCTGAGACTCTCTATAGACCAGGCTGGCTTCAAACTCCTGAACTCTATCCTTGGTATTAAAGTCTGTTTGACTTATATCCAGTTACAAGGACTTTAATGCTGGAGATTGGGGAATGCTTTTAGCCAGCTCTTACAATAAGCAAAGTGCCTGAAACATGCAACTCATAAAAAAGCTAGAGGCTTCAAGGAAATCACCATTTCCTTCCGGGTTTGTGTTTAGGGGAGCATCGTGGCTAAGCTTAGGGCAGCATAGTAGTGGGGAGCATCTGATAGATCAGAGCAGTCACCTTGGGGTAACTGAGAATCAGAGAGATAGGAAGTAGCTGATCCCAACGTCCCCTTCCAGGGGATGTCCTTGATGTCCTAACTTCGTCCCACTTGCCCCACCCCCAATTTTCCATCACTTTGTAGCAAGCCCACAGGGTACTAGACAAGTGTCTAACCTGCTCACCTTTGGAAGACTTTCAAGTCAAATTCTAGCAGGCCTAGGATTCCAGAGTTTAATTTTTATAACTTTGACTCTAAAGAAACTGTCAACTTATGGACTGTTTAAATAAATTATCATAAAGCCACATGGTAGAATGGCTATGAATTCATTTAAATGACATTGTAGAGCCCTGAATAGTGATGTGCGCCTGTTGTCATAACACCAGAAGGCTAAATAAGTATTACTATAAGGCTAAGGATAGCCTGAACGTCAGCCCAGGCTACCAAGAGAGATACTGTCCTCAAAACTAAAACTTAAAAAATTAAATTAATAAATTAACAATAATAAAATGAAAGACAGATTAATAGATATTTAGCAATATGAAAATAATATATGCAACTTTGATTTTTAAGTAAATTTTTAAAATACAATGTTAAGACCTCTTTTTTTAAAAATATAGATACTTGTAAGTATATACACTTAGAAAAAAATCATGTTGTGAGTGTGGTCTCACATTATGGGTACACAAATCTTTACTTTGTACTTCTGAGCTATAATGTTCTTTGCTTATGTTCACAGGAAGTAGACATTTGTGCAGGAAGTTTCCTTCTGGGCACTGGGGAGCTGATGCCAGGATCTGTGTGTGCTAATCGTGTGCTTTGGCATCCAGGGTTATGTCTTCCCCTTACACAGTTATGTTCTTAGCATTCTGGGAAGTAGAGAAACACAATTTAAAGACGATACACTTTAGTCATGTACCAACCAATAACAGCCCACGGGCCATAGCGACTCTGCCACCATGAGCTGACTAAAATGTTTTCAAGAAATTGGAGGGAACGAGACAAAAGTAATAATATTTGGTAATGTCTAAAAACTACATTAAGTTTTATTGAAATACAGCCACATCCACTCTCTTCCATATTGTGTATATGTCAAGGCCCCAAATATTTACTACCAGACTTGATAGAAGGGTTTGCTGAGCTTCACCCTACTTGCTCTCCGTCAGTCCTATTGAGCATCCTCTTATTGGCTGTGTACATGACCCCAGAGAGTCAGACCACAAGTGCTTCCACTAATAGCCATGAAGGACCACTCAGGATGCTCACCTCTAGAGATGCTCTTCCCATCCTCTCCCAAGCACTCTTTCCAGGAAGCATCATATCAATGCATGTCTGTCAGGAGTACGGTGAGACTCACCATTTCTTCAACTCTTTTGTAATCACAGAGAAATGCTGTCCACACACAGCAGCCCTTACAAGACACTGGAGAGGCGGCCCCAGGGAGGACGGAGCATGCCCACTACGCCCGTCCTGACTCGGAATGCCTACAGCAGCAGCCACCTGGAGTAAGCGCTTCATCTCCTCAGCTTTGTCGCCGTCAGTTTTGGCTTGAGTATCTGCCTTGCCTTTGCTGCCTTTCTATAGCTTTTAAAGTGACTTTCTATAGTGGTCGCCCTGACTCATTCTAACCCATTTTCTGCTAACTTACCATTTCTAATTAGTCAGCAAAGACCACGTTACTCAATTCCTCCAGGTATATATTGGATTCTTCGTAGTTTAATTTCCCCACCTAGGTAGTACCACTCCTTGTCCCTCACGGGCAAGGATGAGAATCCTTGCAGTGCTAATTTTGCAGAGCTCTGCCCTAAATGTCTTAATTTTCTTTTCTTTTTTTCCTCTTTTTAAAAAAAAATATTTATTTATTGTATATGAGTGTGCTATCTCACACACACCAGAAGAGGGAATCAGATCCCATTACAGATGATCGTGAGCCATCATATGGGTGCTGAGAATTGAACTCAGGACCTCTGGAAGAGCACTTGGTGCTCTTAACCGCTAAGCCATCTCTCCGGCCCCTTCTTTTATTTTTAAAAGGCATTTCTTTAGCAACACCATTTCATATAGTTCAGTTCAAGTTGACCTTGAACTCACTATGTAGCCAAGAGTGACCTTGAATTCCTCATCTTCCTGCCTCCACCATCCCAGTGCTGGACTAAAGATACACACCACTACACCTGACTTACGTGGTGCCCAGATCTAAACCCACAGCTTCACACATGCCGGGCCAGCACTGACTAAGCTGTATTCACATCCCTGTAAATTCTTTTTCCAAGCTATCTGAGTTAGTGCCAACGACAAGTCTGTTATGAAGTACATATTAGGGACCATTTTTATCTCGTCTTACAAACACAGAAGCAAGACAGAGACATTAAATATTCTGCCCTAATTCTTACAGCTGACAGCTATGTGTGGCTCAACACAGGTTTTCCTGCCTTAGGCCCAGGCTCCACTCCACCTTGCCTCCTTCTCTTCTATTCTTATGTGACTGAATGTTATGTGAGGAGAAAAGCCTCCAAAGACCTGCTGGAGAGCATCTTCCAGCTTTAATGCAGTCTACACATCATCATAGATATCTTCTCTAGCCTCAAGAAAGGATTTGGCTTGCATAATAACAGGACCTGGTTCTTCCCTAATTCTGTGGTGATGAGCTTATGTGTGAACCAGTGCATGGTGTGAACAGGTGGACTCTATTTTGAAACCTGCAAAGCCCTATTGAATTTAGAGGTTATGAATCTATTCAACACATTCTTTGCTCTGTCTTGCCTGTGTTCCTATACGTGCGCATGTGTGTAGGGGTGTTTGTATACTTTACTGTATGTGTATGTGGAGACCAGAGGTCAACATGGGGTGCCTTCCTCAAGCAACTCTCTGCCTTATTTTTAAAGATAAGGTCTCCCGTTGAACCTGGAGTTCACCAATTTGCCTAAACTGGCTGGCTAGCAAGCTTCAGTGAGTGATCTACCTGTCACCACCTCCCTAGGGTCCATTACAGGCACCCTGCCTGGCTTTTTAACGTGGGTTCTTCTGTATTGAACTCAAGTTTCCATGCTCACCCCTTGCACACTCCATGATGGAACCATGCCCCCAGCCCTCAGCCTAGTGTCCTTTTCTCTCCCTCGGATCCTTCTTGTGCTGTATTCATCTTCCCTTCTCTTCTTTCAGACCTGACTCCTCATCTCAACACTGCCGCCAGCGGAGCGGAAGCCTGGAGTCCCAGTCCCACCTGCTCTCCGAGATGGACAGTGACAAGCCATTTTTTACCCTCTCCAAATCCCAAAGAAGCAGCAGCACGGAGATCCTTGACGACGGGTCTTCGTATACCAGCCAGTCAAGCTCCGAGTATTACTGTGTGACGCCTGCTGCCAGCCCTTACTACACCACCCAGACCCTAGACACCCGTGCCAGGGGGAGAAGAAGGTCCAAGAAACACAGTGTTTCTACTTCCAATTCAGGAAGCATGCCCAACCTAGCACAAAAGGATCCTTTGAGGAACGGTGTCTACTCCAAAGGTCAGGACCCACCTCCTTCTGGTTACTATATCGCTGGATATCCACCATATGCGGAATGCGACCTGTATTACAGTGGTGGCTACGTCTATGAGAATGACACTGAGGGACAGTACAGTGTCAATCCTTCTTACCGATCCTCAGCTCACTATGGATACGACCGCCAGAGGGACTACAGCAGGTCTTTCCATGAAGATGAAGTAGACCGTGTGCCCCATAACCCTTACGCAACTCTCCGGCTGCCAAGGAAGGCGGCCGTGAAATCTGAGCACATCACCAAAAACATCCACAAGGCCTTAGTTGCTGAGCACCTGCGTGGCTGGTACCAGAGGGCTTCTGGACAAAAGGATCAGGGGCACAGCCCACAGACGAGCTTTGACTCAGACAGGGGATCGCAGAGGTGCCTGGGATTTGCAGGGCTCCAGGTCCCCTGTTCTCCAAGCAGTCGAGCATCTTCCTACTCTTCAGGTAAGAACACTGGGGGAAGCACATCACTCCAGGGGCCACCATGTATCCCAACCCATTCCAAACCACTCCTGTCCAGGGTCATAAATTGGTCCCCGAGGTCATTCAGAGTGGTGGTCATTAAGTGGACCCGTAATAAGAACTGCCAACTTGAATAGCTTTCAGAGAGCATAGAGTCTGATGAAGCCATTTGTAGATCTGAGCCGGGCAAACACAGGATGAAGGACTTAGTCTGTGTGTTGTCCTGGCTTGGTGCTTGCTCCAGCTTTGTGCTCTCTTTACCTCATGTTGATAGCCACATCTCTTAAAAGTATTCTCATCACTGGAGTTTGACGTTTTGAAAGAATAAAGAGACACATAAGGTCAGCAGAAGGCATTAAGTAAGGATCACACATCCCTTCCCACTGGCCAAGATGTCATAAATCTAAAGATTGAATATTCCTGCACCTGCCTGCATAACGCCTACAGTCATTCCGATAGAACTGGTATTTGTCAAGTATTTTTCTACATACTTCGCTTATCTTATCTCAGTCTATACTGTTCTCAACTGAATTGCTAATGTAAGGAATTTGGGAGGCTGGGGTCATAGCTCAATGTTTGCCTGGGGTACTTGAAAACCTGATTCCATGCCCACCGTCATTACTGAAAACTCCAGGAATTTTGGTAGCTAATTTTGATCATCAAAAGCATTCTCTTTCTAACCCTGATATGGGGAGCTGGCTACTCCCTCTGCTCCCATTTGCAGAGTACCTGCTGCACACCCTAACCTGTTCGGAGTAATTTGGAGAAATAGGAGCTGAGGACTGGTCTGCTCAGCATAGTGATAGGTCGGTATTGAAGGACCTCAAGGTCCTTTGAAGGGTGTCATCAGCAACTAAAGGAATGTATGAGTTGAAGAAATACACGAATGCTTAAACTACACAAAATCCTGGGTCCTGTGTGGGAATTTCCAAGCCTGTGGAACAGTCAGAGTGAACCGTTCCTTTGTGATTCATAAGATTGTTGACAAGAGACATTGCCATGGAGAGTACTGCTTGGGTTCTATTTTATTTCTATTTCTGCGACCTGGACTTCCGGGATTATCCCACCTATGACCACATCTAACACAGGAAGAGGTGTCTATCACTGTTTCTTGTGGTTTATGGCTCTGATGTAGAAGACACCTATCCTGCTCAGAGGACCTTCTGAACTTCCTCAAAGCTCAGGGTGAAGCATGGAAGGCTTTCACGGGTCACGTCTGGAGAGAGTTCCCCAAGAATGAGAGCAAACAGGGGTCTGAAAATTCTTGTGGATGGCTTTTGGTGCGCACGAAGGGCTGGGGAAACACCCACAGGAAACCAGGTGTGAGTCAAAACCCTTGAGTGTCTTGGCTGTTGTGTTGGTTTTGTATCTAGGGCAAGGGTGAAAACGGAGTTACTGCTTCCTGGTTCAGACCTGGTATCAGTTCTGCTGACTGTACCACCAAGAGCATTCTTCCTTACCCCATCCCCCACCCCCTTGACGTTTTTTAGATAGGATCTTACAGTGCATCCTGGGCTGGCCTCAAACTCACGAGTCCTCTCCCGTGCCTGCCCTACCACACCTTGGCTAAGAGCATCTTTTTGAAAGAATTAAGTGGATGAAATCAAGGCTCCCGGAAATCCCTTCTGGAATGTTCCTGCCCCTACTTTATAGCTTTGGAGATGTATTTCTACAGGCTCTGATCATTCACACGGAGAGCTACATTTCCTGTTTCTGGTTAGTCAGATTCTGCACCACCTGAAGGCTTCGTGGTGACTCAGTTTCAGGAGTGATGGTAGCCACCTTTTCTTGGCAGCTCTGTGTCAGGGTGCCCTTTCAATGGGAGCAGCAGGGCTGTAGGGCGAGAGCTGTGTGTTATAATTCTTATCTTACAGTTAAGGTGACTCTGGTTTAGATAGAGTTTGAATGACTGCCAGTCCCGTAGGCTGGCAGGTGACAAACTAGGGCTTCCATCCCAGGGCTAACAGTATGACCCCACAGGGTTCAGAGCCCTTCCCTCGGTGCTCAGTCTTGGAAACCCTCCGTGAGCATTTACACATCTGTTAGTGTAAATCAAGTGGCATTGTGGCCACAGACGCATTGTGAAGTTTGTCGGTGGTGATTGCAAGTGGCTTGTGGGTGTGGAAAGAGGTCAGTGGACAGAACATGAGGAACAGGAAGAATCGTGAGCAGGGCTGTCTGTGTGAGGCTTAGATACACACAGAGCTGCCGAGCCACCTGTGCAGCCCAGGCATGGGGCAGGACTGGTTCCACAAAGGGGAGAGCAGAAACCCAGTGATACCCAGTGACACCCAGTGACATTCCTTCAAATCAGGCTCTGCTTCCAAATTGTGCCCTTGTCATCTCCTGGATCCACCCTTCCGCAAAACTAGCCTCTTCCACCTCCTGCTAGCTTCGCCCTCCACTTTTCAGTCAACAATAGAAACTGTTCTGCCTTACCAGTGGCCAGTGTTGCCTTCAGCAGTCAAGTCTTGACAAGTGACCTGGCTGAAGGCTTTTCCTCCACATTCCTCTCGACGGATTCTCAAGTACCATCTGGTCGGATCTGAAGCCCGGGTGGCAAGGTTCTCTCCCTTTGAGAATCCACTCCCTTTTCCTTCTGGGCTACTTAAAAAATGTGTGTTCTTGAAAATAATTCTGTCTTCCCTTTGGACTAACTCCTGTTACTACTAATACTTACCATGTTGTGAGCCTTTATTCTGCACTAGGCTACTGTGTTCATCATAACCTTCAGTCCTGGTGCTGTCACCACAGAAAATGTACTTCCCTCTCCACAATAAGAAAACTGAAGCTTCAAAAGGAGGAGCTGTCTGCCCAAGTCACTCAGCCAGCTATTAACCCAGCAAATTGAACTGATTGTCAATTCTGGCTCAGATAGGGGTTTCTCTTTCTCAGAGGTAGAACAGAGGCAAGGCCCTGAACCCACCCCCTCAGCAGTGGCAAACACAAAACTAAACCCAGGCTTCCATCTCTGCTCTGCACATACCGGAGTGTGAAGCAACCTGAGCAGATTTAGCTTGGAATAGTTCAACTAATGTTCTCTCTCTTTCCGTTCTTATTTCTAGTGTCTTCCACAAATGCTTCTGGGAACTGGAGGACCCAGTTAACCATTGGGCTATCTGAATACGAAAATCCAGTGCATTCTCCCTACACCAGCTACTATGGCAACATCTACAATCCCTTGTCTTCTCCGAGCAGGTGAGAAAGTGTTGGCCAGGTTCTCGAAGCCTGGTCCTCTTTGAAGGTCATGTGGCTCCTACACTGCAGCTTGGTGGTGAAGAGGCATAAGGTGGGATTTGGTAAACAAGAGCCTACAGGCCCAACTCAACTACCACCATAATCAGTAAATAGTGTTACACTGGAAAATGGCTTCGCTCATTACTCTACCTGTAAGCTGTGTGTATGTTCACACTCTGAGGACAAAGCTAAATGGCTGTGACAAATAAGACATGGCTAGCAAAGCCAAAAATACTTTTGACTTCTAAAGTTTCCTGAGCTCCATGTAGCTCACCCAAATTCAGCTCTGTCTCTTATAGCTGTACACTTTAAAGTCATAGTCTCAAAGCTGGGCTTCTCTGTCTGGTCTATTTTAAGGGTGTGCTTAAAACTGTATTGTGGATAATGTCCATTTAAGTCTTTTCTTGGAAAGAGAAAACCTACACACACACACACACACACACACACACACACACACACATACCCCACCCCACCCACACACACAACCAATCTCTGTCCTCCAGTAAAGCTCTTAGTACCAAAGTCCAGCTAACAGTTGTTGAGTTGGATTTTGTCACTTGCTGTATTTTGTGATCACTAAGACACAGTGGACACAGCCAGCTGTCCTGTTTGTCTTCTGATGTAGCTCCTTGTAAACAGTGAAGGGAACACACGGGCACAATGCTTGACAGTGCGACTTTAAAGAAACGTGACTTCTTCCAGTGAGCACGTGACTCCCCTGGCATAGATGATAGGCATGTGGATGGAGCAAATGGTTGTCGTATCATCTCTGGCCTGTTAAAAGGAATTTTTCTGCAGAGGAGAAGTTAGCTTCACTCCTTCCTCTTATCTCTGCCACCCTCACCCGGAGTGCTGTGAAGACACACATTTTCCGGGTTTTTAAAAACTTGCTCTTGCTGTAGAGACTGCAGTTTGTACAGTGTCTGTGCTGTTGAACTGGGCAGGTCAGCAGCACCCCGAGGAGGCAGCTGGTGTTCCAAGCTAATTGGAAGTACTCACTCCTCCCATCCTTGTTTTTCTTCCCCACATTCCATGGCGTTTTTCTTGGCTTGAAATATTAAGCCAATTGTCTCAACCCAACAAAGGGTGTGCTCAAAATAGACTTTTGGTGAAACTGTACTTCACAGGGCGTCAGCGGGCTGGGACTTGTATAAATAATGCTTAAAAATGAGTTTGCAGCAGGATCCAAACTTCATGGCCCCAAGTCTGATCTGAACCCTTTCAACACAGCTAATGTATTTGCAGATATTTTCCGTATTTGGACAGTGTTTCCCTCCGTTCTGCAGAGTCAGTGCACAAGTGGTTCCGATATCTTTTAATGCTGCGTTTATTGAATCCATCCAGGAACTGCTAAACATTCTGAGAAGAAAACCTCTTTTTTTTTTTTTTTTTTTTTTACCAAGTCTGCTTATATATTTCAGTAAGACAAAGATGACTGAATAGAGGAGCTGTGTCAAAGGGGACATAGTGTGCAGGAAATTGGAAGCTATTTAAAGCTCCATTGTGGTGTGGGTGGGTGTTCACACTCACAGGCCCTCATTGTGGAGAACATAAGGGAAATAATAAAGAACTAGAAAGATAACAATGGAGCTGTAATCTCACCAACCAGAGACAGGAATACTAACATTTGACACATTTCTCCATTTCTCTCTGCCCATTCTAACATGATCATAATGATATAGTAAATACAGTTTTGCATCGTATATTATGTATAAAATTATACATCTCATTCTCAAAATTTTGATATCATATAAATACATTCCTATGTGGTTAAACTTTTTTGGGTTTTTTGGGTGATTTGGATTTTTTTTTCAAGACGTGGTTTCTCTGTGTAGCCCTGGCTGCCCTGAAACTTAATTTGTAGACCAGGCTGGTCTTGAATTCAGAGATCCACCTGTCTCTGTCTCCTGAGTGCTGGGATTAAAAGCAAGCCCACCACCTAGCTAAAAGTGTGTTTAGTAAGTTCCTGCTTTTCAGATGAATGACAACTTTTATGGCACAGAAATAATAGAAGCACATATTTCAACCTGCCCTATGTAGGATTAAAAAAAACAAACAATGATACAATCTGATTTTTAAATTTAATTCAATTTAATAAACCAAACACAACAATAATCATTCATAAAGTTTCATAAATTTGCCTTAAGACTACATGATGCATTTTTTAACGTAAACATGTTTTTAAAGCTGCCATGGTGGTTCATGCTCTTGAGAAGCTAAGGCAGGAGGATTGCTGCAAATTTGTGGTCAACCTAAGCTACATAATAAGATTAAAATCAGTCTGGGCAATAAAGTGAAACCCTGTCTCAATAACCAAAGCAAAAGGCATGATTTTTAAATCAGAGACAGAATACATCATGTGAAAATCTTGTAATGCACACCATCTTTTACAATTAACATATTTGTTATGCTAATAACAAGGAGAGACAAAATAAATTTCATAATGTACAAGAGTAACTCTAGATTGTCCACACAATTGTCTTAAAATTCTCAGCAACATATGAATGGGTTGGTTTTTTTTTTTAATAAGTTCGGTTATTTACAGAAAGCTAGGAGTTTTTATTGGCAATTTTTCCCCAGGATGGTTTGGTAAACTTGGTATCAGTGAACTCCCAGAAGCAGATGCATCTCTGCTCAACGGCTACAGTTTCCAGACGAACTTGTTTTCTTTCCCTTCCTGTCTTCCTCTCCCTTTCCTGTTCCTATCTAACTTCCCCCATCACTAGGCACAGTCACACCCGAGGCCCTCTGTCGCAGAGGATGGCTGTGTCTCCAGAAGTGAGATCAGCATTAAGCTCGGCCTTGCTCAGTGTAGCCAGCCGTAGTAAGTACAGTGCTCCACTCTGCCCATCGCTTCTTTCTCTACGGCAGGACTTTCACCTGCCCTGGCTGCTGTGTGAGGTTGTGAAATCTGACTTGGCTGTGACATTTCCTGAAAACACTAAAAATCCTAAATTTACATAGTATTTCTTCCCAAAGCTCTCCTTCCAAAGACTTTGTACTTGGCTTTACTAAAAGCCTTTGGAATTGAAAACAGAAACCTACTAACTAACTAACCTCTTCTTAACCTACTGTTAAAGAAGTGGTTTGCTTCACTGAACTGTTTGTATGATAGACTGTGCTTGTTTGAATATACCATCCAAATATGTCTGGTTCTTCCCCTTCCCCACCCCCAGCAGTGTTCAGACCAAAATGCTTATATGATGTCATTTCCTGGGTCACTGACAATTTATATTTGGCCCATAAACCCTCAGGATATGATATCCCAAACTATCCCTGCTAACACTAAGTAAGTGTTTATCTTACTCCTGAGAGAAGCACATAATTTATTCTTTTAATTAGAAGAGTTGCCCCAAATATGCCCTTTTTTTAGAGTTAAAATAAGATTATTTTAAAAATTAAGAAGCAAGCAGGTTTCAAAGGTCCACTTTTTAATTTTTATTATTGATAAGGAAACTAGCTATGCTCCTTTAAAGGGAATTCAAACCAATAAGAAAGCACTGGGTTAAGATTGTTCCACTCTATGCCCAACCAGGCAGTGTCCAATGGAGCAATAAACTCTAACCCCAACACTTTCTTCTACAAAAGGATACGTTTGTATTTCTCCCAGACAAACGCCTTTAAGTTAACATGTAACTTAATACCTTCTGGGCCCTAATCAATAGTAAATGAAAGTTAAACAAAGGTAGAATTCTCCTGAGAGTCCAACGATCTTTTATGTGCCTGGCAGACAATGCTTCACTGTGCTGTGAACCGAGTATGCACTCTTTTTTTTTCCTCCTATCTTAGGTTCTGGAAATGTTTTTCTTAACAGTGCTTTCCTCTAACCTGTTGGACTGTTTGTACTGAGGGAGTGAACTAGATCCTGGTAGTAACTTTCCCGGTTCCCTTTAACAGACAGTATGCAGAGACCACTCCGCTGGACGGTACAGACGGAAGCCAGCTGGAAGACAACCTGGAGGGTAGTGAACAGAGGCTCTTTTGGCACGAAGACTCCAAGCCTGGAACATTAGTCTGAATGCAGCTGGACCTCCTGACCAAGCACTGCGCGTGCTCACACTAGTGTGCCTTGCAGAGTCCGTTCGTCTTCTAGAAGGCATCAAAGGCTGAAGACAAGACTTAAATGTGGTTTGAAAGCAAAGAATCACACACTAAACCCCCACAGAGCCCTGGGGGAGGACTTGCCTTCCAAACTCCAGGCACTAACCTATCACTAAGTCAGATCCCGTTCGTTGTGTGACTCTTGTCAAGAGGACCTGCACGAAGCCCGGATCCACAGAGAGCTTTTTTGAAGGGAATAACAGTTGTCGAAGGCAAACCTCGAAGCTGGGAAGGTGGTCAGGGAGTTTGCCCCATTGGAGAGGAGGATGGGAGATTTCAGAGCACAGTTGAGATGCTGAGAGAGGGAGCCCAGGAGCTCCTGAATCGTGGCTCATCTTCACAGGGTTTGAACTTGTGAGCTGACAGAAAACACACCTTTTCTACAAAGAGATGAGGACAGCTTAGACAGTATTGGAAACTTACTTGAAGAGAAGTTAGATTTTCATAAAGTTCTGAATGAGTGTAGATGTTTTAGGCTATTGCAAAGCAATGTTCTTCATAAGAGCCCTAGTATGGATTCTAGTCTTCTGATTGCTATAGCATCCTGTAACTATAACTTAACAGTAGCCAAATAGAGGAAATGAAGTCACTGGCCAGCTCTGCTTGGAGAATGTTCTTAAGGTACATGCCACCAATCCCTGTTGTGCTTCCCAACACTGACTGTTCAGACTGGTGACCCTTGCCTGTCACCTGAACGGTGGGCTCGAGGTGGCAAGTTTATCCAGAGAACGTGTCTGGAGATGCTAACAGAAAGGACCCCAGAGGACAAAGCCAACCCACATCACCGTAGATGAATTGTGTGCCTTAAAGTGGTGAACCGTAGAAAATGAAGCCTACGACCTGAACTCCAGAAGCAAATCCGAGTCACAAAGTGACAAGCTGAGATTGACAGGAAAGAATTTACTCTGAGCTGCAGGAGATTGAATTATGAGGATTAAACTACCTCATACCCCACTGGAGGAGCTCATTTGCATAGGTTTGTGGTTCATAGGATTTTGCTGGCTTCTAGAACAGCCTTGATCTTTGTCTCTTTATTTGGCTTCGAAGTCCCACAAAAGGTGCTCCCTTCCCCTCCCTTTTATACGAGTTTCTTGTTCATATTGTGAATAGAGACATTTCTCAACAACTTTTCTGGAACATTTTTTCTACCTGTATTCCAAAGCATGTAATATATACATAAAAAATGATTTGATAACTGCTCCTTTGTCATTTGTATCACTAGAAATGAAGTTCGGGGAAATTTTTTTGGAAAAAAAAAAGACACAAGTTAAAAAAATAATAACTTATTCCTTTTTGCATATTTGTATAGCCTCCTGGAATTGGAAATCGCCTTTTGCATATTCTTTCACTGTTTTGACTTTTTGAGACCTATTATTTTTTTATGTAGGTCAATAAACTTATGGTGTGCTACTGACATGTGTTTGGATGTTTGTGTTCATGTTTGCGGTACACAAGGGGCAGTGTGAGATGTTCCATCCCAAGATGGATATTGGGCAAGATACAAATATAGTTAATATAGCAAGGTTTTGTTGATTCAAGGATACACATTCCTTTCATACTTAAATCAGAAAATGGGGTTCATCGTGTCCTATTGGATTTGGCCATGGTTTGGGTTTTGAATTTGGTTGGTGTTTGTTTGCTTGTTTTCTTTCCTTCTTATTGATACATAAAATATTGTTTTGTTCTGTTGTTTCAGTGTTGGGCCTGAACCTAGGTCCTTGCACACACACTAGCCAGATTCTCTACCACTGCAATATACCCCAGCCCTCTGCTGTGCTTTACGTACGATAAGGTGCCTTGGAATTGATCACATGTAGTAGTTAATCACTTCACTGAGACTGATGGGAATTTTTCAGATTTAGGTGTGACCATCTTAACTGATTGATAATGAGTAATTCATCTTTGTTTTTAAAACAAACCCTTTCAGTAGAGGAGGACATTTCTGTTTCTGCCTTACCCTGTTTATTGGAGAGAGCTGGGTTGCAGATGAAATGTACAGAAACACAAATGAGTGTTTCTGTGCATGTATCCTACATGAAAGTCCCCTTTCCTGCTCAGAACTGATGGGCTCAGCATCACAAGTGTAATCTTGAAAGAAAAGGTATGACTTAACTTCCACATAGAAGAAATCTCAGGAGTGGAAGGAAGCACCTTATATATTTGTTTATTATTTTCTGTGTATGGGACTGTTTGTACATCTGTGTATCATGTGCATATACACAAGCCAGAAAGGGTGCTGAATCCCCGGGACTGGAGTTACAGATGCTTGCGAGCTGCCATGTGAATGATGAGAAACCAAACCCAGGTCCTCTAGAAGAGTAACCAGCCGGGCGTGGTGGCACATGCCTTTAATCCCAGCACTCGGGAGGCAGAGGCAGGCAGATTTCTGAGTTCGAGGCCAGCCTAGTCTACAAAGTGAGTTCCAGGACAGTCAGGGCTACAGAGAAACCCTGTCTCGAAAAACTCAAAAAAAAAAAAAAAAAGAGTAACTACTACTCTTAACCATGGAGTCATTTCTCCAGCCCAAAATATGCAGATTTGTGAGACAGATAAATATGCACTGAAAGGGAGTGAACCCCAAGATATGTCAGATCATATATGTATATATACATATATGTGTGTGTATTGATGTATATATAATAAATTATGTTATATAACAGTATATATAATATATAACTATATGATATATTATATAGAATATATATTTTATACATATTTACTATATATTGTATATGATATATAATACTACATTATATAATTATGAAATATCATATATAATATATATTTATTTGAATAATTATATCATTATATAACATGATATAATATATATGCATATATATTTATTATAAAGGGGAGAGGAAGAGATACTTGTAATACAATGCTAGATTTTTTTTTTTAATTTAGGAATAGAAAACTTTCCAAGTTATGGGGCTAGAGATGTCTCTACAGTTGAGAGTGTATTAATTTCTTTCCATTGCTGTGATGAAATATCACAGACAAAAGTGACTTATGGGAAGGTTCATTTTAACCTGCAATTCCAGATCTGGAGTTGACAGTGGTGGGAAGGCACGGCATGACCGCAGAAGCAGGAATTCTGGCCAGTTACATTTTCATTCACATAGGAAGCAATGAGAGAAGAAGTAGGGAAAGGCTATAGATCCTCAAAACCTTCCTCCAATCACTTACTTCCTCCGGCTAGGCTCTGCCTCCTAAAGTTCACTAATATTGAGTTTTCAGAATTGGAATAATGACTTTATTAAGTTTCTATTATACTTTGCTATGGCGCTCCTCAAACTGTCAATGGTAAAATACATGTTTTTAAAATTTTCCAAGATATTGTGAAGCTATAGACTTGTAAGGTGGAATAAACTGAATTATTATGAGAAAATTAATCCCAAAACACAAATTACTAGCTGATTAATAGAGATCTGGAAACATATACTAGTATTAATTGTTAGCATTGGCAGATGTAAAGCTATTCCACCCCTGGCATGGTGGTGCATGCCTGCAGTCTTTACAACTGCAGAGGCTTTGCCAGGAGACCAGCCTGGGGAAAATAATGTGACTTGTCTCAAAAACAAACACCACCTCAGTCGACTCAGTGTCTGAGTACTGACTCCATTTCTATACACCTTGTCGACTTCCTGCACAGGAGTTTTCAGACTATTATGCCCAGTAGCATTGACCTGGAGTTAAACATCCAAGGAGATGCTTCATGTGTCCATGATTTTTTTTTTAAGTTAGGGTTTTTCTGTGTAGCCCTGGAAGACCTGGATCTATCTGTCTCATCTCTGCTTCTCCCCCACCCCGCCCCCCCAAGAGCGGGCTGGCCTAAAACTCAGATCTGGCTGCCTCTGCCTCCCCAATGCTGGAGTTAAAGGTGTGCACCACCACTGCCTGCTTCATCCATGCTTCTTAATGAGGTAAGTCATCACTGTCCTTTATAATCTTAAAGTGCATTGAAGCTGTGCATTTCTGGAGAGAGAAAACACTTCGTGGTACAGACTAACCCTGTAGGTAACAAGACATTTACCTCCCCTTTCAAACACTCAGAGAGCCAGAGCAGGCTTCAGTTGGTAGAGTACTTGCCTAGCATAAACAGTCTTAGATTCCATCCCCAGCAATGCGCTTCAACTGAGTGTGGTGGTGGGATGTACCCATAATTCCAGCACTGGGAAGTAGAGGCAAGAGGAACAGGAAGGAATTCAAGGCCATCTTCAACTACACAGTGAGTTCAAGGCCAACTTGGGTTACATAAATATAAAAGTTGGCAGCTCCCTGTATCCTCTGTTTTAACCTTATTATCCCTCCTCTGCTTGCCCCAGGTCTTGTCTTCTGCTCTGCCTTCCTTTCAACCCCAGTCAGGTGTTACCCTGGGGTAGAAAGAGGCTGCTTGGGCTTTCTCACTGCTAGTTGGACAGAAGCCAGGCTGGTTTGCTCAGCTCCTCATTTCCTCCCCACAGGCTGGCTAGGTACACTGAGTATCTCTATGTTCCAATAAGGTACCTGAGTACTGGAGAAAGTTAAGAAATACAGCCTCACTGGCCAAATTCCATGTCCTAAGCTACTGAAAGTGTTTGCAACACAAAAATCCAGAATGGACTAAAACCGAAACTGTTTTTAAAAAAAACTTATTTCATTGCTTTATGGATATGTGTGTGTGCACCTGAGTATCTATATATAATTAATTATTTATATATACACTCATATATGTATGTATATCTATACTACTTGCATACAGGCCTTTGGAGGCCAGAACAGGGCATCAAATTCCTGGCATTGGAGTTATAGGCTGTTGTGACTACCCGATGTGGTTGCTGGGACCTAAAACCAGGTCACATGCAAGAGCAACAAGTGTTCTTAACCACTGAGCCATCCCTCCAGCCTCCCCACCTCTCCAGAACCAGCTTTTTGAACCCCAACCCAAAGCCACAAATAAAACACTCCAGACCACAACTCTTTGCTTCACACACAAAAGTATTAAAAATCCCGTATGAAATTTTCTTTAGGTGTCCAATATAGTAGCCTATATCTATAATCCCAGCCCCCAGGGCATATAGCAAGAGGATTCCAAATTGAAGACCAGTGAGACCCTGAAAGAAAGAAAGAAAGAAAGAAAGAAAGAAAGAAAGAAAGAAAGAAAGAAAGAAAGAAAGAAAGAAAGAGAAAGGAAGGAAGGAAGGAAGGAAGGAAGGAAGGAAGGAAGGAAGGAAGGAAGAAAGGAAGAAAGGAAGAAAGGAAGAAAGGATGAAAGAGAGAAAGAAAGAAAGAAAGAAAGAAAGAAAGAAAGAAAGAAAGAAAGAAAGAAAGAAAGAAAGAAAAGAGGAAGAAGGAAAGAAAGATAGGAAGAAAGAGAAAGAAAAAGAAGCAAAGAGAAGAAAAAAGAAAAAAAACATACTTGGGGTGGAAGGAGATCTTCAGTGGATTCATGAAAACTGTATGCTATATTCTAAGCCCAGTTCATAATGAATATGACTAATTTGCATTTTCCAATGACAAAAATCAAAGTCAGCCTATGTGCAAGCACAGGTTAAGATAACCTGTAACTAGGGTGTTACCAAATCTCGGCAGGCTTCTCACTAGACTTAATTATTAATGGCTGAATGAGTTCACCCATGGATCAAACCCATTTTTTCAAACTGTTCTGGTTAATAAAAATCTCTTGGCTCCAGTGCATACATACTTGTTACAAGCACCCATAAACAGAATGAAATAAGTATTGATTAGTAGCACTGAAACTATGTATTGATCCTTCCCCAGTTTTGATGACTCAGGGGCAGAAGAGTGATATGAAATATGGCATGCTCTTTATACGGTTGCTGAAGAGCCACCTTGAAAGTCAGCTCGGCATGTCTGGACACTCACAAAGGATGAGTCTGATCTGCGATTAGACTCCAAGTAGAATCTTAGCCCACCACAAAACGTCTTTAAATCACCCCCACCCTCTTCCTTCTTCATGGAGTCGATATGAGTCTATCTTCCTGGCAGGAGAAAATGGGAGTCCTGCTTTTGTGATTTTTATCAGACATTGCTCTTAGCATGCAAACACACACACACACACACACACTTACACACAGCATTTCTCCATTCCTTTTGCTTTCAAGTACCAGCAGCCTTGACAAGAACAGTGACCTGGGACTGGAACAATAGGAGTTGACCCAACTTTGGATTTTCAGGTCATTTTCTTCAATGCTGGTCATACACAGAGGACCCAAAGTTAAGAGGTCTGTGAGTGTCAGCTACGGTTGTGTAGGCCTCAGTGGAGTGTCAGGGAAGTGTGTAGATATGTTTTGGATTCACCCAATAAATGGGAAGTTTGACTAACATTTGGAGGCCCAGGAACAATGAGTAAACACAGCAAACTATCCACCCCACCCCACCCCCCGCTCCCCACAAATGGCCACTGGGATCCTTCAGAAACCCTAGCACCTGAGAGCAGGGTTACACCTGGGCATTGTGTTCCTAAACTTAACAAGGAAAGAAAAAGAAGTAAAGTAAATAATTGTTGATGAGAGTCAGGCAAGATACATGTGATTCAGGAAAAAAATAGACACCCCAACCACTAGCTAAAACTCAGTGTGCCAACTGCATATCCATAAGTCACAGACCCAGGCAATTGGAAAGAGTGGGCTGGTTCGCCAAAGCCTTCAGCGCCATGAAGGAGAAGCACAACTCTTTGAATGGCTTGGTATTAATTCTAGGAAGACCTGTCACAGGATTTTCCCTGTTCAGTTACATTAGTACAGAGGAGGCCTGTGATTGGACAGGGAAAAGGGAGGCAGCGAGAAGAGATGCAGAGACAGAGAGCGTCTCAGGAGAGAGAAGGCCAAGATGGAGGTGGACATGAACCAGCGTGGTTTTAACCAGTCACAGGTAGTTATGATACCATAAGGTTAGGATAATTGGGATAAAGCTTTTATCATTATCAATTGGTTCTCAAATGATTCTATTGGCATCTTATAAATTGAGAATTTATTGATACATAAATCTGATGGGTTATAAGCTTCAAGAGTTTTGATTTACCGAGTGGTGTGGCGGCTGACTGAGAGTTGGACAGTCATTGCGTGGGGCTGGAGTGGTAGAAAGAGAACGCAGGAGCTCCAGCCCCTGCCAGAGAGACCACCAAGTTGAGATCACCCAGCTGGAGCCATGTGGCCCACCAGTTGCCAGCAGTAGTGCAGGTCTACGGGTCCTTTTATTTTAATTTTTTAAAAATATTTCCCGCAAAAAAAGACCAAGGGTGATGAGAGAGAATAAAGGCACGGATCCTACCTGAGATTGGTGGGACATCCCAGGTCCCTTTGAGGAGCTGATGCTGGATGAGGTCATCCTCCAAATACTGAGAAGCACGATCTTAGAAACTAAAAGAACACAGGGCCAGCTTAGGCTAGCATTAAAGAGGTCCAAGCCACAGAAAAGAAAGCTCTCACAACCGCGCTCAAACTGTGCTGTGTGTCAATTCACTTAGCCCTCTCCTGTGACTCTATGGGAAAGTTGTATGCCCTGACAAGGCCATGAAGAATGGCTCAGAAAGGTGGCCAAACCTTTGGTCCCATGACCACACAGTAACTGTTAAAGCTAGAATTCCCAACTTTGCGCTTGATGCTGCCATCATGAGCTCTGTGAGGACCAGGATGCTGCTGGGGAAGCAGTCAGTGACAGAGCAACGACTTTGAATGGAAACCAAATGAAAACGAAAACAGAAAAGAAGGAAGAACAAAAGCCTGGAAAAGAAGTAGAAGGAAAGGCTGGGAGTCAGCTCAGCAGGGTGACTGCCACAACCAGCAATCGGGAAGAAAAGTCCAGTCCACATACTTTCAGGCTTTCAGGGAGTGGTTCACAAGAGGGACGATTTGGATGTTCTCCATCAGGGTTCGAGTTAGAGTCTCCATGAAGGGTCAGGAGACAGCCAGTGGGCTAGAATAATATTTGCAAATAACGTGGAGGAAAATGAGCTGCAGCATTTGCAAGATGTACCCTTAAATGCTTCTCTTGCTGGGAATGAGCCTCCTCACGTCATTCTATGTCTCTCCTTCCCAATATACACAGCAGCAGCAGCACACACACACACACACACTTGTTGGGGAATTTATTATCTAGCTTTCCCTTTCCTCAGAAGATACAGGCATCCTAAAAAGATCAAAAGCCGGGAAATGGAAAAGGTCTCATCAGGAATCCCAGGAGCTCCAGGCTGGGAGAGGCATCCCCGGCACCCTTCAATTACTGGAGAAGCCTTTCAGGGAGTTGATGGTGGTGTCTGGACAGACACCACTGTCTTCATAAAGTAGTGGTTAGAGGTGTGGGCTTTGAAGTCAGGCTGTCTTGGAGACAGACTATCTGGCTTGGAGTCTGTCCCAGGCTCAGTGTTTGCTGGTTTCTAGAACTAGCCTTAGTCTTCCTGGTCTTGGGTTCTTCCTTGGTACAGGACTCACCAGGGTACTGTACAAGTTGCCCAGTGTGATGGGCACAAACAGTGCAGCACAGCATGTCCCTGACGAGAATAAAGAAACCTGTGTGGGAAACGAGTAGGTGCTGCTCCTGATCTAGAAAGCTGGGTTTTTTTTTTACACACCCCCCCACCCCGTGTGTGTGTGTGTGTGTGTGTGTGTGTGTGTCTGTCTGTCTGTCTGTCTGTCTGTCTGTCTGTGTCTCTCTGTGTGTGTTCGTGTTCCTGTGTATGAGTGGCAGCAGGCACACATCATAGTCCATCTGCCACAGTACTTATTTGAGAGTGAGTCTCTTGCTTGTCCAGCACTATTTTATGCTGGGTTAGCAGGCCCATGAACTTCTGGGAAATCTCCTGTCTCTGCCTCACAGCTCACGGTAGGACCATTAAGATTACAGATGTGTAGCCGACCACTGGATTACAGACATGCTGCTCTGTCACTTGGCCTTCTCTGCCTTTTCAAGATCCAACCTGAGCTCCTCACTGTCAGGGGGCAGTTGCTTTACCGATTGAGTCATCTCCCTAGCCCCAGACCTGAGGTGCATTCATCTAGCCACTCAAATAACAGTACTGAAATAAACATCCCAGCTGAGGGTTGATTCCTGCCCCCAGCTCCTAGAATTTTCCCCCCTCATTTAATCCTCACAGCAAGGCTACCACTGTTAATCCCAGCCCAAAGCTCTTGGATGTTAGTCTTGTGCCCAGTGTGTAGTTAGAGGCACTTAAGGCGGGGTTCCAGAGACAGCCTTTGTGAAGTGTGACTTCCTTCCATTCAGAGTCCACTGACAGGCAGGCTACACTAGAGACCTGAATGGGTGTTTTCCACCTCCTCCTCCCTCAGCTGTCTGGCAAGACCAGGGCAAATTATACCTGTGAGTATTCAAGAGTGAGTACCACCTTAAATCAGATGCCCTGGCACCTCCCTAACTCATGCTGGGTCAGGTCATGCTGTTGGCTCCAAGACAAGTCACTGCCTTTTCTGCACACATAAGAAAGCAAACAAGCAAGAGAAGGAAAAAAAAAAAAAAAAAAAAAAAAAAAAAAAAAAACAAGAGGGCAGGCAGTTAAATTTGGAAAAGAGTTCTAAGTGCCAATTTTTTATTTTTAAAGAATTTATCTTTCGGGCATCCTGGGAAAATTTTAGGCAGAGCTGAGAACAAAACCATTCAGTATGGGAAGTGTGTCCTGTAGACCTGAGATTCCTAGGCGACTGGAAAATGAGGACAAGACCACTCCTAGGGTTTGGCTGAGGAGAGAAGGTTTTGTTGTAGGTGTGAGGGAGAGGACAGCCAAAGGCATCTGGAAGGGTCCAGACTGAACTGGGCCAAGGTCGGGGATGCGGGGCGAGAGAGGAAGGGAGTGGCAAGCGACCCAAGAGAGGAACCAAGAGACTAAGAGGGCACGTAACCAAAATGGCTGCGACATATAGCGATCAGAGGCTGGGGGAAGGAAAGCCCAATCCGCGGGCTACAGAGGTTTAGGGGAAGGAGAGGGGGAGGAGCGAGAAGTTCAGGGAGAAGCCACAGGGACTGAGAGGTAGCCAGAGTCAGCTTTGATATGTTAATAGGCACCTCAGTAAGCCAAGTGCCCTGGGTTTCTTTGAGAGCTAACACTAGGCAAACCCTCTGTACAAGGGCAGCTGGGACAGTTCCGAGTGAAGAAGTCTGTGCAGTGAGGTGTCACACACAGATAATGTCCTTCCTTCCTTTCCTGCGCACGGAGAGGTGGCCCGGCTCAGTGCATAAGCCCTTCATCTGGACAGAACCTTCTAGACTAACTAGGGCCAGGTTTCTTCTGATCGTTGGCCTGGGTCTGGACTTTCAGAGCGTACAATATTGGTTAAGAAGGACACCTAGGGGCTGTCCCGGTTTACTGCAGGCAGGAGCTCCTAGCTGCCCTGGATTCGGGATTCTCAATATCATATGAACAAGGTGCTGTAGGTTACAAGGGGAAGGAAACAAACCTAGCAAAAGCCCAGTTTCTAATTTCTAACCCCCTACACTTCTGATTACTCGCTGTGCTTTTGGGGGAGTTGTTTGGGGGGGGGGAGGGTTAGAAGCATCGAGAATTGTAGGGATTCAATAACATCTAAATCTTAACGTGTGCCTCAGTTCTTGGGACAAAGTAAGCCAGGTCTTGTTATTGTTTCTAATGGGACTCTGCAAGGAAGAGAGCTAGTAACATTTAACAGCATTAAATTTAAACATCAATAATGTAAGACTTAAATTTTTAAGTCACTGAAGACCACAGTAGAGATTTATAAAAAGTAAAGTACTTTCTCGGGTGGGGGGAAAAAAAAAAAGTCAAACAAGCCAAACTGGCAAGATTTTTTAAAACACAGTCTTTTAGAAAATCAAAATTAATTTATACATACACACAAATTCTGTTTTGTTTTTTTTTTGTTTTTGTTTTTTTTTTTTTTAATGTTTTTAAGTAAAGACAGGCTTGGTGTGACTGGCTTTTCCTTTGCTTCAGACAACAAATGGTTTGTCCCTGTCTGGTACTGTGCCAACATATAACAAGAGGGCCCAGTGACATCTTTATTTGCTTTAGATACAAGAATGAGAGCCCAGGATAAATGCTCAGACACACCAAAGGTCACATAATCAAGTACAGAGGGAAATCACCCCCACACAGGAGCATCCTGGTGCAAGCCACCTTTTAAAGGGCATATGAAGAAGGACCATGGCGCTGGGGTGATCACAGGGCCTCATGCATGCTGGGGCTAGGGCTGCAGCACAGAGACACATGCCAGCTGGGCATGGATCTAACTCTGTGCAGTCATGTGTGTGAAGGGAGAGAGAGAGAGAGAGAGACAGAGACACAGAGAGACAGAAACAGACTGAGAGACAGAGAAAGAAAGAGAGACAGAGACAGAGACAGGAAGGAAGTTGAGGGGGAGGAAAGGGGAGGAGAGAGAAGAGGAGGGAGTGGGGAGGGGAGGGGAGGGGAGGGGAGGGGAGGGGAGGAGGAGGAGGAGGAGGAGACATGGAGTCTTACATGGCCAAAGCTGGCTTCCAACTTGTGTAGCAGAGAACGACCCTAAACTTGTAATCTTCCTGCCTCTACGTCCTGAGTGCTGGGATTAGAGGTGTGTGCCACCGGGCTTGATTTACTGGTGCTGGGGACAGAACCCAGGGCTTTACACATACTGGGCAGGCATTCCACCACTGAGCTACATCCCCCACCCTCATACTATTACTTGTTGGCAGAGATTTGGGCTCAGCGCTTTCTACCGTAGGCTGTCATTTTACTGGCCATGTGGTAGAGTTTACTGGTGATGTGTTTAACAAACAGAGACAATGACCCAGTTAGGTTTGAATTTGAAAAAAGCAAGGGTGAACCTATAGCGTGAGTGCATCTATGTCCCCAGTGTGTCCTCTGTTTTATCGCCCCGTCACCCAGGCAACCTGATGGTTTAGTAAATAGAGCTACAATTTCAAAACGGTCTGGATCTCCCTGGTTAGTGTTGGCAATTCCTCTAGGCTCCACCCAACAGCTACCTAGCAACAACTTGCGCAGCTGCTTGCCTGGTGCTAGCCAACCTCTCCCCTCCCCTCCCCTTCCCCCTCCCTTTCCCCTCTTCCCCTTCCCTTTCTCGCCCCTCTTCTCTCTCCCCCCTTTCCCCTCTCTCCATCTCTCTCTTCCCCACAAGTTCATGGCCATCCTCTTCCTCTCTCCTCCCTCTTTGTCCTTCTCTGTCCCCCTCCTTTCCCAGGTCCCCTTCCCGTTCGCACTTGGGTCACGTGGTGATGATTCCTCTGGGGAACACCTCCCGGCCCAAGGAGACTGTCCCTCTCGCCCCTGCCGCATTATATTATGTTTTATAAAACACAACACTTAAGACTCTCATTTCTGTGCTCTTCACAGATCAGCAAGTGTAGATGGCTTTAACAGAGTAACAAGATAGGAAGAGGTGTCAGAAAGTGGCTCAGTGTCTTAGGCTTCAAGGCAGAGGCAGAGGTTGAGTTTCTACTGCCTTCTCTACCATAGCTGCTTCGGCACAGGAAATACTCTGCACAGAGTGTGGTACCTGCCCATCCTGCAAATGCTGTTTCTTATACTGAGATCTCCAGCTCAGGGCAACATAAATTACTTCCTTGGCAGAACAACAACCCCACCTCCAAGGATCTACTTCCATTTACAGTGCAATGTAAATTATTGAGAATGTGTGGACTGGGGGCTTTAAAAATACCTGTAATCACGTTGCCGACCTGGCTCTGAAATATCAGCCAGTTCCAACTCCTTGGAGCTTAGTAAATTGCGTATGTGGTGAGCAGTTATTTCTTCTAATAATGTGACTGCGTGCTGATGCAGACAGAGATGTCTCTAGATTCGCCTCCACGTTAGTGACCTTTGGAGGGTTTGGGGGCATTCATTTTTTAATTATAGAGGAGTATTAGACATTAGACCACTTCAATTCTAACTCAGATACTTCCAACCTGGGCAAGTTTCTCAGGGCCCTCCCAAATAAACCCTTCCCTGAGCAGCACTAGCTGTAGCTTTATACAGCTTTATACAGCTGTCAACCTCAGGATTGCTGTGGTGTGTGTGTGTGTGTGAGAGAGAGAGAGAGAGAGAGAGAGACAGAGTCCCCTCCCTCACCAGTCTCTTCCTCCATTAGGCTGTGTGCTTTTAGGTTTCAGGGACCCTACTAGATAGATACTGATACATGCTCGTAATCCTGCTATTCAAAAGACTGAAGACTACAGTGCAAGGCCTTGTCTTAAAGCGGGGATTTAGGAAGTGTAGAGGGAGTTCCATGAGTGTAGTGCTTGCCAAGCAAGCACAAGCAAAAGACGTGAGTTAGAGTCCTAGCACCTAGGTTTGGTGGTACATGGTTTTAATCCCAGCACTGGGGAGGCAGAGACACCTGAATGGCTAGGGTTTGCCTATTTGGCCAGTCTAGCCCATTTGGTGAGTTTCAGGCTAGTTAGAGACCTTGTCTCAAAAAAAAAAAAAAAAAGAAAGAAAGAAAGAAAAAAAGAAAGGAAGGAAGGAAGGAAGGAAGGAAGAAGAAGAAAGAAAGAAAGAAAGAAAGAAAGAAAGAAAGAAAGAAAGAAAGAAAGAAAGAAAGAAAGAAAGAGAAAGAAGCACCTGGGGAATGATAACCAAGGGTATTTATTCTTATTTTTATGGACACTGGTGCTTTGCCTGTGTGTGTGTCTGTTTGAGAGTGTCAGATCCCCTGGAACTAGAGTTACAGACACTTGTGAATTGTCATGTGTGTGCTGGAAATTGAACCCTGGTCCTCTAAAAAAAAGCAGTCAATGTTCTTAACTGCTAAACCATCTCTCCAGCCTCCCAACCCTGAAATCATGTTTTATTTCAATTCATGTTTCACTTGAACTCGGAAGCCACACTATTACCCAGGAACGTAAAGTATATTTGCCCTGCAAGCAAGAAGACCTGAGTTGAATCTCCAGAACCCATAAGGACAAAAGAAAGAAAGAGAAAGAGGGGGGAGGGAGGGAGAGAGGGAGGGAAATAAGAAAGAAAGAAAAGGAAAGAAAAAAGGAAGGAAGGGAAGGAAGGGAAGAAGAAAGGAAGAAAAGGAAGGAAGGAAGGAAGGAAGGGAGGGAGGGAGGGAGGGAGGGAGGGAGGGAGGGAGGGAGGGAGGGAGCAGGGCATGGTAACATGCACGTGTACTCCCGGAGCTAGGAGGCATGAGAACTTCATTGAGATACATATCTGTTAGAAGTTCTGTAAGCAGAGGTGAATGAATGGAGTGATATAAGCAACACTAATCTATTGCCTGGCAACTTGAGCATCTAAGATGCAGGCTCCCTTCTGGCTGATGCTTCCTGAAGGCTGTGAAGGAAAGTCAGTTCTACACTTCTTTCTCTAGTGCCTGGAATCTTCAATAGAGGTCTTTTTTTGGCCCTGGTTTTGTGCAAGCCCCACCCTGGCCTATGCCTCCAATGTTCTCCAGGCATTTATTCTGCCAATCTCTGTGGCCAAACTTCCCCTTTTTATAAAGACCAATTGTGTGAGTCTAGGACCCGCCCTAAGGATCTCAGTGTAATGAGCATGTGGAAACTTCTGGTTTCTTTGGACAATCAGTTGTGTCAGATGGTGTTTTGATGGGGCAGACATGTGAAGGGATGTTTCACTGAAGCAGACACAGGTGAGAGGATGTTTTGCTAAAGCAGACACAGGTGAGAGGATTCGTGATGAGGGACTCTTCTGACGCGCGTGCATTGGTTCATCTTACATTGCACTGTTGAGCTCTGCTTGTCATGATGTCATAAAAAGAAGAGCACCAAAAAAACTCCTGGTGGTGCTCTGGCGACTTCTTGTCACTTCCTCAGATTTGGGCTGAGTGATGTCAGCTGTTACAGACTCACATGGAGTTTTGCTATGACAGACTCATGTGGTGAGACAAGACTCATACCAGGACACGTGATGTTTGGAGGGAGTATAAACAGGACACAACAGTGATGGGGGCTTGCTTGCAATGCTTTGCAAGGCTTCGCTGATCCTGCATCTTTGCTGATCTTCGCTTCGCTGAGAGAGGCACAGCAGAGAACTTCTCCTGGCATCTCTGCTGGTCTTGGTCGCTCCTGCTGACTTATGCAGAGTCAGCAGAGGCCTGGCTGTTTCTGCGAGATTGTGCCATTGCTGCTGATTCATGTTTGCTATCCGGACACCACTGCACTGGACTGCTGGTATATTCGTGAAGTGTTTTCGAGTGAATGGAGCTGCTGCTGCTGACCTGTGAACTGAATTGCTGATTTTCTGTCGGTGAAGATTAGATTTGCTCCAAAGAACAATTTCTAAACAGGTCCACTTACCCCCTATCCTAATAACCTTTCTTTTCCACTACTTCTGGTGAGCGATGGGCTAGAAGGGAGGTTAAAGCACTTAAGAACAGTTATTAAAATTAGAGTTGAAAAAATTTAAGACAACTTTTCTTCTTGGACATACATTTCAAGAAGAAACATCATTCAACTCTAGAGGTGGACTTTTTGAGGTTCTGAAATGAGGTAAAAACTGTAAGTCAACAGAGGCAAACATGAAGAAGGACGGCAGCCATGTGAGAAAGGATGCAGATTGCACAGCCTTGTGTGCCAAGGATCATGGGAGGTGACCAGAAACCAGGAGACTGGCACAAAGCAGGGATTTCCTCTTCGCTTCTGGAAAATGCCAACCCCACCAAACCCTGCACTTCAGACTTCTGGTCTCCCAAATGCTAAAACAATAAAGTATTGTTCTAGTTTGGTTTTGTTGTTTAAAAAAAAAAAAACTATAACCTAACAACATCTGTTTTTAAAACAGCAGCAGCGGTGGCGGCTTAGCCTACACTCTGGGTTTGTGAGATAAATTCTCATTCAAAAATCCCTTGACTCGTGATCCTAAAGAGTCACATCTGGATGTTGTGTCCTGGAGAAGAAGCAGCTGTGTGGCTTGGTGCTGTGTGCCCACTCAGATTTCAGATTTCAGATTTCCAAGATCACAGACGCTCAACAAAATTCTCTGTAACAGAGGCTCCAGCACAACATAAAGGCCTGGCTTTTTGTTTTGTTCCTTTAGTCTTGTTTTTCTTATCTTTTCCTCCTGTTCCCCGCCCCCAAAATGTGAGCATGTTATGATGCTATAGGTTCTCAGATATCTTCTTCTTCTTCTTCTTCTTCTTCTTCTTCTTCTTCTTCTTCTTCTTCTTCTTCTTCTTCTTCTTCTCCTTCTCCTTCTCCTTCTCCTTCTCCTTCTCCTTCTCCTTCTCCTTCTCCTTCTCCTTCTCCTTCTCCTTCTCCTTCTCCTCCTTCTCCTTCTCCTTCTCCTTCTCCTCCTTCTCCTTCTCCTTCTCCTTCTCCTTCTCCTCCCTCCTCCCTCCTCCCTCCCTCCTCCCTCCTCCTCCTCCTCCTTCTCCTCCTCCTCCTCCTTCTTCTTCTTCTTTTTGAATCACAGGGTATCAGTGTGTAGCCCTGACTTGCCTGGAAGACTCTAATGCTTTGTGCTGGCCTCAGATTCTCAGAGATGTGCATGAGTCTTCTTTCTGAATGGTGGGATTAAAGGAGCACATCACCACACCAGCATCTCCGACAAACAGGAGGAAGCACTACAGGCTCTATGAGGTAATAGGTCAGCCACCAGGGAGCTTGGGGATGGCAGAGCAGTTGTTGCACTTTCAGAGGGCCCAGCTTCCATTCCCAGCACCTACTCTCTTCTGAACTCCTCAAGCACACATGAGCTTCTCGTGGTGCACATAGGTGCCCACAACAACACTTGTACACACAAAATACAAGTAAATGATTACCAAATACCTATAATGTGCTAGACAGTGCAATGCAGTAGTCTCCTACTCAGGGTCCACCCCACAGGAGTTTGCAGTCCAGTATTAGGACTAGGCCATGTTGACAGGTAACTATAAAACACGATGTGCCCTGGACCTAATTCTGTCAACTTGGCAGGACCTAGAGTTACCTAGAGACAAACTTCTAGGACTGTCTATGAGGGGTTTCTTGATGAGATTAACTGAGGTGGGAAGGTTCAGCCTAGATATGCATGGCGCCATTCTACGAGCTAAGACAGAATAAGGAGAAGAGGGAAACGGCCATCAGCGTTCATCTCTCTCTGTGTCTGGCTGTGAATGCAAAGCCAGCTGACTCAACTCTCACTCTGGGCCTCCTGTGGTGGTTTAGATGAAAATGGACCACATACACTTGATGTATTTGAATGCTTGGTCTTCAATGGTTGAAGTCATCCAGGAAACACTAAGAGGTGTGGCCTTGTTAAAGGAGGCGTGTCACACCATTCCCAATCAGCTCTCTCTCACTGTCTAATAAGAAGTGAGCTCAGCTACTGTTTCGGTGTCATGCCTACCTGCTTAATGCCATGGTCCCTCCTGGGATGGTTATGGATTTACTCTGATCCTGTAAGCAAGCTCGTCATTAAGTAATTTCTTTTATAAGTTGCCTTGGTCATGGGTACCTCTTTACAACAATAGAAAATTAAGACACTTTCTCTACCAGATGGATTGTGTCCCTGAATTGTGTGTCAAAATAAGCCCTTCCATAAGTCGCTATATTGAAATAAGAAGAGCATTTAATACCACAGCTACTGGGTGTGGGCAGCCACAAAGCTGTAGGTAAGATTGGAGTCAAAGTCGAGTTTCTGGAGGAAGTAACTTCTGTGCATATTTTCATGCAAACTCAGTAGTCCTGCATCTTCTCAGAGAAAGGATGTTGTATTTGAGCCGATATACAAGCTGGTGATCTTAGCTACTCAAGAGGCTGAAGCACAAAGATCCCAAGTTCTCAGCCTGCCTGGCTGCACAGTGAGTTCAAGGCACTTCTGGGTAAATTATTAAAGCCTGTGGCTGGGCCCATGCAAACCTGACATCCTGAGTTTGATCCCAGGGTCCCACATGGAATGAGAACTGATACCCTGAAAACTCTTCTCTGACCTCCACACACATGCTAAAATATGCACGGACCTCCCACAACACATCACTCTCACACACACACACACACACACACACACACACACACACACGATGATGATGATACATTACATTTTAAAAAAAAACTGTCTCAACATAAAAATGTAAAAAACAGAGTTAAAAGATCCAAACATTGTGTTTTCTGGCATTGTGTTTTTCTGAGGTTCAATCTTTTATCCTGAAAAATAAATAAATAAAAAGATATTGGTTTTGTTAGCTTCTTCCTTTCACCAAGTATCAGAGAACACTGGTGGTATCTGTCCAAGAGCAGTCAGCAGAGAGTATTTTGTTGTATTAACATTGTAGGCTACTTGGCAATTACAGGATTTACTCTCCAGGCCAATAGTTACAGGCTGTCCTTCCTCTAATGGCTCATTTATTGTCTGCTATCAAGTGTATCGCATTAAAATAATTATAATTTTCTTCAAATACCAAGGAAAGAATGAATGTCTTAAGTGGAGGGGAAGTCTGTCCAAGTTGCTTGCTTACCTTTTTTCATTTATGGAGGGGGAGCTGAAGGGAGAGAGTTCTTGAAATGAGACAATAAGTTAAAGTTGGGAAATAGAAGAAGATCCACGTGTATGCCAAAGTCCGCTGGAGCTGTTGTCCCTGAGATTGCTTGCAAAAAGCTGAAAACACGGCGATGCCTGCGATTGGCAGGTTGCAAGCTCTCCTGAGTGGGAGGGTGACTTGGGAGTCATCTTACTAGTAGACACAACGATGGTAAGAACAGCATAGGTAAGCCTGCAGTTAGGTGCCTTGTGCCAACTCCATTTCATCCTCACAGCGTGTGATGGTGTAGGGACCTCATGACTCCCCTTTTGCAGATAAACAAGCAGATACTCATCCAGTTTCACACCGGAGGTCACCTTTCAGCTGGGAACGAGGACAAAGATTTGTTCCTGTGAAAGGTAGACAGGGAATATGTAAATACACAGTCCGCAACAGAACAGTGATCTGGGCTTACTGGCCCTTTTTCTTTGGGAACAATGCCACTGGGCCACTTTAGAAATGAGCCCAGTCACTAATAAGCCCCCTTCAGTAACTAATATCCTTTGGCTAAGGTCCCATTTGGAAGAGCTTCGTGGAATTCATGTCACCAATAAACTTAAATTTCTGGTTCCAGTTAAGACAAGCAACTTGATAACCACATGGTAATTTGTAGGTTTAGATGCATAAGTTAGATACATGGAGATTGTCAGCCTTACCAAGGAGACCCAATGGAATCCCCAGGAGCTGGGACATTTATGGTCTGCCTGGCATAGTCTCAACAGAGGAATAAAGTTTGGGCTGGACGTTTACCAGGAATCTCAAGGGATATGCACATCCCAGTGTCTCTGTTGGGGCAGCATCACAGGTTACCATGGAGGAGACGAGCAAGGTAATCAGACTCTGGAAGAGAAAGAAAATAGCTTCAAACTTGGAGGCCCCAGATTCTGATCAACAATATATTTTTAACCACTAGAGCCATGGCTTCTAGCAAGCTCTCTCCCTTTAGTCATTCATTAGTAATGTATTCATTGACAGGGCAACTCTTATTTCTTGATTCTACATGATCCGTGAAAGCGATTATATGTGTATATTAATTTCAAGCATGAACATTCTCTGGCACCGGCTGGTCTCGAATTAAAAATAAGACAAAAGTGGGGGGGCAGGGGGCAGTGGCACACACCTTTAATCCCAGCATTCAGAAGGCAGAGGCAGGGGGATCTCTAAGTTCAAGGCTGTCCTGGTCTACAGAGTGAATTCCAGGATAGTCAAGGCTACACAGAGAAGCCCTGTCTCAAACAAACAAACAAACAAACAAACAAACAAAGCTGAAGTTGTATACATCTCAGTCTTATAAACAAGAGACCTGATATAACAGAGGTGAGTCAGGGATAATGTGGCTGATACAAAATAACTCAGACAGAAAATCTTTATGACTTTATGTAGGAAATGTAACTTTAAACGCATTGCTTCTATGTGTTTTTATCAGATAGGTAAATGTGGTTAAATTCTTTGGTGCACAGTGCTATTCATCTTCAATCCATAGCTCCACAATAGGTCTGCAATAAGCAAGGCTTTCATGAGTACAAATACTAAAGTCCTCTATCTGTGAGGCCCCAGGTCTCTGTGGGGCTTGGCTACATTCTGCTGCCATCTTCACTTCTACTTCCACTCCTGGCTGAGGAAAAGTTCAGTACATGCATCTAAGAAGGAATATCATGTGACGAGTTCTACTCTAAGTTGCATGGTAAGGAGAGCCCCCCCCCCACACACACACAGAGACAGAGACAGAGACAGACAGAGACAGACAGACAGACAGACAGACAGAGACAGACTGACTGTATCTGGTGTGCCTCCTTGGGAAATTCTTGATCCTTCGTAGCATTTTCTCTAGAAGCTTTTTCTTTGCTAGGAAGGAGGTGATCACCTACCTTGCAGAATATATAGCCCCAACTCTGGCCTCAACTCCTGAACACCAATAACACTCCTCCATTCTTCTGAAGGGGCACCTCCTTTAAAGTAGAGAGCCACTCTTCTAATGGGAGGCATTGCTAGTCAAGTTAGAGACCATGTAGCCATCATGGTGACAGTCTGACCTTGGGCCTTTTCATTCATGGGGTAGGCACCGTGTTACCGAACTCTTGACCTGGGATCTTTGGTGTCTGAAGTTTTTTCGGTCACATAGGCCAAGAATTTGGGGAAGATATCTCACAACTCACCCCTTCCAGCCTAACTGAGCCACACAGCAGGATTTACCACAAGCCAACCCCACTGACCTGTCCTGAAGCAACAGCTCTATCTCTGGGTTCCACTGACACCCTCCCTACTCAGGCACCTCAGGTCTGGAGAGAGGTGGGAGCCTCCCTGTGCTCTAGGCCCCACCTCATGTTTCTCCCTTAGACCTCACCTCAGTCCAGGGTGCAGTTGGGGTTCTAATTTGTTGCTCACTCACAATCTTTAATTTGTTGGTCTTAAAAAAAAAAAAACCCTATATTATCAGTATGTGTGCTCACATACTGACACAAACATAAAGGTCAAAAACCAACAGCCGGAGTCAGTTCTTTCCATCCACCATTTGGGTTCAGGGGATCAAACCCACGTCAAAATCACTGACTGCATGAACCATCTGGGCCATCTCAACAGCTCTGCACACAGGGTTTCTAAGAATCTAGCTTCCTCAGAGGCATTTTGGGATGAGGCTGAGAGACATGGTGACATCAGGTGCCCCATGATCAGCATTGGAGAAGTCTGCTAATGTTTGGTAGAGGGAGAGGGAGAGTCAGCAAGCTCTGCTTAGGGCCTGACTTACCCTGTTCCTTCCTCCTCCATCTCCTGCTCTCTCTTTCCTCTGCCTTCAGAGAGGCCTCAAAGGGTACAGATTCTGCAGAATAAGCTCACATCTTACTTTGCTTTTTTTTATCTTGATAGGGGAAAAGTGTAAATACTTTGTAAGGGGAAAAGTGTAAATACCAAAGCCAGGAGAGAAACTGCAAAAGAGAACACCTCCTTAAATTAGTTATTTTATTTGTGGCTAAACACAGGTTTTATCTCAGAAAGCAGCTTGCTTGAGAGTGACTGGTTGGTTTGAAGCTCTGTGGAGGATGTGCCTCAAGTTAGGGATCCAGGATCGATTAGAGATGTCTGCCATCCACATGACAAAGGAGAGCGGTGTTTGTCATCCCAGATCTGTAACATAAGCCCCACTAGTAGTGGTCACTTTCTGCTGGGTCATGCCCTGGCATGGCCTTGGCAGGCTCTTCAGGTACCTTGGTAGTAACGGAGTAGTTTTGCTAGTTATTTATCTTCCCTAATGTGCAAGAACTACTTTAATGCTATTAAAATTTGTATTTCTTTATTTAAAGCACTAATAAGTGAACAGATTGAAAAGCCTGTATCCAAGCTCTTTAAAAGAAATGTAAGGGGGGAAAGAAAGAAAGAAAGAAAGAAAGAAAGAAAGAAAGAAAGAAAGAAAGAAAGAAAGAAAGAAAGAAAGAAAGGAAAGAAATGTAAGCTTTAGCGTTTATTCTGATGCCAAGAAATAAAAACAAAAACAAAACAACCCCCCCCCCAAAAAAACCCTATCAGGATAAATTTAAGGGCTAGATCTACACTACACCAAATAAAAATAAGAAAATCAAATGTGGTTTTCTTATTTTTATTTTTTTCATGAAGCTTTGGGATGCCATCTGTCTTCATCTTAGGAACACATAGTTTGAAAGGCATCAGAAGACCATGGTCACTGGAATTATAAATGCCACAACATATGGAAAAACCTCAAGATCTCTTTAGTAAAAACAATAATGAAATAATTTGCTTATCACCTTCAAAGCATCAACTACACACAGGGCTCCGCACCAATCCCCTTCAGGCTGCTGGCTGGACTCTCTGGAACCCTCAGATTACATTTCAGTCAACTACATTTAGACAAAGTTGTATATATTTTTTCAATCTTAGAACCCTCCATCATACCTATAAGTATGTCTTTGTTGTTGTTGTTCTCAAATGATGTTAGCAAGCAAAGACCAGAGATGCTGGCAACCTACTGCAGTAATCAATGGTTAAATCAATCACCGAGTGATTTAATAAATAAAATATTAGAAATAAAACCAACAGGGTAAATTTCTTTGGAAGCACTTAGCGCATATTACCTCCATTCATTTAAAAATAGACCCCTGGAGAATGTGGAGTACGTAAGGAATCCTATTTGTCACAGGGTCAGACAGTGACTTAAAATAACAAGTGGCGATGGTATAAGCATGCACATATTTCTAGTCCTAAGCTACCTAGGTGTTTAATGGTTGTTTTGCATTTCTGGATGGGTAAAATGTCCAAACTCTGTGTGTGTGTGTGTGTGTGTGTGTGTGTGTGTGTGTGTGTGTGTGTGTGTTTTCAAATAGGAAATTCTGAAGACAATTGACACTTTCCTGCCTAAAAGCTGAGTTAATCCTGCTTATTGGCTATGTTTTCAGAACCAGGGGCTTCTGCTTGGCTGCAGCATTCTCTCACCCCAGTCTACAATTCTATGTAGATTGGTAAGCTCATACAAGGCAAATTACTTGTGACTTTCGCAGGGCAAGAACCAGCTACAGTATGGTTGGCTATTTTGGACTTTGATTTGTTATTTTTGGTTCAGGTTGTCCCAAAGGAGTCCCACAACCTCTGATGCCCTTGCTGTGTAAGCTGACACGCTGGTGGCTGCGTACAATTGCAAGGTGATGATATCCATGCCCTGACCGACTGGGAGGTGAATGCCCTCTGAGTACACACTCCTCTGTAGAAACTAACAAGAAGGCCAATTCCACAGCTCAGTGCAGGAGCAGACAGACACACAAGCTCTGACGTTCTCGGTGTTTCTAATAACTCCGCATAGTCATTCAATGATTTTACCATATACATCTTACACTTCTTGCCGGCCACTTAGCCAGTTTTGGATGGACTAAACTTTGATAACGTAAAGTTAACAGATCTGGTCCTCGTCTGTATAAAGCTTATTGGCTCTTGAAATACTGGCAAATCTTTTCACATAAAGAATATAACAACCATGTACCTTTTAGTAAGTTACCATTTACGTATTTGAATTTCACCTCTCCATTTTACTCAGTGAAAGGGGGCATTGTTTAAAAACAAAAACCAGAAAAAAGCTACCATTCAGAAAACTACTTGGATATTCCCTCCAATAGCCTTCACAGCCCTTACTTACAATAATTGAAGTTAGACTATAAGAAGGAAACAATTAGGAGTCACAGCAAACTCTTAGTTAATCTTGTATGTAAAACTGAGTGCACATACACACAACAAACAAACAAACAAAACAGTGCACAGAACCCCCACCCCCACCCCCACCCCACCCTCAGCATCTGACCAAGGCGACAGTATGGAAGAAAATAGCAAAATCACAAAACAGAACTGAAGGGGCAGAAGGGAACAAACTCACTTGTGTTGATATACTTGGCATACACTTAAGATGTGTCATCCTGCGACCGAACTTTATGCTTCACATACATGTCTATGGACTTGTCCTTGTAAATTTATTAAAAAAAAAAAAACTCATTCCCTTGCAAGTATTTTCTCTCAAAACTATAAAACTCATGCTCAATCATTACAAAATGGTCAGTTATGGAAGATATTTTTTCCCTTTTGGTAATAACTGATTCAGTTTTGAAAAAGAGAGTCTGACATATTTAGTTGCACAGGCCTGGAATCAAGTGCTCAGAGGCCGGGGCAGGTGGAGCTCTACAAATCTGACACCTGCATAGTGTGCAGCCATTGCCAGAGCCACATCCTCAGACTCTACCTCAGAAAGAAGAGAAAAGAAAAAGGAAGGAGAGGTGAAGAGAGAGAGAGAGGCGTCAGACTTGCAGATACACTGTGATTAATTGTATCATCACAGTTGGGTCACCCCCAACAAAGACAGCCACAATTGCTGCACAGTGAGAATAAATCCTGTGATGGGGAAGGACGGGAAATTATTTTAAAGGAAAACACTCAAACAGCCTTTAGAAAAGAGCTCAAAGGCTGGAGAGATAGCTCAGCTGTTAAGGACACTGCTGTTCTTCCCAAGGTCCTGAGTCCAATTCCCAGCAACCACATGGTGGCTCACAATCATCTATAATGGGATCTGATGCCCTCTTCTGACAAACAAGTGTACATGCAGATAGAATATTCATAGTCATAAAATAAATAAATCTTTTATTTTTAAATGTACACCTGCAGGCCAGAAGAGGGCACCAGATCTCGTTATAAATGGTTACGAGCCACCATGTGGTTGCTGGAAATTGAACTCAGGACCTCTGGAAGAGCAGACAGTGCTCTTAACCTCTAAGCCATCTCTCCAGCCCCCAATAAATAAATCTTAAATAAATAAATAAATAAATAAATAAATAAATAAATAAATAAAGCAAAAGGGAACCCAAGAAACCCCAGCACACACTGAGTGAGGTCATCTGGTAACCTGTCATTTCAGGGGTCTTCCTGTCTACAGATTGTATTTTCTGCTCTTTTTTTTTTTAAATAATAAATATGCATGGTTATACTTGAAAAGAGGTTATTTTAAGGACAGAGAGCAAACAGGCTTGCTTCTAGTGACCGTATTTTTCACTTGATCTTAGCCAAAAGGCCGAGAAGCGATGACCGTATTTTTCAAACACACCGTTGGGAAAGGACAAAGGGGGAGGGCTGTTGTATGTCAGTAAACTTTGATAGAAAGCTCCTAACACACGGCATGCAGTTCCTGACTACACTGCTAAGGTTTCTGGTTTCTCTAGCCTTCTCTCCGATGTCTCTGTTGCTTCTTGAGTAACGACCTGTGAGATCTAAATTCTCCTTGCATTTCAATTAACTGAAGTGCCCATACCCTGTGTGGGTATACACTTAGCCTGCTTTTTTTTTAACCTTCATATTTTATTTAAAATTTCATTGACATATTGATATATAATTTACACTGCACAAAATGTCTGAATCTTAAGTACACTCACAGACCAGTTTTGGCAAATGCATTCACTTCTGTATCCAACACCCCAATACAGCAGTCACCCCAGAACACTCCTGACACCCACTTTCGGTCAATCCCACTCTCTGTAAGCAACTATTCTTGGTTCAATCTCCCCCGGTGACCTTACACTTGGCCTTCATAAAAACAAACTCTTCATGTGTTCTTCCTGTCTGGCTTTTTCCATTCAACTTGATGTTCTTGAAATATGGAGGTGTCGCTGTGAACACTGGATGTTTGTTTGCATTACTGAGAAGTCTTTCTTTGAGTGCTAGAGTAGAATATCTTTATTCATGTCTCCATTGGTGGACTTTAAAAAACAAAAAACAAAAAACAAAAAACAAAAAACAAAAAACAAAAAACAAAAAACAAAAAAACAGGGTCTCATGGTACCCAGGCTGGCCTCAAACTCCAGATGTAGACGAGGGCAACCTTGAACTTGGGGATCCTCTTGTTTCCCTTTTCCAAGTGCTGAGATTGTAGCCCAGTTTCAGTGGTGCTAGGGCTTGACCCCTAAGACTTTGGCCTACTAAGCAAACTCTGTACCAACAAAGCTGCATCCCTTGTTCTTTCTCCTGGAGTCTTTCTGGAACAATCCCTCTGACACCAGTGAGAGTGGGAGAGAGGAGATGCCACTGTACCCAAGACAGGGAAGCTCCTGAAAGGCTTCTATGCTGGGTCTGCTTTATATTCTCATTTTATACTCTAAAACCACAGGGTGGAGCGGGCAAACAATTGCAGTTTTGCAGAAGGGTACACGGTAGTCAGCAGGCTGCTAAGGGCAATGACCCAGTGCTTCGGTTCTTCCTCCAGGTCACTCTGTACCAGGTAGCAAGTGACGTCAGGCTTGGCAAATAGACACTACAGGCAGTGCTTTGAGCAAATCACTAAATAAAGTCAGTAAACCACTATCTAATAATTAGTCTTTCCTGCCTTATTCTACTTCACTTTGTTGTGGACTTAATAGTATGAATTGTTTTAATTTTTTTAAAAAAGTGCTTTTTTCCTATCAAGTTATTTTCCTAACTTCTGCATTTTAATGAGCTTTTATTTTGTGAAATGATCCAGAGCAAACCTCTACACACAGGTAGACAGTGTTAGCCAGCTGCCCTTAGTGAGCAGCAAAGCTGTGCTTGCCAACCTGCTTCCTTCCCCCCTGATTAGTTTTGTTTGTTGTGTGTTTGGTTGGTTTTGATTTTGTTTCACTGTATAAGCCTGGTTATCCTGGAATTCCTTCTGTAGAGCAGGCTGGCCTCACTATATAGACCAGGCTGGCCTCAAACTCACAGAGGTATGTCTTTTTTTTTTTTTTTTTTTTTTTTTTAAGACAGGGTCTAAGTAGCCTTGGCTGTCGTGGAATTCACTATGGAGACCAGGCTGGTCTTGAACTCACACAGATCTGCTCTACTGACTTTAATATTTTTAACTGAAAAATGTATAACAAAAAATTTGCCATCATAGAGGTTTAAAAGTGCAGCTGGGTAGAACTTTCTGACCTACGGAACTGCCCTCTGTACTGGCTAAAAGACTCCACGTGTCCCTCAGTCCTGCCAACCATAACAGCTTTCTGCTTCTATGAACTGACAGTTTCAGCCTGACAGAGATGGAGTCTTTTGGTCTGATATGACAGGCTACCTTCAAGGCCCACGCGTGCTGTTGTCTGTGGCTGGACTCCTTTTTAGAGATAGAATCATGTTCTTATGTGTTCACATGTAGATAGCATGTACTGTTCAACCATTGATCCACTGACAGACTTCCTGCTTGGTTCTTGTGAATCAAGATCTATGAACATGGGTGCACATCTTTGCAACCCTGCTTTCAGTTCTTTTGGATAAACACTAGAGGCAAGACTGGTCCAGCATCCTTCATCTTAAATGATACCATCTTCGCAAGCACCATTCAGTTCCACCAACAGTGCTCAACTCTCTTCTCTCTCTCTCTCTCTCTCTCTCTCTCTCTCTCTCTCTCTCTCTCTCTCTCTCTCTCAAATTATGTGTATGGGTGTTTTGCCTTCATGTATGTCTGTTTCCTGACCAATGTGATCCAAGATTTTTTCTTTTTTGAGACAGGGTTTCTATGTGTAGCCCTGGCAGTCCTGGAATTTTCTCTGTAGACCAGGCTAGCCTTGAACTCAGAAAGATATGACTGTCTATGCCTCCCAAATTATATGCATATACACATATACACATATACACATATACACATATACATATATACATGTGTGTGTGTATGTGTGTGTAATGTGTAGCCCGTGTCCTGACATCCTCAACAGGTGAGTAATGATTTATATGAAATAACAAACCAGGGCTGGGGAGATGGCTCAGTTAGGTGCTAGTGTACTAGATAGGCATGAGAACTAGAATGCAATCCCTAGAAACCCTCCTACACCACCCTGAAAAACAACACAAAATAATAAAACAACAAAACACACAAAAACAAACAAAAAACACAAAACAAACAAACAAACAGGCATAATGATATACTTACGAAGGAGGGTGGCTGTGGCTCACTGGACAGCCAGCCTAGCCAACAAGGTAAGCTTTAGGCCAATAAGAAACCCTGCCTCAAAACAAAACAAAACAAAACACCCAATATAGATGGCATGTGAGGCATGACACCAGAGGTTGACTTCTGCCCTCTGCACACATGGGCACACACAATAACTGAATAATTACCTTCGATGCTGTGTGATTTGTACAAATTATAGGAGGCAACAGACGACTAGGAGCTATGACTCCAGACACATACCTATAACCAGCACTCCGAAGGCTGCGGCAGGAGGATTACAGGCTAGAGGGCAATCCCAGAGAAAGAATGAGTTGTTTTGTTTTGTTTTTATCCCTAATATTTGTGTCCATTCTGACAAATGAAATGGTTCTTTCTAATTCTTTCAAGGTCGTCTAGGAACACTTGACATGTCTAAAAGGTGCTTGTTACACACTTAGGAGTGGTAAGTACTCAATAAAGTTTAGCAGAGAAGCAGCAAGATCAATAGCAGTTCCAGGAGCAGGATTTTTACTGTAGCAGCTGTGGCAGCTGTGGCAGCTGTGGCAGCTGTGGCAGTGATCAGAATGGCAGTGCTAAGCTGCAGTCCTCAATGTATATCATTGCCTTAATAGGATTGTGATAACTGTGTCATTCTCCTTTGGAATAAAACCATTATAGGAACAATTTAATTTTTAAAAGTTAATTTTATATGTATTTTTATTTTATGTGAATGAGTGTTTTGCCTGCCTGTGTTAATAATGCACAATGTGCATATACATGAGAAGGTTGGAATAGGTCATTGGGTTCTCTGAAACTGGAGTTATAGATGCTTGAAAGCTACCATGTAGGTGCTGGGAACCAAGCCCAGGTCCTCTGAAAAAACAAGTGCTCTGAATTGTTAGTCATCCCTGCAATTCAATTTTTTAAAAAATTGATCTGGCATATACAACAATCAAGGTAAAGGGATGACTATCCATCTTGTAGCTGAGTTTGACCTGGGAAAGGCAAGACAGGGTAGGCATTGGGCCTTAGAGAAACCTTTGCCGTTTACAATTCAGAGCCCATTCTGAGGGCTCGCACTATGGGTCAGGGAAATTTGAGCAGATCCAGGCATTTGTATGATGCTCACGAAATCTTCAGGCAATTTGTAGGCAGTCTGCAGGGCCTTGGAGATCCAAATAGAATTGCACAAGAGAGCAGCATACCACAAACAGGTCACAACTGATTTATTTAGCACCACTTGGAAGCTACTCTAGAGGTTGTGTCCATTTTTAACCAGGGGATGTAGCTGAAGCAAGAGATAGCTTATCTACTATCTTCACAACCAGGATCAGTGGAGGATGAAAAACTTAAAAAAGGAAATAGATCGAGAAGGATGTGTCGCCTTCTCCGGCCATCTGCGTTTCTCATATGTTAAGGGGACTCACATATGTTTAGATAAGTATCATGTGTGTGTTTTAGAGAGAATAACGTGAAGAAGACATCCTATTTTCAGTTGGTTATTGGTTCTTAGAGAAATCTTTGCCATGTACAATTCAAAACCCATATTGAGGGTTTGCACTCTTGGCAATATGAGCAGTATTTGTTAGATATTGGGCACAACTAACAGCTAATGTTCATTAAGTTACTGTCGATTATGTCATTTAGGTTTTTCTCTAGTGTTCTACAAAGTAAGTATGGTGTGTGTGTGTGTATGTTTGACATTAAGACTCTGTTGTGACATACAGTTTATATTTAAGATCTTCATAGTCGAGTTAGGGAAAGAAATCACAGAAAGATTCATAATATTTTAAGTAATTCTACCTTTTGTATTGAGCTCCATTCAATTGCCATTCTGTGGTTATATAGGCAGCGGGGGGGGGGGGGGCTGCAGGCTAAAAATACCCAGAGGGGCAGGATTGACCAGTGATTGGCAGTGACAGTTCTGTGGGGCAGGTGCCCAGTTCTAGACAAGGACTTGAGAGAAATGCAAGCCTGATTTTCAAGATCAGGGAGGACATTGGGAAGGAGATGACCTCAGTGAAAGATGAAGGAGGAAGAGGAAGAGAAGGGGAGGAGGAGGAGGGGGAGGGAGAAGGGAGGGGGAGGGGAAGAAGAAGGAGAGGGAGAAGGAAAGAGGGAGGAGGAGGTGGAGGAGGAGGAGGAGAAGGAGGAGGAAAGAGGGAGGAGGGAGGATGAGGAGGAAGAAGAAGAAGAGGAGGAGGAGGAGGAGGAAAATTCTAAACTTTGGCACAATCTGCCACAGGGATTGATGGGAATTGCACAGGAGGAAAGCATTGTAGTCCAGATCCTGCAGGAGCCTAGGACTACGCATGCATGCACACATGCATATACACACACATGCACACACACATGAATGTACATGTGAGAGCTTCAGGTTGATCAAAAGCCAGGAATCCTATACCCTCCTGTCACAGAAGAATCATCACATTTCCAAGTACAGATGTTCGTCTTGTGGAAGGCCGTCCGTGTGTCTGATGGCTGTTCCTCTACTGATACGTTTCCCTTCAGCTTCCATAGCCAAGTGTCCATTTCTTGTGCAGCTTCCCAGAGTTACTAAATCCATTTTGAGTAAATATGTGTGGGTAAATTATTATCTTTCATACAAATGTGTATTATGAATATTAATCTCTTACAGAGATAAGCCACCACGTATCTAACCTTTTCCCCTAATTTATTTAAAAATTATTAGTTCATCTCAGATGTAGAGAATAGACAGCAAGTGGTTTTCCTTGGTGCGGTTTCTCCTCCCTTACTCCCTATTCCAGTTTCTTTCCCTCCCTGCCCCCTCCTACTCCTCTCCCCCACCCCTCCCTCAATCTCTCCGTCTTCCATTAAACTTAGATGTACTCCTCTAAGGGGAAGGGGAAGTAGAGTGGGGATGTGGGGATGGGGGTGGCAGTACAGGACATACAGCAAAATGCTGCAGTCACTAAAGGTCAGAGCTCTAGGTGGGAACACTATGGGGTTTTAAAGCTTAATTTTTGGCTGACACAGTGAAAGGCCCAAGACCTCCAACACCTCCAAAATGCTACATTCCTTCGTTATTAAGGACAATCTGGGTTTTGTTTTTGTTTTTTGTTTGTTTGTTTTTTGGTTTTGTTTGTTTGTTTGTTTGTTTGTTGGTTGGTTTTTCAAGACAGGGTTTCTCGGTGTAACCCTGGCTGTCCTGGAACTCACTCTGTAGACCAGGCTGGCCTTGAACTCAGAAACCCACCTGCCTCTGCCTCACAAGTGCTAGGATTAAAGGCGTGTGCCACCACTGCCCGGCTATTTTTTGTTTGTTTGGTTGGTTGGTTTGGTTTGTTTTTTGTTTGTTTGTTTGTTTGTTTGCTTGCTTGCTTTTTGGACAATCTGAAGGCAAGTGTCTCCACTCATTGGTCCAATGTGCTTCCTGAGCAGTAGCCAAAGTGGCCTTCTGAAAGCATAAACCGTAGTATGCTCCATGTAAAACCCTCTGCTGGTTCCCAATGATGCTTAGAATGAACAACAGAGCCCTGGATGTAAAGACACACCCTGCCTAACCCTGCCTTCCTCCCTGCCCCAAATCCTCCATGCCCAACAATGTCCAGTCATGTGAGGTTTAGGTCACCTCACATTCCAAGATCCGTCATGCCTGACTTTGCATGTGCCATTCCCATGCATTTCCTAGGTCTATGCTTATCAGATTCCCCTTCCCAGGGGGAATCAGTCTCCACTGTTGTTCTCTAGCATATAGAATCCATCTTCCTTAGCATTTCCTGCAACCAAAAATGGTTGCTGTCATCTCCCGCACTAGAATATAATGACTTTCTCTGCCTCGATTTCTACCACATTCCTAGCTACCTAACATAGTGCATGGCACAAAGCAGGCCCTCACCAAACATTGTGTCTTGAGCTACGTAAGCCTGGCCTGTCAGATGAGTGCTTGGCCCTTGCCCTGGGATTCCCAGGCCCAGGGCAGTGTCAATCATTTCTGGTTGCATTGAAAAGTAATGGGAGAAGAATGAGCAGAGTCTTTGAGGCATTGGGCTGTTCTAGATTTACACATCAGGATCACCAGAGGATGTCCCCGTCCCCGCAAAAGCACAGATTCCAAGACCTCATTTTGAGAATTCCGATTCAGCAGCTTCTAGCAGGGAGTCGATTTCCTTTCTTCCACTAGACTCCAATCCAGAGACAGTTGATCTGTGACCTGTTGGGCCATGCAGGTGACATACCTACAGGTAGCTGTTTGCTCTTGTGGTCATGTTGGATGCTGAGGTGGCAAGCTGCTGAGGTGACCACTGTAATGCACTATGAAGAGCAAACACAGCTAACCCATCTCAGTGTTCAACTAATCAGACCTGTGAAGATGCCCTGTCTGCCGGCAGGAGGGTAAGGTGCTCTGGGAAGCAGCTGAGAGAGATTTAGTCACTTCCCACTCATGAGAGATGCCGTCAGAGGAATCAGGGCTCCTTGTAGCAATGATCTTCAATCAGCTTGGTCATCAGAGGCACATGAAAACCAGTGGCATACCTCAGGACCAAGTGATAATCTGAAAGAATTCAAATTGTCTTTCTCGGGAGGGTTCCATATCTACATTTCACTGCTAAGCTTTTATGTTCTTCATAGGCAATTGCATCTAAAAGATGCTAGGCTGCTTTCTGTAAAATTGCCAAGATTTTAAAAGCCTCTTGTTTGTGGCTGTTAATATAATGTTTTCTTTTACGGAAGCATTTTTTTTTTAATGCAGGGTCAAAAAATATGAAAAACTAAATTCATTTCATGTAAATGCCTAAGCGGTCCTCTTAATGTTATCCCATGGTAAATTATATACATATATGTTACTATGCCTCTTACATATATATGTGTTTATATGAATACATACATATATACATATGCAGGTATGTTGTGGTGGTTTGAATATGCTTGGCCCATGGGAAGTGCCACTATTAGGTGTGGCCTTGTTGTTGTTCTATATTTTATACTTTGTTCTTGTTTTTCCTTAACTGTTTCTGTGGCTGATGCTGAAATATGACACACTGTGTTGTTTGAGGGGATGAAGCCCTGTTTGTACTTCTGAGAAATGAAAACAGTTTAGATATGTAACAATTAGGATTGGTTATATGAACTATGCACTTTATCAATTATAGCTCTTTACAGAGAGATCTTAAAAATTATGTGGTTCTAGAATATATAATTGCCTCAAAAGTAATCTGATTTGGTCAAGGAGAAAACAGAGAGCAGACTGGATATGGGTGGGGCTTGCCTGTAATCATGACACATGGCTGTCAGAGGCGTGAGAATAGCTACAAGTTCAAGACCAGCCATACCACGACGTGTGTTCCAAAGCTACGTAACAAAACTCTATGTCAAAAACAAACAATAAACCAAAGAGCACAGGGCTAGGGGCGCAGCCAAGGGCAGAGCTGACTTCCAAGGTCAAATTGCCAAAGGCTATAAAGATGGCATGTTGATCCAGAGTTCCTATTTCTAAAGAAATGACTGAGACAAGCCAGAGCGTTCATTGCAGTTGCTCTCAACAGGGAAATAAAGTGAAAAATTCACACTCTCTCTTGCTCTGTATTTTATGTTCCTATTTGTACAAAAATATCTAAATTTCTGAGTAAAGAGTTGCAAAACTCAGAATTTGACAATAGTTAGCCTATGGTGACACACGCCTTTAATTCCAGCATTTGGGAGGCAGAAGCAGGCAGATCTCTGGGTTCAAGTCCAGCCTGGTCTACAGAGTGAGTTCCAGGACAGCCAGGGCTACACAGAAGGACTCTTGTCTCTGGAAAAAATATAAAAATATAATGTATATGAAATATATAAATACATAATGGTGAAGCCTTTCCCCAGCCCAGCCCTCCAACCTATGCCCTTCCCTAAAGTCACGTGAAATGTTTTGTTTCTTATTTATTATTCAATAATCTATCTCACTGATATTTTTATATTTATCTATTTGGGTTGTGTTGGAGACAGGGTCTCTCTATGTAGCCCTTTTTGTCCTGGAACTTGCTATGTAAACCAGGCTGAACTTGAACTCACAGAGATCTGCCTGCCTCTGCCTCCTGAGTACAAGTACAGAGACTAAAGGCATCCAGAACCTGACCCGGCTCTTATTTTTATTTACGTACATTTGTTTAATTTACTGTCTCAAGACTATGTCATGAGACAGTAAGTTAAACTGTCATGCACACTGTTTTAGAGTTTTGTGTAGCCAGTTAATATATCCAATTGTGCTTTCATCTTGGTGGGAGTGTATCTGAGGGATATACCTCAAAAGGTAGGGTTGTTGGGTCAACATAAATGTATGTTAGTAATTTGAAAAAAAATTAGTGTACCTCCCCGACAGGTTACAAAGAAATTCTTTTCCCGTCCCTTTTCTCCCAATATTTCAACAGTATGATTACAAAAATTCTCTTCAGAGCCATCTTATGTAGCTAGGTTTGATAAACACTAAAGACATAAATGGTTTTAAACCCCTTACATGGCCCCTCTCCCTTACATGGAAATTCAGGGCCTTGTTATCCCCATCTGTCAGGTCACAGGATCTAGGTGCAGATAAGAGCAGCTTGCACCGGTTCACTTACACAGGGGTGAATACCATAGCAAGACCTGAGCTGTTCCCTTCAGAGGCACGGCTTCCAGAGCCTGCTGGAAAGAACAGGCAAAGCCCAGCTCACTGGCCACCTTCAGGGGACGACGCTTCTATTCCAGGAGAAACTGCATTTGCTGGCTGGTTTTCATTCTGATGTTTTGTGAGTTGTTTAAATAAGCAGTGGCAGGCTCCCCCGGGAGATCTAGAGCATGGGGTGTGGGCTGCGTGGGGTGGGAGGGCTTTAGAAAAGAATGTGTTTATTTCTGCAGAGATTCCATAGCCTGGCTACTCGCTGTCCGGCCCAGCAGCTGTACTGAAATGTCAGATGGATTTGTCCAGATGACTCAAGTTGCCAAAAAGGGACTCATGTAGTAGTTCCACAACTAGACGCTGCCCAGAAAACCTTGCTTAATATAGATCCCACATGAGCTGAGCTATAGTCAATCCCAGCAGCTCAACCAACACCATTGAGTGAGAAAATCTCTCAAGGGTGGATTGGCCTAAGATATTTGTTAATTAGAAGACACTGAGGTGTTTGCATACTGATTCCTTCTTTTTAAAAATATCATATTGGATTATTTCTTCTTTTCTGGTGATCTAGAAACAGATAGAAAAAAAGTAAACTATGTCGGGGCACAGCAGGAATTCGGAGCAAGAAGACACCTTTAGTGAGGAGCTTGATGAAGACGAACTCCTAGCCAACTTATCCCCTGAAGAGCTGAAGGAACTGCAGTCAGAGATGGAAGTCATGGCCCCTGACCCCCACCTTCCTGTGGGGATGATCCAAAAGGATCAAACAGACAAGGCACCCACAGGAAACTTCGACCATAAGTCTCTTGTTGATTACATGTATTTGCAAAAGGCGTCTAGACGCATGCTGGAAGATGAACGAGTTCCTGTCAGTTTTGTGCAGTCTGAGGTAACCAGGGATCTGTGTGGGACACAAATGGCTGCTGGGACTGGGCTGGCAGGGTAGTGTTTTGCAATTGTGATTTCTCAAAACTGAATGAAATGTGTGATTCTCTTTTGGATTTTGCCACACCTAAATTAAATTATAATATTAAGTTCTATCCCAGGCTGTAACTTTCTGAAAAAATAGTATAATTGCAAGGTAGGGGGGAGAAGGTGATAACCTCTTGTCAGTGTTTCTCTTTCAACATTGGCACCAGGGTCTCTGTGTGGAGTTGGTGGTCTGTAGCCATGAATGATATGTAATGGTTTAACTCAGAAACAGCTCTTCTGTCTTTTTTTTTTTTTTTTTTTTTGGCTTCTCCTTTTGAGAAGCTTGTCCAAATTCTACTCCACATTTCTTCAGACTACTTATGCATATACGATATTTTACATATAATGTCAAAGATTCCCCACTTCTGAAGAAATCTGGCCATACACTAAACCAAACCCAAGACTGAAAATGTGGGCACACTGTATGTGCATTGGGCATCAGTGATGACATCTGGAAATTGATGTCTAAGAAGGAATCTTCAAGATAGTCCTCTCTTGAGACACTTATCTAAAAACTAGAGCTGGCATGAGTTTTGTATAAAGCACAGTTAAATTTTAATTACATTTTTTATTATTAGGTGTGTGTGTGTGTGTGTGTGTGTGTATGTGTGTGAGTGTGTGTGTAGGTCAAGCGAGGTGGCAGGTACCTTTACCTGATAAGCTATCTTGATGGTTCTAAAGGACAAATTTTAATGTTGCACTTAAAAATGATTGAGAAGAAAGAAGGCAGATTTCTCATGTATGGTTTCTTTGGGGCCACCTGCTAGATACAGGTGTATGTTGTCACATTGATGTAATAGAAGGCAGTAGTGAACATTAAGCAGAAACTGAAGTCCAGGAAATAAATCTCAGGCTTGATCAGACCAGAGCTTACCGTGTCCTTTGCAGACCTCTTACAATTGCACTTCTGTGAGTTCGAAGACAATTCCACACAAAGACCAGTTTTAGGAGGACTAGACAGAACCAATGCTTTTGTTTCCTGGTGTGCATTAAACACCTTGATAATTGGCTCCCCCTGCTGGAGCAGATGAGGCATGGGATGTTTTAGGAGGTAGTTTAAGGACAATGTTGTCAACTGTCAGATCCAACCTGCCATGTATCACCAGCATTGAGTTCTTGCTCAGAACACTGCATGTCAGACTTCTCCACCAGCTTTGGGAATTACAGCCGCAAGATGCACAGATGCACACAAAGTGGAGAAGGATTCAGGAGAAGCTAGTGAACTCTGATTTGAAGCCTGCCTTTTCCCTTCCCAGACACTGCAGAGTTGTAAATCTCACCCTAATCCTGTTCCATTTCAAGGCTGGCTCTTTCCTCAATGCGCTTTGCTTCAGAGACTAGTGAGTAATGAAGGTGGTTTCCCCAGAGCTAGGATTCAAACCAAGGTTTTAAAAACACACTCCAGATTATCAGAGGAGTCTCCTTCCCCTGCACCATGTCGCAGTCTCAGAGTCTCAGGAAATGCAATATCATGTGTGTCTCCGAGAGCAGTGGATACTTTAGGAAGGGTAGAAGGAATATTTTTTTTTTGAGACAAGGGTTTCTCTCTGTAGCCCTGGCTGTCTTGGAACTCACTGTGTAGACAAGTCTGGCCTCAAATTCACAGAGATCCACCTGCCTCTGCCTCCCAAGGGCTGGAATGAAAGGCGTGTCCCACCAGAGCTCGGCAGGAAGCTATTTTCTAACACAGCTCTGTGGAGTAGAAACACTCCCTTTCAAATACACATGGAACAAAGGCTTTGCTACAGGGATCTAAAAATCTGTATCAGTTCTAAATATGTTTTAACAACCATCTTTTAAAATATCGAATCTGTGGGTTGGGGATTTAGCTCAGTGGTAGAGCTCTTGCCTAGCAACACAAGGCCCTGGGTTTGGTCCTCAGCTCTTGGAAAAATAAATAAATAAATAAATAAATAAAAATATAGAATCTGAAAACAAAATTAACTAACTTTTATTTTAATGTACTTGGTCTTGTGTATCCTCAGGGACTCCATCCTTGAACTCAACGAATTGTGAACGGAAAACACTGAAAAGGGTTTTGTTTACTTATTTATTTGCCATGTGGACTGGGTATATACAGACACTTTTTTCTTTTTTAAAATAAAACAGTCCCTGTTTACATCATGTGTAGTAGCTATTAGGGCGTCTAGAGACAGGGTAAAATGTTCTCATATGGGCAGGCGGGGTGTAGGATGGAAATGTGCATACACATATATATGTATGTACGGGCACAACCCCAAGCGTGTGTCTGCAAAAGCTCCTCCTTGGTTGGTTTTGCTCACTGTGGGATCCTCTGTATCAGCAACACAAGGCAAATGTAAAACCAAAGGCTGCACAGTGCAGGTAGCAGACACGCGGCAGACATTCAGTTCCTCCAGGGGTCACCTTCCTGACTCAGAAAAAAACAAAAACAAAAACAAGGATTTGATAATAATTATAGAAGTGTTTTCCTATACATATATAAATTTGTACGTATACATATATGGAATAACATTACACATGTGGTTTATTAGATTGAGTTATTTCACTTAAAATGGTTTTCATTAAAGCTTTTGTTGATTTGGAGACAGGGTCTCTCTATGTAGCTCTGGGTAGTAGAGACACATTATTTAGACCATATGCTGGCCCAGAACCCAGAGACCTGCCTGCCTCTGCCTCTGGAAAGGTGAAGTTAAAGGCAAGTGCCACCATGCCTGGCTTTAAGTTTTTACAAAATCTTTTGTATATGTGTGGTTTTTGTATGTATGTGTGTTTCTGTGTATGAATGTGTGTGTGTGTGTCAGAGAGGGAGGGAGAGGGAGAGGGAGAGGGAGAGGGAGAGGGAGAGGGAGAGGGAGAGGGAGAGGGAGAGGGAGAGGGAGAGGGACAGGGAGAGGGAGAGGGAGAGGGAGAGGGAGAGGGAGAGGGAGAGGGAGAGGGAGAGGGAGAGGGAGAGGGAGAGGGAGAGGGAGAGGGAGAGGGAGTCAACCACCTTAGGTGTCAGTCACAGCATTCACCTGTTTGAGTCAGGGTCTCTTAGTCTCTTAATCATCACTGCCTGGCAGGCTTAACTGGCCCAGAGCCTTCAGAGATTCTTCTGTCTCCATCTCCTGTCTTTCATCTTACTTTATGTGGGTGCTGAAACTGGGGTCCTCAGATTCTTACACTGGTACACCCAGTACTTACCCACAGAACCACTTCCCCAGCCCTAAAAATATTTTGAAAGACTTTTTTTAAAGATTTATGTATTTATTATATGTAAGTACACTGTAGCTCTGTCCTCAGATACTCCAGAAGAGGGCATCAGATTTCGTTACAGATGGTTGTGAGCCACCATGTGGTTGCTGGGATTTGAACTCAGGACGCTGCCGGCTCTCTTAACCACTGAGCCATCTCGCCAGCCCTTGAAAGACTTTTTTATGTTTAATGGTGTGTGCATGCACGCATGCATGTGCATTCCTTTGTGTGTGAGATTAGCCTTAGTGTATTTGAGTACAGTACCTAAGGAGGCCGGAAGAGGGCGTCAGGTCCCTGGAGCTGGAGTTAAGAGCAGCTGTAAGCAGCCAGAAGAGGGTGTGGGGAAACAAAATCAGGTCCTCTGGAAAGGCTGCAAACATTTCTTAACTGCTGAGCCATCTCTCCAGCCCCCTAAAAAATACTTTAAACTCCAGTAGACATTGCTATATTTTGTATTTCTTCGCTGCTATGGATTCTAATTGGTGTAAACCTTTCTTTTAGGGAAACACTCAAAAACAGCATGAAGTAAGAGACAAGGGCATTAAAAACATGCCCCAGTTTTTAAAAGAAAAGCTCAATAGTGAAATCCTTGCAAAGAAAAGAGAATCAAATGGGAGCAACAATGTACAAGAAACAGAAGATGATGATGAAGATGAAGAGGAGGAGGAAGATGAAGAAGATGAAGAGGGTGGTGAAGATGAAGAGGATGATGAAGAGGAAGAGGATGAAGATGGTGAACAAGCCAACATAGAAAAAAATGACGCAAAAGAACAAATCCACAACAATACGGGCACCTGCCAGCAACTGGCTACTAAAACAGCAAACGAGCAAAAAGACACACCAGAGACCAAAGAAAAAGGTGAGAAGAAAATAGCCAAATTAGACCCTAAGAAGTTAGCTCTAGATACCAGTTTTCTGAAGGTAAGTGCGAGGCCCTCAGGGAACCAGACAGACCTGGACGGGAGCTTGAGACGAGTGAGACAGAACGACCCCGACATGAAGGAACTCAACCTGAACAACATTGAAAATATCCCTAAAGAAATGTTACTGGACTTCGTCAATGCCATGAAGAAAAACAAACACATCAAAACCTTCAGTTTAGCCAACGTCGGTGCTGATGAGAGCGTAGCGTTCGCCCTGGCCAACATGCTGCGGGAAAACAGGAGCGTCACCACCCTCAATATCGAGTCCAACTTCATCACCGGGAAGGGCATCGTGGCCATCATGAGGTGCCTCCAGTTCAATGAAACGCTAACTGAACTTCGGTTTCACAACCAGAGACATATGCTAGGCCACCACGCCGAGATGGAAATATCCAGGCTTCTGAAGGCCAACAGCACTCTGTTGAAGATGGGCTACCATTTCGAGCTTCCGGGTCCCAGAATGGTGGTAACGAATCTGCTTACCAGGAACCAGGATAAACGGAGGCAGAAACGACAGGAGGAACAGCAGCAGCAGCAACTGAAAGAGCAGAGAAAGCTGATAGCTATGTTGGAGAATGGGTTGGGGCTGCCTCCTGGGATGTGGGAGAGGTTGGGAGGACCCATGCCCGACCCCAGAATGCAGGAATTCTTCCAGCCTGCATCTGGGCGGCCCCTCGATGCTCAGGAAGTCCCCTTTGGCTCAAGAAAGGAAATGATCAAAAATCCGCCCCAGCCTCCACAGTGCAAGACGGACCCTGACTCCTTCAGGGTGGTGAAGCTGAAGAGAATTCAGCGCAAATCTCGAATGCCGGAAGCCAGAGAGGCACAGGAGAAAACCAACCTCAAAGATGTAATCAAAACGCTCAAGCCAGTGCCCAGAAATAGGCCGCCCCCGCTGGTGGAAATCACTCCCAGAGACCAGCTCTTGAATGACATCCGACACAGCAATGTTGCCTACCTTAAACCTGTAAGTAACAAGAGGGAGAAAAGACAAACGCTTCCCTGTGCCCCTTCCCACTCTCTCTTGTCTATGTTATATTTTAGTTTTGAGACAGGCCCCCATGTGTTTCAGGCTGACCTCGAATCTACTAGGTATTAAGGGTGGTGTACCCCACCATGCCTGGTTTATGTGGGGATTGATATCAGGGCTTTGTGCGCGCTAGGCAAGGGCACTACCAAGTGAGCTATACCCTCTGTGCCAGCCCCATTAGTTTAACACCGTGAGGTCTTGATTGTTGGTAAGCAGAGGTGAAAGACCAATACAGTTAAATTTCTAGTTACTCTTAAGGACAGACTCATATACGCCCTGGGACAGCAATACTTGCAGCTAAGTTCTATTGAGGTCGTACATGTATACGCCGACGCTTATGATCATCGGAATTCCAGAAGGTTGGCACGGTTATTCTCCCCCTTTTGTGAAGGAGACACGGATGCTTGGGGAAATTATTAGCATGTCTAGCAGACGCGACTAAGGAAGTGGTAGGCACCAATGTTAAAACTTGTTTTTGAGGTGTCCAACTTTTACTTAGCACACTATTTTGAATCCTTGGTGTGCATATGTAAAACCAGATTGTTCTGGGCACATAGAGCTGAGAATTAGAGACCCTCAGAGCCTCCTTGAAGGAGTCAATAAGAAAAAAAAATTGAGCACCTTTGTAAGTATCTGGAATAAAGGCTCCAGGGACTCCGCTCTTCATCAGCAGACGAAGCTCAACCACCTGCAAATGCATGCCTGTTTGCTTTTGAGGCAGCCAGTCAAATGGCAAGCCTCCGGTTACTATCTTCCTGAGCCAAGGGAGTTTAAAATATCTGACTGTTATTTCAGTTTTAATATTCATAGTGTCTCCATAAAAGTCTGTGATAAAGCTGACTAGGGAGCTGGCTTTATTCCCTGAGCCTAGGTTGCAGAAATGATTTTTTTTTGCGGTCATTATTACAGTGGTAGTCATAAAGGCTGAAGGATCGGTGTCCATAGGCCATGTTGATTGATACCTGACTGCATTAAATATATATTATGCTATCTGATATGATATGCATTGCATAATATAATATATTCTATTAAGTGTATAAAATATATAATTATACAAATATATACATATATACAATTGAGCTAAGATTGTGTTGAGGACACAGTCTATATATTATTTCATCGTAGAGATCCCCATGTTTTCAGGATATGGAAAGCAAATACCATTGTGAGTCTGTGATTTTTTTTCTCCTGCTTTACTGAGCTATAATCTTAAGGTAGTTGCCGTTATTCACATATATGTGTAGGAATGTCTTGAATTCTCATCTCCTCTAAATGTATTGTCATTGTCCTGTTACCTGCATCAGAGACGTTTTTCATCTGTGATTTTGAGAGAGCTTGATTGGTCCTAAGACAGGTGTCACTGTAGAATGCTAGAAGTCACGTGAGGCCAGGCAGAGGTCCTCTGCCTGCCTTTGGACAGGACAGAGACCAGACCTCTGCTGGGGTAGGTGAGAGTGCTGTCTATAAAAACTGTCACTTTGTAGTCATGGGTGGACAATGGTCAAGCTGGCTTGGTGCTATATAGTCAGAAAGCAATATACTAAAAACTACAAGAGTTTTAAAAATCCATGTTAAAGGGGGAGGAGCTCAAGTGACCATCTGAGCAAACCTCCTGACTCTGGAAGGAGTGACCTCTGAGGCTACAGGCAATTCTCTACCATAGCCAGCATTTTATGTGGGCCCTGGGGATCTGAACTTGGGGCCTCATACTTGCATAGTCAGCACTTTTCTCTCTGAGCCAGCCCCCTGGTGCCATTCTTTAAAATACTACTACTACTGCTGCTGCTACTGCTACTGTTACTGCTAAATAATAATAATAGCAATAACAGCAACAACAATAAGCTAAAAGGGAAAATCCTTTTAGAATGGGAGCCTTGCTTATTGCCATGTGCTTTGAAATGGCTTTCCACTTCTGGTTGCCAACAGCTCCTCTTGCCTTCGGTTGCCTGTGTCTGTCTTTTGCATGCATCTCTCTCGGCTATGCCCCATGACTTCTGTTCAGCCCTATAAAGTGCTCTGTGAGGACAACGTGAAAACACATCACTCAACTGCTGGACAAGCTTCACTGACGTCCAGTTGCTCCCACCTCTCTATGTCTTCGTCCCATAGAAGAAATGTCTTGCTTTAAAGCCAGACCATAAAGCAATCTTTTCAAAGTGTTTCAAATTTGTTTTAGCTTGTCTTTTGAAATAATATTAGATTGACAGATGCTCAAAACCAGCACAGACTTCTTACCTTTGCCCATTGCCTGCCCCCCATTTGCTGTCATTATTTAAAATGCAATGCATGCATGCTACCCATGGCAGCTGGCTCCCTGGCGGTAATGATGATGGTAGTGTGTGCTTACCTGTGGCCAGCTGCTGTAAACACCTTCAGCTGTAAGGTGCTTCCTCATACCAGAGGAACTGAAGCATCATGAAGTTACATCTCAGACTCAATGAACTGCCATCAACACTAGAAATGGCGCTGTCATGACTGCCAGCACAAAGGGATGTCTTTGGTCAGTCAAATGAGACCTAACCAGGTTCTCTTTATAGGGGATAGAGGGGAGGCATTGTGGATTTGAACTGTAAGTGCAACAAAGAGGTAAACACACTCTGCGTGTGTGTGTGAGCCCTATTCTGACTGGATTTTTGGTTTTTTGTCAACTTGATGCAAGCTAGAGTCATTTGAGAAGAGGGAACCTCAACTGAACTGAGAAAATGCCCCGACGAGACTGGCCTGTGGGCAAGCCTGCGTGCCATTTTCTTGATTGATGATTAGATGGTGTGGGAGGACTGAGCCCACTGTGGGTGGTGCCATCCCTCAGCAGGTGTTTCTGGGTTGTATAAAAAAGCAGACTGAAGAAGCTGTGGGGAGCAAGTCAGTGACGTAGCACTCCTCCAGGGCTTCCACCCCAGCTCCTGCCCTGGCTTCTCTCAGTGATGCAGTCATAAGTTGTAAAGTGAAATAAACTCTGTCTTCCCCAAGCAGCTTTGGGTCATGATATTTTTCACAGCAACAGAAGCTTAGAAAATTAGAAAATTAGAATATCGACTGTTCAAAACACACCTGCCAATCATTGGACCTTGGAAATCTCTAAAACATATGTATTTCTCTCTTAGACTTAGAAATATTATTATTATGCATTATTAAGAATATCCCGGGCGTGGTGGCGCACGCCTTTAATCCCAGCACTCGGGAGGCAGAGGCAGGCGGATTTCTGAGTTCGAGGCCAGCCTGGTCTACAAAGTGAGTGCCAGGACAGCCAGGGCTACACAGAGAAACCCTGACTCGAAAAATCAAAAAAAAAAAAAAAAAAAAAAAAAGAATATCCCAATAATCAGTTTGAATTTTTAATTTTTGTTTAATTTAATGCTTATTCTCTCAGTACCACATGCTCCTGGTCTGGGATCCCAGAATGGGAATGAACAGCAATAAATAAATAAATAAAATAAAGGAAAACCTGTATACTTTGCTCAAATGCTACATACTACAAGAAACAGCCAATTCAATTCAGTTTGAGAGAAATACCCTCTCCAGGTCACATGCTGAAAACAGGTAGCTACAAACCAAACTTCAGGCCTACTTTAATTGGACAAGGTATTATTTTATAAGTTCTAAATGTCCCAGGAAACATGCAAATATTTGGCACCACTGAAAGATTAAACCCAGCCATGTAAAACTTGCATGTGCATGTCATAAGTGGGGTGTGTGTGCATTGTGTGTGTTGTGTTTTACTGGGAATTGATCTCAGAGCTTTGCACATGCAAGGCAAATGTTCTCCGCCAGTTCCTTCTGCATTGTGGCCTCTCTGTGGGCTGGGTAATGGCCTCTCCAGTTTTTCTTATGCTGACTGACCTCCAATCATCTTGCTTCATTCACATTTATTGTTTCCTGAAGAATTCTTTAGGAATTGTTCTTGTTTTTTAATGTCTTGTCCAAGAAAGTGCATTCCTTAGATAAAACCCTATGAGTTGAGTTAATAGCTGTCAAGAACTCTGATGCCAACACATAGTAAGGTTCCCCCTCCCCCATAAATGCACATTTTCTTTTTTTGTTTTGTTTTGTTTTTCGAAACAGGGTTTCTCTGTGTAACCTTGGCTGTCCCGGAACTCACTCTGTAGCCCAGGCTGGCCTCGAACTCAGAAATCCGCCTGCCTCTGCCTCTGCCTCTGCCTCCCAAGTGCTGGGATTAAAGGCATGTCCCACCACTCCCCGGCTCTTTTTTTTTTTTTTTTTAAGATTTACTTATTTATGTATATGAGTACACTGTTGCTGTCTTCAGACACACCAGAAGAGGGCATCAGATCCCATTACAGATGATGGTTAGCCACCATGTGGTTGCTGGGACTTGAACTCAGGACCTCTGGAAGAGCAGTCAGTGCTCTTAACCGCTGAGCCATCTCTCTAACCCCATTTTCTTTAATCTTTCTTAAAAATGTTTATGACTCACTTACCATCTACCATAACAGAGAAACCTTTGTACTTTTCACTGAGATAAGAGTCCCATACATGTGGCGCTTGAGCCATCAAGGGGACTATACATAGCATGCACTCCACTGCACACTGGGCTGACCTGCCTGGGTAGATTGCTCCCAGCCAAGTCAGCAATGGAATAGCATCACCAAGCTTTCCCTCCAGAAAGACTTGAGTTTGATAGCATCACGTGCAGCCCCAGCTCACCAGAGCCACCATGGCACACCAGCAACTTCGGAGTTTAAGATGATAGAACTTAATCAAGGCCAGTTCCCTTCGGATGCTTCAGGGTACTCCAAGTGTCTTCCTTCAGCCTGTTCTCAGACCAGGCTCCTCTGTGTAGGCTGTAAACCCTACCCAGACACAGCCACCCCCTTTCTCTCGAAGTCTGACACCAGAAGTGCAGAGGATCAGAGTTACATGGGGACTTCCTTTGGCCTGAAGAGGATATTGAATGTCCCCTCAGGAGGGCAGGGCACTGTGAAACATTCCTCTCCAGAGGGCATAAACAAAGAACTGACTGCAAGCAGAACCCACAAGGGCTCGTCACGCTGACAGGTGCACATGGGCAGGGATGAGGAAAAACATGCTCAGCTGTTAACAAACTCCGAGCGTCTTAGCACTGTCAGCATCTTCTGAAAATGCACACACGATGGATGCTCAAGTCACCTCCTAAGGCAGAGCACCACTTAAAACTCTTTAAGGACTGGCTGGACTTGAGGCTGTTGCTATGCAACAGAAGCTGAATGTAGATCTTAGAGTTGGGCAGATGTGACTCATTTGTAGTTATTTTGTCCTTGTGAAGTTTACCTAGATACAGTTTACTTTCTTTTTGAAGAATATATTCTGTTTTTAAATGTTACTGAAATATTAGAAATGTGCTTCAAGAAGGATAGGCTCTGTGTGTGTGTGTGCGTGTGCGTGTGCGTGTGTGTGTTTTCATGTCAGGAGTCAATCTCAAGCATCATTCCTTGGGAGCTATTTACCTTGGTTTGTGAAACAGGGCCTCTCACTGGCCTGATAAGCTTGATTAGCAGGCAGAGGCTGGCCAGGGAGCCTCCCGGGTCACTGTGTCGATCTCTCAAATGTTAAAACCGTGAGCAGATGCCATCACTCCTGGCTTTTTAATGTTGTTTGGAGACATCTAATTCATTTGCCACTCAAGCACTTTACTAACGAAGCTATCTCCCCTTCAGCCCCTAGAACATATATAATTTTTCATTATATGTAGATGCTTGTGTGTGGCTATGTGCATGTGAGTGTAGGTGCTTGGAGAGGCCACAAGAGGGCGTAAGATCCTCTGAAGCTGGAGTTTCAGGGAGTTGTGAGCGCCTAATGTGGGTGCTGGGAAGCTGAGCGTCTCTCCAGCAGTTCTAGCCTTGTGACCTCAGGGAAGTCATGTCTGCACAGAGCCCCTCCTCCTCCTCTTCCTCTTCCTCCTCCTCCGTCCTCCACTTCCTCCTGCTCCTCCTCCTTCTCCTCAAAAGGCTGGTGTAGGACAGACACAGTGTAAGAATTAGTTTTTTTTCCTTTTGGTTTTGTTTTTTAAAGTAATTGTCCCTGTTTATCGCTCACTCCCCTTATATAACTTGATCTTTTAACACTATGGACTGGAAACTCTTACTGTCATTTTACAGTGGAGGAAAGCGATACTTAGCACCCACCAAGCAGCTAGTAAACTCTTGGCACCAGACTTGAGCTTCCCTTGTTTCTGTGGTCCATTTCCCCACAAGCCTTGGATTGGTAAATGCCCAATAACAGTGGCTTTGCTTCTTTTGCCTCTGTGGTGATGTTGGAGAGCAATGCAGCCAATATTTCTAACGTCTTCTGCATCCACCAAGACATGTACGTTTTATGATTTTTGCTTTACAGCTCTTACATTTCCAGGATTCATTCTTTTTCTTCTTCTTCTTCTTCTTCAAATGCTTAAAACGCAGGTGCAACTGCCAAAGGAGCTGGAGTAAGATGAGCGGAGTCACCTAGAACAGCAAGATCAGAGCTGGAGGCCATTTCACGAACAGTGCAGGGGATGGACCTGGGGCCGTGGCTCCAGCCAGGCTGGGGATGGTTTGGGCTGTGAAAAGACACAGGCCCAAGAGGAAAGGGAAGGATACAGAACACCAATGTTCACAGACAACACGTTCTTCTCAGAGTTTGACTGCCTTGCGTGAAAATTGTAGCGTGGTGCTTCTAGAAGCAGAAGCTAACCTCGTTTGGTAAACCCTTTACTATTGTCTTCTTCTAGTGAGTAACAATAAATATGAAGGAAGTGTTAACTGTCGAGCCCACTTTCATCTTTTTCCTCCTCCCAATCTCCTCCATCATCACTGCATGGCATCTAAAAGGGAATAAATGTGAGGTGAGTGCCTGCCAGGCCTTCTGCAGTTTTTTGGAATAAAGGACTCTTGGCTAGTTCTTGCAGAACCAGTAAAAATCCCTCCTCTCACTCTGCTCGTTATTGGTCTCACAAAATACCCAACAAAAGCCACTTAAGGAGGAAAGGATTTACTGTGGTTCATGATTGGAGGGTGTAGTTTATCATGGAGTCCCAGGTAAGGCACGGCAGCAGGAGCCTAAGGCAGCTGGTTCCATCGGTCACAGGAGGCAGAGGGAGATGGAGATGGCATTCAGTGGCATCCTCTTGTGACATTCAGTCTAGGACCCCAGGCCAGGGATGCTGCCATCCACATCCAGGGTTCGTCTTCTCTCCTCAGTTCAGCCTCTCTGGAAAGTTCCCCAAGATGTACCCATAGGTGAGTCTCCTAGGTGGTTCTAAATCCAGGCAAGCTACCAGTGACGATTAGTCAGCCTGAACTCTGCTCAGCATCTCCTTGCTGACTCCCTGATGTCTTGAAGTAGTCTACTGCTACAGGTGTCTGTGAGGAGCAAAGCGTGCAAGCAACAGGCTGTGGGGAAAGCAAAGTGTGACCAGAAAAAGTCAGGAGAAGAGCAAACCCTTCACACATACAAATACCCTGCTGTGATTCCGAACTTAGGGACAGCGACAGACAGCATGCTGTTTTACAGATAAAAATGTGGGGGTGATAAATAATACAGTAATCGGCAGTTTTTACACACACACACACACACACTTAACCTGAGTCTCTTCAGAACCCTTCTAAAGGAGGCATGTCTACAGGATTAAACCCCTCATCCTCTGCTTCAGGATACTCTACCACCAGGCCCTGGTGAGCCAATCCATTCTCTTCCCTTGAAAGTCTTATGTTGCTCCTGACAGAACATCCATCCATCCTCCTACACATGCAGTGTATCTGTCCTCTTTGACTTTTCCATAGAAAAGCCCAAGACATCCACCATCTATGAAGGTCCTGTCCAATCTCCCAACCACATGGCAGGTCCTATCCCTTCTGTTTAAGCGTTCCCAACAGCTCCAAGCCCTTTCCTTCCCTCCTTCCAAGTTTCTGCGGTTCTTAGCATTATAGTTAGGAGATGCACAGAATTTAAGATATTGTAATAAAATCTCTAAAATAGTGAACTTTTTTTTTAAGTAATGAAAATACGGGAATTAGGAAATCAAGTTTTGGTGACTTTCTGGGTTCTTTGGTCTTTTTGTTTGTTATGCTTTGTTTTTCTAGACAGGGTTTCTCTGTGTAGCCTTAGCTGGCCTGGAACTTGCTCTGTAGACCAGGCTGGCCTTGATCTCGTGGATCTGGCTATCTCTGCCTCCTAAGTTTTCAGATTAAAAGTGTGTACTTCTTTTTTTTTCTTTTTGTACTTTCTGTTTTCTTACCTGAAAAAGAAAGCAACACCTTCCTTCTCTTCCCTTTTAATAATCATAGGTGATGTATTGCAGGCAAAGTGGGCTGGGAGAGAATCTCTCTAACGCAGCGGTTCTCAACCTTTCTAACGCTGCTGTGACCCCCCCCCTTTAACACAATTCCTCATGTTGTGACACGACCCTCCCCACTTCCCCGCCAGAGGCCAAACCTACTCCATCTTGGAACCACCCTCATCTTAAAAGAAAAAAGAAAGCCTGAGAACTTGACCTGCAGCTAAACCCAAGTACCAGGAAGGATCCCATGGCTTGCCCTTGGCCAGAGTTACTCCCTAGCTACTTCTTAGCAACAGTTAATCAAAACTTAGTCTGATTGTTTCAGATGCACTTTCAGACCCTTCCTGACTGTATACCTTCTTGCTTCAGAGCACCCACCTGTTGGCTTAATATAGGCATTCAGTTAGATGCTTACCAGGATGGAAACCCGCCCCCACCCCCAACTTGCTCCCATTTTCCTATAAAATCTTGTCTCAATGAGAGTTCAGGGCTGCTTTACATTGAAGTCGGCTCTTTCATGGTCTTTTGGGGTTCATGAAATCTTTCTGGCACAACACTCCAACTATAAAATTAGTTTTATTGCTGTTTTATAACTGTAATTTTGCTACTGTTGTGAATTGTAAAGTTAAACCTGTGTTTTTGGATGGTCTTAGGCAACCCCTGTGAAAGGGTTGCTTGACCCCCAAAGGGGTCAAGACCCACAGATTGAGAACAACTGCTCTAATGGAACAAACTAGAAACAGTTCATCGTAGGAAGAAAAAATTATGAAAAAATTCTGGGCTTTCTGGTTTGATTTGGTTTTGGTTTTAAAGATAGAGAATACAAAAGTGGACACATTTATGTAGTTTTCAGCTAAGCAATTTTTTAAAAAAATAGCCATCACATAATAGCTTTGTTATCCCCTTCAAAAATGTTATTTTTAGCTGTGTGTGTAAGAGCATGCACATGCATGTCGTAGCATGGGTTATGGTCAGAGGACCCCTCGGTGGAATCAGCTTTCCCCTTTCCCCGTTATATGGATTCCAGAGATCAAATCAAGGTCAAGGGAGACACACAGAGAGAAAGCAGTTCCCACTGTGCTCTTTGTTTATCTACGATTTTAACTTGTTTTAAGAGGTGGGTCGTATTAGGGCCAGTGAGATGGCTCAACAGGTAAGCATGCTTGCTGCCAAGGGCTAACAACCTGAGTTCTGTCTCCAGAACGCACACAGTAGGAGAGAAGTGATTACCATACATTGTATTCTGACCTTCACATGAACAAAATAAATAATTGCAAATTTTAAAAATATGGTATTTATACACCATGGGTTTTTTTTTTCTGTTATTTTCTGTGATTGATGGTGTTAATTATCAACTTGACAGAATCTGAAATCACCTGGGAGACAGACCTCTGAGCATTCCAGCTGAGGATTACCTTGATTACATTCAAGTGGGAAGATCCGCCCACTGTGGGTAGCACCATTCCCTAGTTGAAAGTGGAGCTGGACGACAGCACTCATCACTTCCTGCCTCTGACTGTGGGTGTAGTAAGTCCAGCAACTTTAGGCTCCCATTGCGTTGACTTTCCCACGGTGACAGACTGTACCTTCCTTGAACTATAAACTAGCATAAACCTTTTCTCTCTTAAGTTACTTTCATGGTGCAGGAATCTTTGTGGAATAAGCACTCTGACACCAATGAGAGTGGAAGAGAGGAGATGTCACTGGTAGACTGAAGCCAGGACATCTTGTGAAACGCCTCAGTCCTGGGTCCAGTTTGTATTCTCATTTTAGACTCTAAAACAGCAACCCTGATTTTAGGAACTACATTAAAGGGTCACAGCATTAGGAAGGGTGAGAGCCACAGCTTTGAAACCACAAGGATGTACAGGGCAAGCAAGCAAGATTTTACAGAAGTGCCAGTCAGCAGGTTGGTAAGGACAATGTTTCCCTTGTTGACAACTGTCTCTCCAGGTCATTCTGTTCCAGGCAGCAATGTAAGTAAATCACTAAACAGATCAATAAATCAGTACCTAACAATTGGTCCTTTCTACGGTATCCTCTTTCATTAGGCGGAGTATTTTATCACAGCACCAGGAAGGGAGACTAAGAAGTCATCTTTCTGGACCTGATTACTGGCTGCTGGAAATTGCACTGAATACCTTTTTAAATTTCAAGCTATCATTTCCTACAAATTCATGACACTTGTGTCAGAACATATCACATTAAAATGGAAGGGGTTTATGTGGTGGGCACTCGCCTTTAATCCCAGCACTCCCGAAGCAGAGGCAGGTGAATCTCTGAGTTTAAGGCCACCCTGGTCTACATGGTGAGTTTCAGGACAGCCAGAGCTGTTACACAGAAAAAACATCTTGAAAAACCCCAAAAACAAATACAAAAACCCAAAGACCAAAACCCAAAAACAAAAGGGGGAGGTCTTAGTTAAGGATTTACTGCAGTGAAGAGACACCATGACAAAGGCAACTCTTATAAGGACAGCTTTTAATGGGGGTTGGCTTACAGGTTCAGAGGACCAGTTCATCATCATCAAAGTGGGAACATGGCAGCATCCAGGCAGGCATGGTACAGGGTAGGTGAGAGTTCTACATCTTCATCTGAAGACTGCTAGCAGAATACTGTCTTCCAGGCAGCTAGCTTGAGGGTTTTAAAGCCCACGCCCACAGTGACACATCTACTCCAACAAGGCCAAACTTTCTAATTGTGCCACTCCCTGGGCCGAGCATATACAAACCATCACAGGGTATAAATGTATATAAACCTATAGCAAGTTTAAAAGATTCTGCCAAACTTCAGTTGTTTTTCTAGCTTCAAATAAACACCTATAATGGGTTTTATTAAACAGCTTTCAAAATACAAGGTAGAAGTATTAAGTTTTTTCAGTTTTTTTTTTTCAGGCTATTGCCAAGTTTCTTGATATTTAGCACAGATATACATTGAATAAAGTCTCACTAAAATGCTTCCAACTTTATTCTTCCTACTTGGGTAATGCTACAGATTCTAAACCCTATCTGAAGCTCTGGGCTCAAGATAAGGCTTCATATTGACTGAGAGGCTAAAACACAAGACATCAGAGCTGCCATGGTGGTCATGGGTTATTTAGGACACACAGAAGGGCTTTGGGAAAGGTCCCACCAGTTATCCTTTCAATGTTAGGAAAACCTAAGTGTTTTCTATTTTACCTGTGAAATCACCAAACTGGCAAACACCCACGTGTCATCTATTTCTTAATATATGAGCCATAAAGGGGTAACTGTAGCGAAACGCATAGGCTCACGTCATCCTAACTCCAATGCTATTTATGTAAGTGTATGGCCACCATGCCTACTGTCAACAGCTTTGAGGTACAGGACCTGTTTAAACCCTTTTGGCTTGGTCCTCTAGGAAAGCTTTGCAGGCTCAAAAGCTCAACCTTGGTTGTCCTCTCTGAACTCCTAAGGAATTAATAAAATACATGCTCATTTCTTTCTTTCTAAATGCTCTCTCTCTCTCTTTCTCTCTCTCACACACACTCTTTCACACACACAAATAAAAACGATAAAAATAAATCTTAAAAAAAAAAACCTAAACCATTTAAATATCATTATCTTGGATACCCTTTTATTGTTGTAGTAACGAAAAATGTGCCATATAGACAGAACTCAAGTTTGGTTCTATTTGTATTTATTCTTAACAAGAATAACAGAAGTTACAGAGTTGTAACCATCCCCCCACCCCCAACCCTACCCCAGGAGGTTGACATTTAGTTTGCAAGAAACACCTGCTGGTGAAAGCATATTACTAACCCTTTTAAAAATTTTTACAAAATTTAACAAAACATTGCCCTAAACAGCTACCTTCATATTCGTAAACAAAATATAAACAACTGGCTGACCCAGTTTCCACTGCACATCAAACAGGTGCCCAAGTGATAGCCTCTGGTTTTAAAACAACAAAAATAACACTGCTAAACTAACATACCCGAAACATCATACTCTTAGGGGATTTTGGAGGGGATGTCAGACAGCATTAGAAACAGGCTGACACACAACATCCTCGCCTTTAACTGATCTTCATGTCCTCCACATTGCCTCCAGACTCTACAGGGACTTCTTCCCTACCATAAGATGGAACTGTGGCTGTCTAATCCACACTTTTTCAAAAGCACACCGGACACTTCAGATACCACGGGAGAGTGGGTCTGTATTTTTGCAGTTTCTGAGGCCTTCTGTGGGTCATATCAGAGATCTTAGCAGTGGGCCTGTGCATGCATGATGCCTTGGAGAGGTGGGTGGTAAGACGTGCACCGTGCACCTTCTGTTTCAAAACCACAGACTTGAAAATGGATCTGAACAAGGGGGAAAGTGCAACCGGATTCCCGCTGCAGGCCCCGTCACTGGGCGGGCTGTGCTTACTCCCTCGCTTTGCTGATGTAGTCAGCAAATTTGTTGATGTTCTCTTCCTGCTGTTCCAAGGCATCCAGGATGATGCCCATCGGAGTTTTCTTCAGGCCGATTCCCTCCATTTTATTTTCCAGCTTGTTCTTGAGGTTTCGAAGTCTCAGGGATGCGTGGATGAACATCACTGAAAGAAGTGACAGCATCAAATTATGTCAAATAAATAAAATTTCTATTGTTTTTGAATCGTGTGTGGGTATGTCTGTGTCTGTGGGTTTATGCACGTGAGAGCTGATGCCTGCAGCGGCCAATGGCATCAGGTCCCCCTGGAGGTGGCTCCTGGAGGTGGCCTTCTAGGTGGTGCTAAGCCACCTAACACGGATGTGGAGAACCAACCTTGGGTCCTCTGTGCTCTTAAGCACTGAGCCATCTCTCCAGCCCAATAATCCCCACTTCAGCCCCTCACACATATAGTAAACTGTGTCTTTTAGCTGTCAGGTCTGCTTGCTTCACTTATCCTCAGATGGTTACATAGCCTTTATATAAAGCTGCTTCCCAAGCCACACACAGACTGTTGTGTGTGTGGAAGAAAACACAGTACTCATTTGGAAGACCGTTGATCTGGCAGCCACATTCTTTTATTCTGCCCACTGAAATCCCTACCTTGCAAATGTTCCTTAAACAACATGACATTCAACACAATTGTTCACTGATGTGACTCCAGTCTGACTATGAATCCACTTGCCCACGGTTTCCCAGGAAGGACATTTTTTTTTTTTTTTTGCATTCTTGGTTTATCTGTACTTTGTTCCTTAAATGCCAGAATATAGGAAAACCCCACCTTTAATGTACTTCCAAAGAAGCATGTTTTCTGAAGGCGTCACTGGGAATGACCTGGCCTTGTTTACTATGAAATAGGTTCCATGGTCCTTCTTTGTGGACCTCTTGTCGCGGAACCTTAAGGGAATGGGATAGAGAATCTGTATTTTAAGACACTCTATGTGATCTATAACAGTTATTTGTTCCATGTACATACACAGCACCCAAAGAGCCTATTTAAGTAGGGCTGGGGAGTTGATGAGATGGCTCTGTGGGTAAAGTGCCTGCCTCCAAGCCTGGTGACCTGAGTTCGATTTCCAGGAATCACATGCTAGAAGAAGTCGTCCTCTTACCTCCATAGTTTCTTGGGCAAGATTATGTCTGGCTGGATGAAGGATGGATGGATAGATGGATGGATAGGTGGGTAGATGATAAATAGATGAAATTTTGAAAAATTAAAAATAAAGGGCAAGAAAATGACTCAGTGCATAATGTGTGAGGGCTGGAGTCTCCAGGACCAACCTAAAAGCCAGGTAGGCATGGCAGCCAGCCTGCAACCCCAGCACTTATAAGGAAGACACAGGAGATCCTCAGGACAAGCCAGACAGAGTAGCCAAGTGACTACTGCCTTAATCAATAAAGTAGAGAGCACTGGTGGAGGACACCTGATGTAAACTCTGGGCCTGTGTGCTCACCCTTACGCACATGGGAATCACACGTATGCATATGCACACATACATGTACTACATAATACATATATAAACAAAAGAGCCTATTATAAGCAAATTTCCATCCTACACTATGCACAATCCAGAGAAAGACTAGACGTCCGTAGCCTACTCTGACCTTTAAAGATACGGGCCATTTTCTAAGCATCAGGCACTTGGGGTACCACTGTTGACCCACAGAATCAGGCTTTCCCAGGGATATGGCTTAGAGATACATGTTTTCAAACAGTTCTTGAACAGATGTTCCCCGTGTATCAGAGTTTGGGAGTGACTGATCTTAGTTTCCTTGTCTCAGAAATAGGTGAACACAGCCTACTTAGGATGACTGATGATGCTCTGGTTTCCTGCAAATCTGGCAAGAGAAACAAATCGACTCTGATGTCTTTCATTCCTCTGGCCTGTCTCAGGCTCTCAGGCAGAGAAGGGACTGCCTTCTGTTAACTGTTAACAGGCAGTATATTTAAATGGGATCATTCCGGCACTAACTCATAGTATAGCAAGGAAAATCTGGGGAAACTTTCCCAAAGCTTGAACTTACTGGTTGATAGAGTGTATGTAATAAAGTGTAGGATTCATTTGTAAATATTTTGGGCTCAATCTGACAAGATCTCAGATAAGCAAACGATTTTATTTACTATTTAACACATGCATAGATGAAACATTTTCAAATGTAAAGGGACATTCTCTCATCAGAAAGGACACTAACATTTCGCCAGATCTCTGCTGCTAAGACCTGGAATTAGATCTCTGTTTCACTTCATACTGTTTGAGGTCTTAGAAAATAAGGTGTTTAGAAAATATCTAGTTTACCAGAATCACAGTATTTAGTGTTTATACCGTGGTCCAGCTACTTTTTCAGATATACTTACTTTTCTATGAGTATGAGAGTTTTACCTGGATGTATGTATATATGTAAACATGCATGCATACCTCACGCATGCCTGCTGCCTGCAGAGATAAGAAGAAGGTATCCCCTGCAACTAGAATTGTGGATGGCTGTGAGCTGCCATGAAGATACCATGCAGGTTGTACCAGTTCTTGCCACGTGACTGGGATTTGCATTTGTTTTGTTGAGTGATATCTCTGTGTAAGAAGAGCCACATGGCACACTGCAAGTGCTCACACATATCTATGGGAATAAGCAACTGCCAGGCTTTCATGTGCTGTCTTAGAAGATGCTAACACTGTTAGATATACGGAGGGGCTATGCAGTGCTCACTGGCCAACTTCATCTACATTTATTTTAATGAAGGGAGGCAAGGAAAGCAGGCTTACTTACACAGCAAGGGAAGAGTGATGCCGAACACAAAGACCATGACACCCCCGAACATGGATATAAGGAAGTAGCTGGCTAGCATGACCACCATCACGAAGGCCGTTGGGTACTGCTTCTTCATCCGGCGGAGGATGTCTTTATTGTGCGCTGCCCACACAAACCCCATGAACACCAGCACCACAATGACTCCTCCGAGGATCATGTTGAAGGGGCTCAGAAACCTGGGGTAGGAAAGCAGAGAATGGCTGGCTCAATGGCAGGTGGAGCATGGGCAGAGAAGGGAAGAGGAGGGGTGAAAACCACTGAGAACCCATGAAGTACTTCATCAACACCGGAACTTTAAAGCCCACAAGCTATGAGGTAGAAGAACTGGCTGATTCTAAATAGAGAAACAGCCTTCATAGTTAGAAACGGTGACACTTACAGCTGGACATGGCGGGCCACACAATCCTAGCACTTGGGAGGCTGAGGCAGGAGGATCATGAGTTCAAGGCTAGCTTTAGCCACATAGCAAGACTCTATCTTAACAACAACAACCCCCGACAACAAAACAGAATGTGAAAAATATGAAAAATGTGAAAAGAGGAAGAGGAGGGAAGAAGGGGTGATCAATAACAACAACAAAGGAAACAGTGGAACTAAGACCACCACAAGCAGTCTGGTGCCTACCCGACTTGCCAGGATATCTTACTAGAGCCCACAATTTGAAGAGCCCATGTTTTTTTGTTTTTTGTTTTTGTTTTGTTGTTGTTGTTGTTGTTGTTGTTTTCGAGACAGGGTTTCTCTGTGTAGCCTTGGCTGTCCTGGAACTCACTTTGTTGACCAGGCTGGCCTCAAACTCAGAAATCCGCCTGCCTCTGCCTCCCGAGTGCTGGGATTAAAGGCTTGTGCCACCATGCCAGGCTAGCCCATGTTCTTATAGTTGCATTGTGTTTAACTTTCATACATCCTAGGCACTACTGCACACCAATTGCTTTGTTCTTTTTTTATTTACTTTTAGCACTGTTTCATGTTTAGTAGAAATAATGAATGAATGAAGTCATCTATCCATCGGTAGGGGGATCATACAATGGCCTCCATGAACAAGATCCTGTCTACAGTCATATTTCTGTTTGGACTACACAGTGCTTATTGGAGTATTTCTTTGAATCCTATAGAAAAACCACAAAACAAAACATGGGGTAACTCCTGCTTCAATTGGAACAAGAGAATTCGATCACTCTGAGCCCACCTTCTATTTTGGAACCCAGCAGCTGGAATACCTTCTCCCTGAGGCTGAACAGAGGCTCTCCATGGAGCCCAGTCATCCCTATCCACCACCGCTTCCTTGACATGAAAGCCCAAAGCAAGCTGCTGATCGCAGTAAGTGATCTAGTCCTTATGCCCCACAGAAACATTGGTTTATGGTTTCTGACACATACACACAACAACCCCTTGATTGAACTTTCCAGCAGCCCCAAGCATCTTCAACATAGGTTGTCAACTCAGAAATCCAAATATATAGCCTCTAAATTCACTGGTCCATGAGACAAAGGTCTTCATCGGAGGACAACTGTCACTGACTTTGGATAATGCAGGAAACACTAGGAAGAAGAAATTTACCACAAGTGTTTTGTAAATGACAAGGACCCAGCACTGTAGTCTTCCCCTCCTTTTTTTTGGGGGGGGGGGAGGTTTCGAGGCAGGGTTTCTCTGTGTATCCCTGGCTGTCCTGGAACTCACTTTGTAGACCAGGCTGGCCTCGAACTCAGAAATCCGCCTGCCTCTGCCTCCCAAGTGCTGGGATTAAAGGCGTGCGCCACCACTGCCCGGCTTCCCCTCTTTTTTATGGAGATAGATTCTCACTACATAGCCCAATATTGTGGTTTGAATGAGAATGACCCCCACAGGTTGATATGTTTGAATACTTGGTTCCTACTTGTCAGAACTAATTGGGAAGGATTTGGAGGTATGGCCTTGTTGGAGGAGGTGTGTCAGTAGGCGGTGGGCTCTGAGATTTCAAAGGACTCCAGCCATTCTTAGGGCACCCGCTTTCTGCTTGCCAAACCAAATATGGGCTCTCAGCTGTTCCTCCTGCCGTGCCTTTGCTTTGCTGCCATGGACTCCTAACCTTCTGAAACGGCAAGCCCAATTTAAAGTTTCATTTATAGGCTTCCTTAAGTGAGAATTTTGGTTTCTTTAAACATTCAGTTATATGAATATGCTTTTGTTTAAATGCCGGGTGTGGGATGAGAGGCTGCTTCCCAGCAGGTGATTGTGATTTGCCTTGTGCACTAGCAGGGGTGTGATCTTTGCCAGTTGTAGATAGTCTAATTCTGGGGACTCTGGAGAAGGTATACATGGGAGAGCTCCAAGAGGGCCTGGTGTGGCCGCTGCTCGTGGCTGCTGCTCCTCCCCGCTGCTCCCACCCCAGTTCATCCTGCTGCTGTTGCTGCTGCTGCATCTGCTGTTGCATTTGCTATTACTGGTTTGTTGGGCTGCTAGATATAGTCTGATGACAGATCGGACTTGCCACAAGGAACCCAATTCTAGTCAGCAGGAAGTAGCCTGTTGAGGTCCACGCCCCCTTTCCCCTCTAACCTTCTCTCTCTCCTACCTAGTGTTGGAAGTTGGAAGGAATCAGGGTGGAATAAGGGTTGGAAGAGTGATAGACATAAAAGCCCAATAACTAGCTAAAAGAGCACAACAGTTGCCTTTATCGTGGCGTTTATCACCACTATAGAAAAGTAACTAAGACACCCAGGTTGACCTCGAAACCCACCATCCTCCTGCCTCAGCCTTCCAGGTACTATAGTTACGTATGTGCACCACCATTTCCAAATGAAAATTCCTTCACGTTTTAGCTCTGATCCTACTGAAACACCAGCTATTTGAGTAGGGAGTGAAAGTCTCTTATCCTTGCTGCCAGGTGGTTGGAATGAATGTAAAACTGCTTAGAAGAAGCTTCAGCTTCTCCACTTAAAAAAAAAAAAAGCAAAGAATCGCTGGGTGTGGTGATGCAGACCTTTAATCTCGGCATTCGGGAAGTGGAGACGAGTGTGTCTCTGTGAGCAGCAGTGTGTCTCTGTGGACAGCCTGGTCTACAGTCTGAGTTCCAAGCCAGCCAGGACTGCATAGTGAGAGCCTGTCTTTAAAGCAGAAAAGGGGAGGGGGAGCGTGAGCATGCAGAGAATTAGACAATGGAAAGAGTAGTGTACTATAGCTTAAACACACTACAGCCTCTAACACTTACGAATGCAGTTCTGGGACCAACTGCTGTTCTGAGCCAGTCTCACCACAGAACGTGGAGACTTTAATCTGTCACCTCCAACCAGGACTCTTAACCTTCTCAGAAAAGGGGAAACACAAGCCCCAGCTAGAAAATACAGGTGCCAGCTTAGGACAATCATCATGCCGAGCTACTTCTGACTCAGGGCAAGACCATTACAGCCTCTAACCATGACAAGCTCCAACTGCAATTACTCCAGGACACTGTGACATTGAGCCACTGCCTGCCTGCCTGCCTGGAAATTCACTCCCCTTCTGGCATGGAAGCAGCCCCTCTCAGAGCGGCTGTGTGCAGATGGGCTCTCTCTACTGCCTTGCCCTCTGTTGATGTACCAAAGTGTAGCTAATGAACTGTGTGTCTTCCTCCTTTTGTCTTCAGAACATCCATTCCCACCAGTGCCATCCCCGCCAGGACAATCACAGTTGCCTATTTCACTCAAAATCCTTGACAACACTGAGACCCTGCAAGCTTGAGAAGACAAAGGTAATAAACAATCTTGCCAAGACTGAGATATATCCACACTGGTGGTGTATGTGTGAAACACTGTTAGGAATAACCTATGTGAACAATGCTTTACTGGACTGGGATATATATATATATATATATATATATATATATATATATTGCCCAAGCTACCCTTGAACTCTGTCTTCCTACCTTAGCTTCCCTGGCAGCTGGGATTACAGGTCTGCACCACCTGATCTGGCTTATAATTGGCATGTTATTTTCTAATAACAATAACAATATATATATTATATAATAACAATAACAATATATATATATATAGTATATATAAAGTAACTAAGATACCTGGGTTGGCCTGAAACCCACCATCCTCCTGCCTCAGCCTCCCAGGTACTATAGTAATATATGTGCATATATGAATATATGATTAAAAAGCTGAAGTATACAGACAGGCACTACTAGATGTGGCTTATAATTTAGTAGCACAACAAGATATTGACAATAGCTAGGCGGTGGTGGCACTCGCCTTTAATCCCAGCACTTGGAAGGCAGAGGCAGGCGGATTTCTGAGGCCAGCCTGGTCTACAAAGTGAGTTCCAGGACAGCCAGGACTATACAGAGAAACCCTGTCTCGAAAAAGCAAAAAACAAAAAAAGATATTGACAATATATTGAGTAGGTGAAAAAATAAAATACATTCCCTCTATTATATTTAGCATATTATGCTTGTGACATAACCCTAAAGCAGAAATGTCTATCATTTACATTTCCTTTTTACCTCCCTTTCTTCTTTCTTCTCCTCTCTCTCTCTCCCTCTGTCTCTCTCTGCCTCTCTCTCTCTCTCTCTCTCTCTCTCTCTCTCTCCTGTGATAGGGTCTCATGTATCCCACCATAGTCTCAGACTTAATGCACAGATAAGGACAACCTTATCTCCTGATTCTCCTGCTTCTACCTCCCAAGTCCTGGAACACAGATGTGGGCCACCGTGCCCAGTTGACATGTGCTTCATATCAAACCCAGGACTTTATGGTTGAGTGTGCTAGTGGGACTGAGCCCAGGGCTTTGTACATGCGTAGGTAAAGGTTCTATCATGAAGCTGTGTCCTCACACTGGTGGTTCTGGTTTATCTTGTTTTTTTGTTTTGTTTTGTTGGTTTTATTTTTCTGGGTTAGGGGTGTGTGTCTCAGCACCTCAGCAACTTGCCCAAGCTACCCTTGAACTCTGTCTTCCTACCTTAGCTTCCCTGGCAGCTGGGATTACAGGTCTGCACCACCTGATCTGGCTTATAATTGGCATGTAATTTTCTAATAACAATAAGACAACTACATAAAGAAGAAAATATAGAAGTATAAGATCAACTGCTTCTCAGCTCGCAGCCGAGGCTTAGCGCTCTCTTTGTATCTCTCAGATTGCATTACTGGGGTTTGAGTTCATATGCCACCTTGAGGCTTTTCCATCTTTACCTCAACCTTGGCTTCCTGCTGTCTGTCTGCACTCTGTGTGCCAGTTTGGACCATCTGACCTCCTCCAGGCTCTCAACACTCAGATCACAGGCTGTTCTGCCTGCTTGCCCTCACTCCCTCCTGGTTCCAAGCCTCTCTGTGTCATTATTATTTTACTGTGTATTTTCATCTGGGTCATACCTTGTCTCCTGATACAATCCCAGCTTTGATTTTTGTTTGTTGTTGGAGACAGAGGCTCATATAGCACAGGCTAGCTGGATCTCACCGATGTCTTAAGTTCTTGACCCTCCTGCCTTTACTTTCCAAGGTGGGATTAAGAGCACATGCCGCCATGCTCCAAGACTTAAATCTGAGAAAGGCAGAATCAGGCAGTGCAAAAAGTATATCCTTCTGAACAAATCTTAGACAGCCTTGTGTCAGAGGCCAGGGACCTTCCACAGATTAAAAAAAATTGTCATTCCTAGTACATACTCCCCCCCCCCCCCACACACACACACTGAGAGAGAGAGAGACAGAGAGAGTCCCCTTTTCATCCCTTTCTTCTTTTTTTTTTTGGTTTTTCGAGACAGGGTTTCTCTGTGTAGCCCTGGCTGTCCTGGCACTCACTTTGTAGACCAGGCTGGCCTCGAACTCAGAAATCCGCCTGCCTCTGCCTCCCGAGTGCTGGGATTAAAGGCGTGCGCCACCACACCCGGCCCCTTTCTTCTTTTGTATGTGTATTTTTGTGAAAAGGTCTCCCACTGCAGCCCATCTGTCCTTAAAGTCATGGCAATCCTTCTGCCTCACCCTTCCAAGTGCTGGGATTACAGGCATGGGCCACCATGCCTAGCATTTATTTTTATATTGTTCAATCACCTTATGCTACTTGGATAATTAAAAATACCTGACACTTAAAAATAATAAAGATATCCTTTTTAACACAGCCATCCTTGTAACCTAGGACCCAGCCAAGTGTTTCTGGGCTGTAAAGAAAAGCAAAGATCAAAATTAACAGAAAGAACTAGAATGGAGGGCCAGGGAGGAAGGTGCTTGCTACACAAGCCTGAGGGAATGAGCTTGGTCCTCAGCACCCTGAGAAAAGCCAGTGGGAAAATGTGCACTTGTAATCCCAGCACAGGGGAGGTAGAGCTAGGCGGGTCCCTGGGACTCACTCAGTGACTAGCTAACCTCGTCTGTTTGGCAAGCCCGGGTCTCAGTGAGAGACTTTGTCTCAAAAGCGTGGTGCATGGTGGGGAGAGAGGCAGCTGAGGATGGAGGTCTGGAACTGACGAAGACTCGGACACACTGAACTCCAAACAAGAGCTGGTGAGTCTGCAGCAAAGTACCACAGCCTTTCTGGAATTCTCATTAAAAGAATAATTTGTAAGGTGTATAGTAAAAGTCACATAAAGTATTTTTTCTTCTATTTTTTACTTTGGACAAGTAGAGCAGAGATCTGAACCGAATGTCTAAATAAAGCCCTCGATGAAGAACAATGGAAAATCCAGAGCTGACTCAAGCGATTCCACATTTGCTGTTCACCTGTTCCTGTAGCTCAGGCTCAAGGGAAAAGAAGCAAGGGCTCCTAGAGAACCGGTTTTAGCTTGCAACGTGGCCAGCCACAAACTATAATTAGAAAGCATCAAGCTTCAAGCTGGGGGCGGGGGCAGGGGGGGGGGCAGAGAACAAAGTTACTGGGAGGAGAAATTAGTTTCTTCCACATTCAGAGTACGTGCAGCTTCCTTCTGAAAGTCATTCAAATGAGCACCACAGAGATGGTCTGGTAGCCACTTACACTTGTAACACAATAACACACAGGCACACATGAAACACACACAGACACAAGACTAAGTGCATTTTCCAATGAGGGCAAGAATCTGGGAAGCAGTTATGGTCTGAGATGCCAATGGTTGGGCGGTTAGTCACACCCATCAAGATAAAACCCACTTTTGGAATAGTGGTTTCCGTAAACAAGACACTCATCTTTCACGGGGCCCTGCTGGGTGTGGGCTTACTTACTGGTTATCCATGAATAATAAGAAACAACGGGGAGGAAAAGGGAAAGGGAAAGTACTTAGAGGAAGACGATAGAAGATGGAGAATAGGCAGGACATTTGAGATTCTGTTCTTTGTGGAACACAAACCTAATTATGCAGGCCAAAACCATGAAATATGTTTTCAACTTGAGATGAACATATTTGTATAGATTACCCCATTCTGTTGGATAATAAACGTTTTCCCGAGGTGGGGTTGTTCTTGATTGTAAAAACATTCAGAATGCCACTGTGAGTTTCTGAAGCCATCTTAAACGGTGAGCGAAAACAATCCCACTGTGCAGTATGAGGCAAAACAGAGGTTCAAAAAAAGCAAGAAAGCAGAGTCATGGGGGAGATGTGGGGGAGGAGACACGGTGGGGCTGGGCTTCACAGTCCACCCATTCTGTGTGGGTAAGCACCTCAATGCAGACAGGGATTTAACCCCTCCATTCCAAACTGCTCTGTTCCTCCACCATGGGAATTCCCCTAGATTATTTCTCTCTGAGTAGAAAGAGGCAGAGGCTGAGGGGCCGTTGAGGGATAGAGAGAGCAGTTGCCCAGTGTGTGCATGTGGAGGGGGTAGGGAGAGAGAGAGAGAGAGAGAGAGAGAGAGAGAGAGAGAGAGAGAGAGAGAGAGAGATCTTAATGAAGGTGGCTCTGTGATGAAATACATCCCAATGCTGTCCTGTCCTCATGATGCAGCTGGCCACATCTACAGATTCATATCCACTCACAAGAGAGGAAAATCCCACCCAATTACCGAGTTCTAGGGCTAGGAGCATCTTGGAAAGTCCCTCAGCTCAGAAAGAAGTGAGCCAAGGAAGTCAGCAACCGTGCCCAAGGCCACCAACTGCAGGGCTGTCAGTACAGTTAAAGAAAACAGACGGTTCGGAGCAGAGCAAGAACTTTTGATAAATTCTGTCACACCTAGAGAACTCCTAAGGCCCAGAAGTGTTTCCGAAGCAGAAACAGTCTCACGCTGACTTCTAACCCAGCAGCTGTTTCAGACGTGTGGTTCCGGAGGAGCCTGACTCACATGGATGGGGAGCAGAAGGCCTGTTTACTCACAGGGCGCTTCTCTGAGAAGATGAGGTTTTCCTGTGGTCTTTACCCAGGCAGGGACTCACACCAAGTATGAACACACCCAGGCACTTGCTTGCTTCTCGTGGCCTTTATAAAAACAGCATTCTGTACATTCTACAAGGCCTGCCCAGACTACAATATATACACTGTTGTACCTGAGGTGGGTCCCTCGGACAGGAAGCTTGGCTGCAGAGTGAGGTGCCTGCTCTCTCTACTCACCAACCTCGGTGTTTGGCTTAGACTACATCTACTAAGGGACCCTTTTGGTACTTGACACGCAGCAGCCGTTCCTGCCAGCTTCCTGATGCCATGTCTTGATTCTGCACTTATGCCAGGCTTCAGGGGGGTTCTAGAGGTTATGCGGCTTTCCCGGGCTCCCACTGGCCTGTGCAGGAGCTGTTTTCTCTGCCTGATTCACTCCAACCCTCTTTCAGGCTCAGTTCAGCAGCCTTTTCTCAGCCTCTCTGATACCATATGCCTCTTTCCCGCAGCCCCAACCACAGTGCCGGCTTCAGCTTCACAGCTATGTGGGTGAGTACTGAACACATCTCTAGCTCCTCCTACATAGGATGCTCCATAAGGAACAGAAAGGTCCCATTTTTGGCCCTAGCACTTAGCACAGTACATTTGATAAATGTGTCAATGACGGGGGTGGGTTGGGGGGAGTAAGAGACTTTCACATTTTCATACCATGTCACTAAGGTCAGCATATTTCTGTGGCCCTCCATTAAGAAGAATGAAACTTAACATAGACAAGCCACGATTACTTCCATTGTATACTAAATAGGACAGGGAAATAGTTCCAGCCTTTGTTTCTTCACAGAGTTTGTTAAAGGGACAAGAAAAGTACCCCTGGGGGTGGGGGTGGGGGCGGGGTGGGAGGGGGAGGATCGCTCCCACACAGTGAGGGGACGGGGTGAGGAAGCAAGGCAGTGGGCTTTCTGGAAGGTGCCTTTGCATGCTGTGTGACCAGCACAGGCTGAAACATCAGGGACAATGGAGGGAGGTCAGTGTGCTGCTGACCTGTCCTTTGAGGGTCCTTTCTGTTTCTCACAGTCACTCTAAGAGTTCAGTGGCTGTTTTGCTTTCCCAACATGGCTTCTGTCCTGACAAGGACTATTTCTTTATTTCTTCTTCTTCTTCTTCTTCTTCTTCTTCTTCTTCTTCTTCTTCTTCTTCTTCTTCTTCTTCTTCTTCTTCTTCTTCTTCTTCTTCTTCTTCTTCTTCTCCTTCTCCTTCTCCTTCTCCTTCTCCTTCTCCTTCTCCTTCTCCTTCTCCTTCTCCTTCTCCTTCTCCTCCTTCTCCTCCTCCTCCTCCTTCTCCTCCTTCTCCTCCTTCTCCTCCTTCTCCTTCCCCTTCTTTCTTCTTCCTCCTTCCTCCTTTCTTCTTCTCCTTCTTCTTCCTCTTCTTCCTTCCTTCTTTTCTTCTTTCTTCTTTCTTCTTCTTCTCCTTCTCCTCCTCCTCCTCCTCCTTCTCCTCCTTCTTTCTTCTTCCTCCTTCCTCCTTTCTTCTTCTCCTTCTTCCTCTTCTTCTTCTTCCTCTTCTTCTTCCTTCCTTCTTTTCTTCTTTCTTCTTCTTCTTCTTCTTCTTCTTCTTCTTCTTCTTCTTCTTCTTCTTCTTCTTCTTCTTCTCCTTCTCCTTCTCCTTCTCCTTCTCCTTCTCCTCCTCCTCCTTCTCCTTCTCCTTCTCCTCCTCCTCCTCCTCCTCCTCCTCCTTCATCATCTTTCAAAATTACATTTATTTACTTAGTGTGTATATATATTCATCACAGTGGTGATGTAGAGGTCAGAGGACAACGTCCAGGAGTAAGTTCTTTCCTCCCACACAGATATCAAATTAGGCTACTAGGTTTCTCTGCAAGTGCCACTACCACTGTGTAATCCAGCCAGCTTGGAAGACCTCTATCTGACTGTAAAGTATAACTAGGAGCTTTAGAAACAAATTAGTCTTCAGTACGTGGGACCATCACCTCTTGGGCCTAAGGATCACCAGGGTAAAGGAGACTTCAAAGGACAAAGGAAAGTTTAGGTGGGAAAGGAGCATGTCTCTCTTGTTTCAGAAGGTCCAAGCAACATAACCTTGGGGTTTCTCTACCTGGTTGCATTAGCAAGGCTCACAGAATTCACCATATCCTGTATGCTTTGCACCACCCAACTAAGTACTCTCCCCACCCCCAAAAGCCTATGCAGCTGACGTCTCCATATTTCTACCAAGGCATACTTTGCTAACTGCTTTTGTTCTGTCTGACATTTACTAAGCTACCTACTTATTTATTGGTGTATTTATTATTTATGTGTATGCATATTTGTGTGCTCATGTATGCGTACATGGAGGTCAAAGGTTGACATCAAGTGTCTTCCTCCATTGCTCTCTCTATCCTGTTCTTTGAAATGAGATATCTCACTGACCACCAATTTGGCTAGACTGGCCAGCCAGAGAGCCCCAGGGATCATCTGGTCTCAGCATCCCCAGGCTGCTCTTTTTTATGAGGATGGTAAGAGTCCAAACTCAGATCCTCATGTTCCCATAGCAAGCACTTCACTTCTCCACACCCAGCACTGGTAAGTTTACCTCTGATAAGCAATCAGTAGGACCTGAGTTAGTAACCATAACTAGTCCTCCCCACAGGGTCAGAACTCACTTAGACTGCAGCAAGTCCTTTTAAACGTTCTATAATGGGGCGCCTCCTTCATCACCTACAACGTTGGGGAGAATGGAAGAATAACGCTCATATGCTCCTCACTGCCTAGGCTCTCGCTCCTTCCCACACACAGCCAGGGACCTTTTGGAAGTGATAGAAGACACTTGCTTATTGACAAACTGGTCCTTCTGAATGCTTTTAGTAGTGTACTGTCCGTGAAGGAAAACCTGTGAATAACTGTTGCATGGCAAGGGAGGGAAGTTGGATTGGATACATGCGAATGAGATTGGTGATACTAAGTTCCCTTCCATAGAATGTCTGGCAGAGGCAGGAGAATCTTTGTGAGTTCCAGGCCAGCCTGATCCTACAGAGTGAGTCCCAGGATAGCCAGGCTGTTACACAAAGAAACAGTGTCTTGAAAAACCAAAAAATAAAGAAAAAACAAGAAAGAAAGAAAGAGAGAGAGAGAGAGAGAGAGAGAGAGAGAGAGAGAGAGAGAGAGAGAGAAGGAAGGAAGGAAGGAAGGAAGAAGGAAGGAAGGAGGAAGGAAGGAAGGAAGGAAGGAAGGAAGGAAGGAAGGAAGGAAGAAGGAAGGAAGGAAGGAAGGAAGGAGTGTCTTATTTATTTCACACCAACCTTCAACCTATACAATCACATTGGTGGGCTGTAATCTGGACAGCAAAAGTAGCAATGAAAAAGGCCACTTTCTATATTAAATGGCCTTTCTGCCTGTCTGTGAATGGAAGGGAAGGCTGAGTCATGTATTATATCACTTGTGAGGCAAGTCCCTGAAATCCTATTTACACTAAACAGCTGTTGAATGGGAGCCAAACTGCAGGTATTATTGCTCAGCGGACACTGCAAAAGCATTCCCTGAACAATGCTACGTCAAGGGTAAGTCTTCTAAAGATGAATGCTAAAGGATAAAATTCACAGGTCCAGAGGAAAATAATATAATACAATATAGTATAAAATGATAGAATCCCAACATTGCCTGGAGTTCTGTAGCCCTAAATTGATTCACAACTCTAACTTCTAAGAGGGGAGGCCAGTGGAAAGATAGCAAGCACTGACTTTTCTCTCAGGGGATCCAGGTTTAGTTCTTAGCACCCATGTGTCAGCTCATGACTGTTTGTAACTCCAGTTCAAGGGGTCTGGCACCCTCACACAGATATACATGCAGGGAAAGAAGGAAGGACAGAAGAAAGGAGGAAGGGAGGAAGGGAGGGAGGGAGGGAGGGAGGGAGAGAGGGAGAATTAGTTGACTGAGACAGGGTGGGAAACTAATTCTTTTAACAAAAAAAAGATGGTGACAGAGAGAAGCCAGGAAGAAGAAGAGACATATATGACACCAAGGATATTTTATGAGGCAATTTGCCTACAAGGGATAGAACACAGGGCCTTGTGTATGCAAAGCTTGCTCTCCCTCTGAGCCACATCCTCAGCTCAGATGAAAGATCTTTAGATTAAATATCTGAATGTTGACAGATCTCTTAAAGATCTGCAGTTAAACAAACAAACAAAAAACCCAAAAAACAAAAAAACCTCCAGATCCACCAGAAGATGACATCCATCTACACTGTGTCTTCCCTGAATGAAGTCTATTTAAAGAAGCAGGATGGGGCAGATGGAGATGAAAACTGGGAGGATTGGGCAGGTGGGGTGTTTATCCTCAGGACTCCAGCTAAGCACCCTGTTTAATATTTGTTCAACTGAAAAGTACTGTCAATTGCGATTGAAATATTATATTATATTATAAAAATGTACTAGCCCTCTTACCTGTCCATATAACAGTGTTTCCCCTATTTCTAACACTGGAGAATTTTCTAAGTGTAATTTATATCTATGTAGTTGTCTATTTTTTCTTTTCTTTCCTTCTTCCTTCCTTCCTTCCTTTGTTTTTCCACACGGGGTTTCTCTGTGTACCCCTGGCTGTCCTGCCCTGTACACGAGCCTGGCCTTGAACTCAGAGATCTGCCTGCCTTTGTCTCCTGAGTGCTGGCATTAAAGGCGTGTACCACCACCATCTGGCTATAGTTATGCATTTTTGTAGGCTTGGTTGATGTGTATAAAATTACTTCTGACCTTTTCCAGCATGGTCTTACTACCTCTCGGGACCTTCATCTTGATAAAGGAATCACAAGGCACTCTTTTCCACCTCCTCCCAGCAGCATCTGAAAGGCTGGTGATGCGTCCCACTCCCATTGAGTGAATGAAGGAAGCGATCCAAGTAAGAACCCATTGAAAAACCACTGGCACTCACTAATCTTAAAGCATAAACAGACGGCCATTTATCCTATTTGCAAACAACCATGAAAATAATTGTTAGTAGTTTCCAATTCCTATCATTCTTACCATTCATTACACTGGTAGAATATAAAGAGTTAAAAAAAATGACAAATCTGTAAGCGGAACAAAGCTACCAGCATAAACGTACAAACAGGGTCAGTGGACAGGCACTGGGTGAAACAGGACTGGGCTCGTGGAGGGTTCACTTACCATCTATGAATGGCAATAGACAGTCTACGAAAAAATCTACGAAAAAAATTCCAAAAATTGTTTGTCTTACAGTCTACCTTTTAGTATATAAAAACCAACCAACAAACAACAAACCCTTAAGATGATCTGGTTTACCTGATCAAAGCCAGGGCAAAGGACAGTAGCTACAAGGGAACAACCGCAAGGGCTATTTAGAGGCCAGCAGGGGAGGACACAGATGTCTTTTCTTCCCACAAATGTTTAAATATATCCCCATGCAGGGCACCCAGGACTTTCTCGGCTCTTTCTTCCCTCACCAACTGGCAACCAGCTCTTCCTCCTTGTAGCCTTTAAAAGCACACTGTGAGCATTCTCAATACCAGATACTGACAGCCATATGCCTTGGGCACGCACAGAACCATACTTCTTTTGAAGAGAATCACCGTAATACTTTTTTTTTTTTTCAAGTCTATAATTACTAGCCTTCTAGAAATGTCTTACCGGCTTGGCAAGCCAGAAGCATAAAGTAGCAGCTGTTGATCCCACCCTCTTTTAACACTTTCAGGGGCCAAATGACCAGGACACAGAGTGATTCCTGCCAAGAAAACCTGGGCTCATTCACCCAGCAGCAACAGGGCTCTGTGTTAGGGGGGAGGGCGAAATGTGTGCCTGGGCCTTGTGGGCAAGGAGAAGCAAATACAGTGGGTGGTTAGTGACTCTGAGGCCACACCAGAAAATACAAAACATGAGCTTTCATATCAGGAAGGAGTAAGATAAGTTAGCATAGCAGTAAAATGATGTCATTGTCACATAGTTAAATCTGATTAAGCAGGAACTTTAGCAAATTTACCATGTGGTTTGATTGAAAAGTTATTTCACCTGCTAGCAATCACATCGGCTACCATAAGCAGTTTGGGTTCCAATTGGCTGCATGACCTCAAACCTTCATGTTTCCAAAAGTGTGGGTACTCAGCGGGATTCCTAGCTCTCATTTAGACTTGGGGGATACATATAACAGTCGCTTGGAGAGTCCGAAGGGGGAAAAGCAACCGATTCCTGACCTATCAACAGAACAATACAATCAGAATCTGTAAAAGCATCAATGCCGTCAGTCACTGTGCCATTTAATTACGCTATTTATTCACTGTCAGTGTCTCTCTTGAGTCAGAGTAGACCAAATTTTAATGTAAGGACGAATCCTCCAAGACCCTTGCTAAAATATAAAGCCAAGAGGTCAGCCAGGAGCCAGGGAGTCTTCATTTCTGATAAACTCCCAAGTGTGAACTGCTATTGCTCCTTGAATAGATTTTTCCAGTTCATATCTGTAGGCATTCCATCAAGCCCACAGACATCCTCACCCACAGCTAGAGTGGAGAGCAGGCTTAGTACTTAGTACTTAGTACTTCAAGTGTAATTAACCGTTGCCTGTGTTCTTTTTACTTTGGGAACACAAAACAAAATAGAAACAAAAACAACAGCAAAGACTGAGGTGGTGGTTTGAATGCCAGACTCCCCTAGTCTCATGTATTGTGATGTTCAGTTAGGGAGTGGACACCTTTGAAAGGATTAGAAGGATTAGGAGGTGTGACTTTGTTGGGGGAAGTCTCACTGGGGGTGGGCATTGAGGTGTCAAAAGCCCCTGCCAGGCTCAACCTCTGTCTCTGCCCCATCCCTCATTGGCCTGTGGATCAGGATGTACCTCTCAGCTACTGATCCAGCGCAGTGTGCCAACGTACTCCCTGCCATGATGATAAAGGACTAAATCTCTGAAGCTATAAGCAAGCCCCAATTAAATACTTTCTTTTATAAGAGTTGCTGTGGTCATGGTGCCTCCTCACAGCAATATAACAATGATTAAGACGACTTCTGTTGACATGTGTGATGTGAGTATAATATCTTAATGCATGGATGGCTCTTGTCATGGATAGGAAGGTAGTTTCTGGTCTCTCATCTTAGACATCTTTCTTTTCTTGTATATAGGTATACACAAAAGACTTTGGGGTAACAGGAAAGCGACAACTACAGATGTGGGGTCCAACTAACACTGGCAATGAGAGACATGGGGACAGTGTGTTTGCCATGAGGTGAGACCGAGGCTGAGTCTTGCAGAAGTGGGAAAACAGACCCAGGCTGGATTCTGGGGGTAGAGGTCACTGGTCTAAAGCAGCTGTGTTTCTGAGTTGTCTTGTTGGCAACACTAACAGTGATAAGAGATAAGTAACATTTTATGCAGCAGAAATGAGGAGGCTCTTGTAAAAGCACTACCTATGGGATGCTGGCTAGTCTTCAGGCAGGCCTGTGAGGTGGGTGCTGCTGTGAAGATGAGGCAGTGTGCTCACACAGCTAGTGCCTGGCATCTGGGATTCCAACACACTTAATCTGGCTCATAACTAATAACTCATACTACTTAAAGAGACAGATGAAAATAAAAACTGTCTGTAAGAGGGGCATGGAGGCTAAGTGATGCACACCTGTAATCATAGCCCTTAGGAGACGGTAGCTGGAGAACCTTGAGTTCCAAGCCAGCCAAGAGGAGACCCTGTCTTTAAAACAAAACAAAACCAGAGATGGTGGGAGGAGAAGTAGAGAGTGTGAGAGGAGGAGGGTGGCAAAAGGGAGGAGGAGAGGAAGTAGAAGAAGAGGAAGGAGAATGAAAAAAAAGGAGGAAGAGGAGGAAAAAGAGGAGGGGAGTGAGAAGTAGGAGGAGAAAAAGGAGGAAGTGGAGGAGGAGGAGGAAGAGAAGGGGGAGGGAGAGAAGTAGTTCACAGAATCTGAGATGCACAGTGTACATGGAAGTCAGGTACTGAATAAAGCCACGGTTTTTAGGACAAAGACCAAACTTCCTCTTCTTTTTGAGATGAAGTCTTGATACACAGCACAAAACTCACTATGAAACTCAGGCTGCCATTAAACTCTCTACCCTCTTGTCTTGACCTCTGTATTGTTGGGATAATAAACACGCACTGCCATGCCTTGCTTGAAGACTTAACTTCTAACCCCCATGCCCTTCCTGGTCAGGATCCAATATGCACATCTACCTCTATTTTAACCCCTTCTAATCTCCATCTCTGTCTAGTGTTTCCTACTGCTTCATGTACTCCTGAACACCCCTCCACCATGCTGAGATCTGAGAAAAAAAAAAAAAAAACCCAGCCCTGTCTATCCTCAGCCAAGCCAATCCAAAACAACAGAGGACCTGAAGAGCCATCCAGTGTCCCCAAGGGGCTGCCTGGCCACAGGGCTGGAATCACTGACCATTTCCTCATGAGAGACTATTACCCACCAGCAGAGGATCCAGATAAGCAGTTCCCACAAGTGCCCAGACCCACCCATCCTCTGCAGCATCCAAAGAGGAGGACAGTTCTGTTTAGAATGGGGAATGTTCCAGAATCAGCTACGCTTCTCTGATCCCAAAGGTATTGGATTTCTTCCACCTTTCAGGCACTATAATTCTAAACCTCCTGACTCTCAGGAAGATGCCACAGCAGTTAAAGGGACAAGCCTGGGTCTGTGGCTGTAAGTGTGCCATTCAACTTCTCTGAGTGTCAGGTTCAATAATGAAGATAATCATAGTTTAGTGGTGGAACTGCATGGCACAATGCAGTAAAATACTCAGCACACAGTACTTGGCAAAGTACTTAGCACACAGAGCCCTCTATAAAAGTTTATTATTATTAGTTATAAAGAAAGAAAAGAAGAATTTGTGGGGAAAGCTAGGAAGTGTTTCGAGATGCATAGAAAAAGAAACAAATTAAGGTTACAGGCTCAAAGTATTCTGGGGTATAAAGAAAATTTCATGTTTCTGGTTGGTCTGGAACTCATGCAATCCTCCTGCCTCAGCTTCTGGAGTGCTGGGTTTATAAGCGTAAGCTACTATGCCTTGCCTGCTCTTTGTAGATATATAACAACAGGTACTTTTCTCTTTATCTTCAAAGACGTAGCTAACAATTAATAGTTCTATGTGAAATAGAAATGAGAAAGGTGAAGACTCCAGACTGCCAGGTTCAGTGGCCTAAGACCATAATGAGAGAGCTATATTTAGTTAAGAGCTGACTGTGAAAAATGGGTTCTATGAAGGCCACAAGGTGACCAGGGCTGTGCTGGAGTCTGGACATATAATGCTTTGAGTATGAGGGGAGGGGGATTTTATTTTTTTCCTTGTATATTTGATTGGTCTGTGTCAAACCTTTCTATTTAAGGTAAGATAATCCACCCGATAACTATGTAACCACCAAAGAGGAAGAAAAGAATATGAAAGTTTACAAGAGATGTAAACGCATTATTAGAGTTCTTTGGTTTTGTTTTGCTGGATTTTCAAGATAGGGTTTCTCTGTGTACCCCCAACTATACTCAAACTTGCTCTGTAGACCAAGCTGGCTTTGAACTCACAGAGATTCCACTGCCTCTGCCTCCCAAAAGCTGAGATCGAAGGCGTGCACCAGCAGTGCCCAGCTAGTTATTTTACTTTAAAGAAGTGACTTTGTGAAGTCTGTCCTCTGGGAAGAAGCAGAGTTTTGGAGGCAGGTTCAGGAACAACTGCCTCTGGCTTTCTTCCCCTGACTCATGGCTCCTCAGCTGCCCGTTTAGTCAGAGTCCGCTAGAGCCTGTGTCCTCTGCACACTAGGCCATCCCCAGAGTTGTCAGTTCCTTCAGCCACACACAGCTAAGATCTCACATGGAGCCCACATTTGAGAACCGGTGACCACTCCGAACCACGCCCGGAAATGAGGAAGCTTGCCAGTCTCCTCCATGCTGTGAGTTTGCTCCTTTTGAGGCTCAGCAAATGCCATGTGTCCCTGGGCCAGAATTCAAGTCTGATTCATCTTGGTGCGCTCAGAGCTTGGCGTGGGGTCTGGTGCCCAGAGGTAGCTAAGTAAATAAGCCAGCTAACCTCAGGCCAATTTAAGACAGCGCCTTATCACGCACCCCTTCCTAAGAGTCCCGAGTGTGAATCTCTCCTCTCTCCTTTTTGGGATTGTTTTTTTGTTTTTCTCCCTAGCAGCTTCTCTTTCTCTTTGGGTTTGTTCGGAAAGAGAAACCTTAGAAAAGGACTTCTTTTAGGGCAAGAGGGTGTTTTGTAAAGCCTTCTATTTAAATTCGTATAAGAGATAATAAAATGGCGAATATAACCATTTATTTTGTTAAAAGGTGGGAGAAGCATTTTTAAAGGGTAACCTAGGAGGAAAAACAGCTTCTCAGGAAACAGGTGCGGAGATGTGTACGAGTATGTGCGCCAGAAATGTTCACGTATAACCTTACTTAGCACAGGGAACTTCTTAACTATCATCGAAAAGGCCTTCAGAGATGTTTAAGACCCCAGGCTAAGGAGCAAAGCTAAAGCGACTGTGCCTGGCAACTTCTAGGGGGAAAAAAAATGTCAGGGGGCCTCGTTTCCAGAGTCACCTCACAGGGGAAGATGCGCCACCAGGAGACTCGCATCCTTCTGAGCGGAAGCTCAGTTCCATGTACAGTATAGACAGACATTAGCCAGAGAGGCCACTTAAACACAGCCCTGGGTCCACACCCTGTCACTCCAGGCTTTGCTAGGCAGCCCCAGGGCAAGGTTACAACACCACCACATTTTTTCTTATTTTTAAAACACCCACTGTGCTACAAACATCTGACAAGCGAACATCTTCAGCACGGGGGACGTGGGAGGGGGTAGTTCTCATTGTCCCAAGTTCTCAGCGTTTTCCACACCTCTTCCCTCCCAGGGTTCCTGCTCAAGCCTCTAGAGCAAAAAGAGAAAGAAAGGGGATCCTCAGAGAGCTGTGGCCTCGCCCTGAGAACAAGTTTCCACTGGGTTGGCCACTTCCCGAGACCCTTCCCTGAGGCAGGCGCTCCCTGTGGACCTAGTCTTGCATTTCGCGATCTTGTCCCCGTGGTCCCTACGTCCTGACCCTGGACAGGTGCTCCAGGCAGAAGACCCCACTTACCCAACAACCGAAATCATCATGGCAGCCACCACCAGGTAGTTGGTCTGGTAATAGAGCAGATTGCTCACTACACGGTTGTTCCATTTGGAAATGTCCCTGAAGTCCGGCCTGGCGAAACGATCAGAGCCCGGGAAGAAATCGTCCCAGGCACGGAGCGGGGCGAGGTTCACGTCCATGTTCCTCTGCTTCGCGAGCTTCGCCTTCGCAATCTGGAGGCGGCGGCGGCGGCAACCAGCTGGATGAAAGATGACAGCGGGTCCTTCGGATTGGTTCTGCGGTTAGAGCACCGCAGGGCCTAGGAAATTGGCTGCGGGCGGGTGTATTGGTCTGTCTGTGATTGGCTGGAAGTGGTTAGTGACGCAGAGCAGTGGGCTTTACCCAATGTAAGGACAAAAAGTAACTAGCGGAAATCCCCTACCTAAACTAAAGGTGGTGTCAGTTCTTTCTGGCAGTTTAAATACAAACCATCTCTTTTTAAACACACCGTTTGTGTGTGTTCTTTGCCCTGGAGGGAGAGGAGAAAAAAAAAAAAAAAAAAAAAAAAAAAAGCAGCTGTTCAGCTGTTGATCTAAGTGGAATGGAATGGGAGCGGGCCTCAGTGTCACTGAAGTCCAGTATTGCTAATCTCCCCACATATGCGTGCAATTTTCATGAGTCACTTTGTGTGAAATCACACTAGAAAAAAAAAAAATGGGAGCGAGGGTTTGACTGAAATGAACCACTGATTGCCAGCTCGCCTTTTTCTTCGCCCTTCATTTCTGCTGTCCTGTGGCTAAATTAGTGAACCGTTGTGCCATCGTTATAGATAGAAGATAGATAGAAGTGGATGACTTCACTTCTTCCTGAGTGAGCTCTTAGCAGCTTCAAAGCAGACTGCTGCTGGAGGTGCTCTGTGTTCCTGGGCAGAAACATGGCTTCCCAGGCCAGAAAGGTTTCTTAGTTTTATTCCAATATTAAACAAATAACATTTACCTAAGAAAACAACTTCTACAAGACCACCAAGCTACACAACCATGGCATATACACAGAGGACCTAGCACAGACACATGTAGGCCCTGTGCTAGCCTCTTCAGTTTCTGTGAGTTCCTATGAGCCCTGCTTAGTTGATGCTGCGGGTTGTTTTCTTGTGGTGTCCAGGATCCCCCTGACTCCTAGGCTTCTAAGATGGCAGCGCCTAAGGTAACAGTGTTTCTAAATTTGCAACTGTTAATTTTTAACCAAACTCAAAGTGCTCTACTAAGACCACCAACTTACCCTAAAACAAAGAGTAATAAAATATACTTGAGGCGAAGTCAGACTTAGTTGACTAGCTGACTAGAAAGGCAGTTGAGGAAATCATGGGGGCTTTATGAAAATGTCTTCTGCCACTGGTGTTTAGGATAGCTTGGCAATGGAATCCAGCAATTTACTTGGGAGAAAAGTAGTTCCTAAAAAATCAAAACAAAACTAATTTAATGTGAATGAATGTCTTGCCTGCATTGTGTATGTGCCCTACCCGCATGCTTATGCTTTGTGCCTGCTGAGGTCAGAAGAGGGTGCCAGAGCTCTTGGAACTGGAGTTACAGATGATTCTAAGCTGCCACGTGGGAACTGGGACTTGAATCTGGGTCCTCTGAAAGGACAGCAAATGATCTTAACCTCTGAGTCATCTCTCCAGGCCAGTGGAGAAATGCTTTAACTTCCCCCAGCCTTACTTGCTTCTTAGGTAAACTGGGGTTAGTAGAAAATCTGCCACAGAGGCTAAATGAGGGATGTTTGGGAAGTGTTTAGTATATGCAGCATTCACAGATTTTACTGTTATCAGTAATAATACAAACTGGCATGGTGAGGCAGACCTATTCCAGAGACCAAGACAGGCGAATTTTAAGTTCAGGGTTTGTAGGGACTACAAAGTGAGTTCAAGGCCAGCCGGAGCAAGTTGGTAAGATTGTGGCTCAACATAAAAAGTGAGAAGAGTGCTAGAAATATAGAGTTCAGTGATCAAACTTGCCTAGCATGGAGCAGCGTTGGTCCTGTGTGCAGACCCCATTATTACAAAACAAACAACAAACAAAACAAAGAGCTAGCAGAGTCCTTAATTTATCTGGTTGATGTTTACAGTGTTTTAACCTGTTTTCTATACTTTTATAATAAACACCTGCTGCTGTTGATCTCAGGTCCTGTTGCCATTGATCATTGTGGTTGCCTCTGAAAAGATAAAATGGGAGAAAAATGTTGAGACTGCTTAGTACCCTGCTAGCAGGCATTCTAAAACCTTCCTAACGCTGGGAAGGCACAGTGGGGAGTCACAAAGGGGAAATGCTTGCCTTGCTCTGTCTTCTAAGAGCCTACAGTACAGGAAATACTCAACTCTGAGACCTTGAGGTGAGTGCTAAATAGAGCCTTGCCAGGCCTCTATTCAGTTACAGGAAATCAGAGGGGGTGGAGGAATTCCCGAAGCTTAAGGCATCAGTGTGGGTAAAGGATCTTGGTGCCTTGGTGGGGAGAGAACACAGAGCCCAGCACCTGTTAGAGAAATCTGTGAGCATTGACAACTTCAGTGAACTTTCTCCTTCCAACTGCTCAGAACTGCAGGAATAAAGGCTGTCAGAATGAACTAGTAGCGTGCTTATTCCTCCATTACAGGCAATCCATACTCAATACACATTAGCTGGTTATATATTTTTATTTATTTGATTAAACCTCCAAAGACAGCTCAACACAGTGGTGCAAGCAAGCTTCTATCCCCCAGCTCCTTGGCAGATAGAGGCAGGAGGATTGCAAATTCAGAATTGTTTGGATAACTTAGTGAGACTCTGTTTCAAAACAGGAAGAAAATGGGTATGGATATAGCTCCAGGGTAGGGTTTTTCTAGCATGCACCAAGCTGTAGGTTCATCCCTCATTACTACAAATAAAAAAGGAGAAGAATCCAAAGAGGACTGTGTTTGTCATTGTTTTATTTTGTTTTCTGTTCATAGGATGAGCCCCTTCCTTCTCTCTGAAAATGGTGAGTGTGCTTTGTCTCTGGTTGGACTATGGTAGGTTTTTGTTTGATCAGTTTTGTTTATTTGTTGTTGGTTTTTTTTCCTCTACATTCCTCTACCTTTTCCTCCAACTATTTTAAATGGGAATGAGCACAGATTGAGTCAGCTTTACCCCAGGCTCCGTTTAAGAGCTATTATTGGTGGCTATGTCACTACTTTTAGGTGGGGGAAGGGAAGTAGGAGTAAAGATGTTCACTGCATCAGTCTCTCACACCAGATGGCTCAGTGGCTCAGAGTGCTTGCTGCTCTTCCAGAGGACCAGAGGTCAATTCCCAGCACCCACATCACATGGCTCAGAACTACCTGTAACTCCAGCTCCAAGGGGGCTGACACTTTTTTTTTCTGGTTTCTGTGGGAACACACACACACACACACACACACACACCACATACATATAAATAAACTTTTTTTTTTTTAAAGCAGTCTCTTGAGGCTTTTCCACAGGGACTTAAGCTTTAGCAAGCACCATTCTGATAATTCCTCTGCCTGGCAATAGACTGACTATGCAGGATGTCTAATACTTGATGTCTAAAAATACTTGATGTCTAATACTTGATGTCTAATACTTGATGATGTGCTTCACTGTAAAGAAAATAAATCTACTAAGGATTTCGGGCCAATTGCCACTACTACTGTCATTATTAACAAATGGAGGTGGCTCTTTCTAATCAGTTAGGCAGATCTCACGATGTCTGCTGTCAGCTGTCAAAATGGTGAGTCATGGTGACACACAGATGCAGGACATCTTTGTGAACTTCTTTTGGGTGTTTGTCTGCACGTACATTTGCACCACTTGTGTGCTGGGTGCCAGCGAGTTGAAGGCCACTGTGTGGGTGCTGGGAATTAAACCTGGGTCCCCTGCAAGAGCTGTAGTGCTTTTAACTGTTGAGCTAGCTCTCCAGACTCTCCTTTTGTTTTCCTTTCTTCCTCTTCTTCCTCCTCTTCCTCTTCTTCCTCTGCTATTTTGTTCTGTTTCTAAGGCTCACTTTCCTCTTCTCACTGTCTGGTTATGACTGAATTTTTAGCTCAATATGTGCTATTGATGAAAGTAGCTGGGGGATCATAACAGATGAGCCTTCCTTAAGGTTCAATGAGAGTAGGACAAAGAGTAGATTACATGCCACAAGTGAGTAGCAGCCCCCCCGTCCCCCTTTAATGAGCACCCTAGAAGTTATATTTGGGCACTTCACTGGTTTTCAAACAGTGTGTCCACAAACCACCTGCTGTGATAAAACTCAAACCTGCATTTGTAACCTTCAAGTGATTCCAATCAAAAACTATATTTGAGAACCACTCAAAAATTCACTTAATTTTCAATCTTAAAATAGTGAATGTTGTTATTCTCACTTTACAAATGAGGATCTGGGAATACCCAAGGGCTCACAGTTAATAGCTGAGTAGTAAGGGTTTAAATTCAGTTCAGACTTACATATTAAATTTTTTTTATCTCACTTTACTAAAAGTGATATGTTTGAGATATATGAACACAATTATTCTTTCCTTTCTTGTCTACCAGAATCAGTCATTTACATACAATATATGACTGTGAAGAATAGAGTCAAAAATTCATTCATTTATTAACACTTTCAAGTGACGGGTTATAAATAAATCTCTATGCTTTTCATACCTAATCATCTATCTTATCTATCATTCATTTATCTATCTAATATATATCTTGATGTATATATGTATAACAGAATAGTTTTCTGACAGACTGGTGTGACACTGAAGTGTCCCAAAGAAAATAAGACTCTTCACCCTATGTCTATTTAATGCTTTAAACTTCATGCCCATAAAACCAAGGATTTTGAATCTTCCTGATATATGGAAAACGGAAATTTCTTTCACCAATTTTCCCGGAAAAAAGCACTGGCATATTGGGGTGATTGTTTTAGTTTTTAAATAGAATATATGAACATTTTATACAATTATGTGTCAACGTATAAGTGTATAAATAAGTAACATATCTAAGTTCATGCGGCATAGCAACGTTATAGATGGCATAATATTAAGTAGGCACAATTAATCAAAGATTTTAATTACACTGGGAAATGCTTGCAAAGCCTAAGGGGGCCTAAGCTGCCAATTTCGCCACGGCTTCCCACGGTTCAACTAGCTTTCCCAGACGCTCCCGCCCCTCCCTCTCGTCCCCTGAAGCCACGCCTCTAGTACTGGCACCGCCCCTCGCTCCTCCTCCTAATAGCCCAGTCTCAAAGCACTGGACCCCGCCCCTCCGCGCCTGCTCAGTTTTTCCCTCCTAAAGCCTCGTTCCCAAACCCCAGCTCCGCCTCTCCTCTTAAAGCCTCGCCCCGCCGCGCCCCCTCACTCTCTTACCTGAAGCTCCTCCCCTCCTCCCTGGTTCCGCTCTCCCTCCTTCCATTCACCTGCAGTCCCGCCCCTCCCGGGCGGACCCGCTCGGCGCGAGGGCCTCTGGGAAGAGGCGGGGAACAATATGGCGGATGGCGAGGAGCCGTAAGTATCGGGATTTTGCCGGAGCGCCGAGTTGGGCTGGGTTGTGAGAGAGCGCGGCGGTGGGCAGTCACCGCTGCCAGCCGGGGGTCCCCCAACCCCTGCCCCGTCCCCTCGCCCCCCATACCCTTGCGGCGCCCTCTTTGGAGCTTGATGCTGACCCTTCTTTTATTCTCTCTTTCTTTTAGGGAGAAGAAAAGAAGGAGAATAGAGGAGCTGCTGGCTGAGAAGTTAGTGCTGCTGGGAGGCCGGGGTCCTCTCCGGAGACCCCCGCCTCCCCCTAATCCCAGGCCTAGGGGACCAGCCGCAGCGGGCCCGGGGGTGCTGGGAGGGGGGTCACCTGGAGCAGGCCGCACGTCCTCACCCCTGACCCTGTCCCCAGCTCGAGCCACCGGCCGGCTGCTCCCTGGCTATGCTCCTGCAAAAGCCACCCGGTACCCCCCTCTTCCTCCAACCCAAATTGTCAGAGCTGTGACCTTGTGACAAGTGAATCCAATCTAAATCTAAATGGACACGAGGCCTGTTTTGGGTCCTTGATGAACACTGAGACAACAGTAGACATAAACTTTTTATGAACACTCCGTGAATCAGGAATTGTGTTAAAACTTGTCATTTTTGTAAGGTAGTTGGGTCTTTAAAGGACACGGCAACTCACTTGCTCTCTCATTTACCACACAACCTGTATTAAATACTTAGGTTTTTTTTTTTGATGCCGCAGACTTTAAAATTCTTTTCATATGGCCAATCCTACGTGATTCCTCTCCCCGCCCTCCGTGGGAAGGGGGAAAAAATACTCGTGTAGTGGGTGTGGTGAATTCATAATTTCTGTGTCAGCTCTCAGTAGTACTTTGGCCTTTTCCATGCCCTTCCCTATGGGTGAATTTCAAACGCAAGGGCTCACCCTTTCCCACCGCTTAATTCCCTACTCTGCACGAAATAACAAAGTTTGAGCGCTTGCTGTCTGCCAAGAGCAGCCCCTAAGTTCAATACGGGATGATCTCTTTACTTCAAGACCATCAGAAGTAGTTGCAGTCTACAGCTGAAGTTTCTGACAGTTAAGGAATCTTCTCAAAGTTAGAGTGTGCTTGGTTATGGCGTGAGACCCAGCATTGCATCAGAACATCAGCTATGCAATGTATGTTGGTCCCTTTTGTAAACAATTGAAATCACTAATATATTTGAAGGTAGAAACTTTGGGGTTACAGGAAAGTTATCACAACCAGACATGAATGAATCTGTGATTATAAAGTGCATTTGAGTGTTTTGTTTTGTTTTTTAGAGGAGTCCCACTTTATTAGTTGCATGTTCTCAAAGATTTCTTGATGGTAAATAAATGCCTATCTGTGGCATAATTGTAATCTAAACATTTTTCTTGTGTGTGTGTTTTGTGACAACAAATGGACCTTAGTATTAAGAGAGGTTTGTTTGTTTTTTATTTCTATTTTTTAAAGAAAAAAAAAATACTGGGACCCTTCCGAGGAAAGAAATGTATGATCATTGCTTTCATCCAAAGTGTTCAGTGGATCTCATCTTTCCAACTTGGGAGGAGCCATAAGTAGTGTTAGACTGAAGCAGCATAGTTCTCAGAGACCCCCCTCAACCTATGCACTGGTTACTTCTACTGAAGGAACAAATGGTTGATGGAAATTGAGAGTGACTGTAAATACCAAACAGAGGGAAGTCCTCTCTCACTTAGTGTTTAGTGTTGCGACTTTGATCTCTGGGTGCTGAGGGAGCTAGGAACACAGAGGCAGATTTATTTTATCAAGTAAGGTAAAGAGTGCTTTTCCATCCCAGACAAGCCAAAACTGGAAAAATATAACCACCACTCAGTTTTCCTTTTTATTTGAGCAGGTCTGATGTGTGGTTACCATTTGGGGAGACCTAATAGTTACGGGCGTGGCTTTTTCGTACTGATCTTTGCAGCTGAATTTACTGTGTTCTGTGCAGAATGGCTGTTGATGGTGGGTGTGGGGACACTGGAGACTGGGAAGGTCGCTGGAACCATGTAAAGAAGTTCCTCGAGCGGTCTGGACCCTTCACACACCCCGATTTCGAACCAAGCACTGAAGTGAGAAACCTTTGTTTTTAAACAACTGCTCTAATAGTCTTACATTTAAAAAATAGGGAGATGCTTCCTTTTAAACTTGCTATTATAACATAGATAATTAATAAAGTTGCTTTGTGAAATTAATCTAATTGAGTTGAATCTTTACAACTGATTTTATGTAAATGACTAGAGATGCATTTTTATATTTTTCATGTAAGTTTAAACATTTTCAAGTGTAGGATAAGTTGATGACATCATATTCTGGTATGTTTAAAATTCTAGTTTAGAATGATTCCTAAGACATATTTCCCTGTTTGTAGCCCTGAAGTGGTAAATTAATTCTAATAAGACTATAAGATACGCTTACTCAGGTATTCAAATTTAGTTGAAATCTTCACTTAGTATTGACTATAATTAATTGAATGTTAAAAATATGCTTGCAATAGAATAGATACGTATTTTGAACTGTGTCTGACTTGAAGCAAATATTTGATTAGATAGAATTTTTTATTACAAAGTAGGAACTAAGTAACCACTGTACTGTGTCTTATGGCCTTCTGTGTCCATGAAGAGATTTTGAAATAGAAACGCTACTCATAGCGTTTGGTTTAGTAGCTTGTGCGAATAAATCGTTTTCCTCCTTTAGTGGTCAGCACAATGCATAGTAGTAATTCTTCCTTTGGATAATATAGTTATGCATATTATTTTCTTGTACTTTGAAAGTGTTTCTGCACAGTAGCGCAGGGCTGTCACTTCTGTTCGGCAGTGTGTCCAGGTTTTATCTCTGCTCATCTGGAACTTGCTGATTTTTCAAGTCTTGTAAACACTCATTGTTCAAAGAAGGGAACGTGTGATTGCTCTTATCTAGTTTTTGTTAGACTTTCAAACACTTAAATTTTCACAATCAAAGAAAAAGCATAAAGAATGGGAGGAGGAAAATAGAGAATACTATAGTAAAGTTGTCATGTTACCTATAAAATAGTGTACCAACACTCGAACAAAGATATAACTAGGGATCGATTTAAAGACGTTTTTATTAATTTTACGAGTGTTTTGCCTTCATGTCTGCATGGATACCGCACGTGCCAAATGCCCACAAAGGTCAGAAGAGGGCGTCCTTTTCTCTGGAGCCTGGGGTGTGGATGGTTGTGAGCCACCACATGTGTGCTGGGAATCAAACCTGGGTCCTGTACAGGAGCAACACGTGCCTTATCTGCTGAATCATCCTAATGGTGGTTTTCCTGTTAAAAACAGGATCTTAATTTCATATAGTAAAAGTAAATTTAAAGTGTCAAAGTTGAAACTCTGAAATTATAAGGATTTCAATATTTGTAATTACATCTCTTTCATAACATGCTGGGTGTGTTTATGATCGTTAATTGACCTTTTTTGTGCTTACACCAACAACTATTGTGTGGTTTGTTGCCTTATTCGTGGTTCTTGTGGTGATCACCTGGATTTTAATATGTCTTTCTATTTGTTACAGTCACTCCAGTTCTTGTTAGATACATGTAAAGTTCTAGTCATTGGAGCTGGTGGCTTAGGATGTGAGCTTCTGAAAAATCTGGTAATATATATGTATAATACTATTCTCTTAGAGATATGTAAGTTCTTTTGCTTTCTGCCATATAAAGAATGTCTTCATTTCATGATTATTAATTTTTTCTCTTGAACATTTATTAGGTAAATTTAGCCGGTAAAATTCTAGACAATAAAGTATATAATATTATTTTGGAACTCTAAAAGTTTTAAGTCATATTTTTCTTTGGTTTTTTTTTTTTTTTTTGCTTCCTTTTGCCTAGTGCTAATATCATTTTATTGAACTAAATTGCAGAATAGAGAGTTTATCTTTTAATGTGTACTTTTAAATATTTTTTTTTCTTTTGCTTCTCTAAATAACCCAGCTAGGTGGGTTTTCGATCATTTTATCCAAAATGACACACAGAGGTGCAGCAAAAATCAAAGCCTCCCTCATTTTTCCTGTCGTATAGTGAGGTTCCTGACTCTAATCCAAGTCCTCATTTATTTATATACAGTGCTCTTTTTTACAGAAGCTCTGCATGAACTAAGATGGTTGTTTTTGATGACCAAGTGATAATAAATGCCTATGTTTTGGGACACCTGAGCCTTTAGTAAAACTATTTCTGTATCCTATTTAGAAACACATAGTTGTGATGGAATTGCTTTCATTGGGTCCTTATAACCATGAAATAGCTTTGCATAAGTTTCTGTCAATTGAACAGAGTTAGGAAGGGGAGAGTTAGTGCAGGGCTTCTGTGTACCTGGTTACTCACTGGGTAGAAAGCAGAAAACAACAAGCAGATCATAGCCATGTGGAAGACACCTGTGGCCTGCCACGAGTTAAATGTATTTACATCAAGGCTTAGTTTTACTTTATGTGGATGAGTGTTTTGCCTGCCTATGTGTGTACCGCATGGGTGCCTGCTTCTCAGGGAGGCTAGAAGAGGCTGTCAGACTGAAACTGGCCTTGCAGAGACTTGTGATCTGCCACATGGGTTCTGAGAACTAAACCCAGGTCCTCTGTAGGAGTACTAAATGCTCTTTACTGCTGAGCTATCTCTTCAATCTGGCAATTAAGATTTAGGTATCAACACAGTCATACTGATTTGCTAGGAAACAGTAGGGTTGCTCCTATTGAGGTTTTAAAGTGAAATACACTGACACTGTTTAGTGCCATGTTAATTCTATGGGAATTGTAAATCACCGTGGTCTCAGTCTGCAGTGAATTTTAAGTTTGGGGAGACAAGTCTTTTTGTCTTTTTTTTTTTTTTTCAAAGATTTATTATATCTAAGTACACTGTAGCTGTCTTAGACACACCAGAAGAGGCCGTCAGACCTCATTACAGATGGTTGTGAGCCACCATGTGGCTGCTGGAAGAGCAGTCAGTGCTCTTAACCGCGGAGCCATCTCTCCAGCCCCTGGGGAGACAAGTCTTAATGAAATCAATAGTAGTATGTATGGAACATGGTGTTCCAAAATGACAGCTCCCTCTCAGACTCACTCTAGTGTGAAAAATTAAAATTTGCCAAAGGGAAAGGTTTGTGGAGTTCGAACATTGTTTTTTGTTGTTGTTAGTTTTTTTCCATTAGGCATGTACAGGTCCCTCAAAGCTTAACTTTTTCATTTTGAACCCATGATTTACTATCGCAGTGTGCCCTACAGTATAAGTTCACTCAGATTAGATCTGAGGATTATTTATTACACCAGTGGTTCTCAACCTTCTAATGCTGCAGCCCTGTAATACAGTTCCTCATATTGTGATGACCCCAAGAATAAAAATAATTTCATTACTACTTTATAACTGTAAAATTGCTGTGGCTAAGAATGGCAATGAAAATATCTGATTTGTAAGATGGTCTTGGGGACCTCTGTGAAAGAGTCATGACCTGCATGTTGAGAATTATTGTACTACATTCAGATCCTTTAGGCACATACACAGAATGTGGGCCTTTTACTTTCTCATTTATTATTTTGCTTGTTTTAGATGTAACCGTAGAAGACATGCTTTTTTTTCCCACTTCCTATTCACTGTCTGTAAGCCCCTTAAAGGCTCACTCTTAAAAAAAGAAGAAACTATCACTTAGGATCACCAGTTAACCAAATGTTTATTGAGTTTCTTCTTGTAAATGACATGCACAATTTTGGGTGATTAAAAAAACTCACAATGGAACAATATAAACAGGTGTTTATTTATGGAACTCAGATTTTCTTTTCGGGGTGATGGGGGGGGGGGAAGGGAGGTGTATGGAATGTCAGTGGTAATGAATGGATGAAGAAAGGAAGGCCTGAGGGCAGGCAGCCTGGTGGTAAGGACAGTGTTTTCTTAAGGGGTGAACAGTGTCCTAGAAGAACATTGGGAAGGAAAGGCTCTAGGCAGAGGGTTCAGCAGATACAAAGCAGTAGAGATTGTGAGTTTTCTCTTGGTTGGTTAGAGAGGACTTAAACCTGAGTGCTTGTGCATTTTTGTTCTTTAACAAAATTCTTTTTTATGCCTTGCACATACTTTTTTTTTAAGCCAAAGAGTATAATTATGTAGAATTTATTACTGAAAGTACATGGATTTAGGGCATAGATTTTCAAAATCTATGTTATGTTTTAAAGGAAAGGAAACTGTTGCCTAATTAGATTGCTTTTCTTTTCACAGGCATTATCTGGTTTTAGACAGATTCATGTTATAGACATGGACACTATAGATGTTTCCAATTTAAATAGACAGTTTTTATTTAGGTAAGTTTGATATTTTAAAAATTCTGATAAACATTTGAATTTGTGTTCTTTGCAATTTATTAATTACAGAGGGTCTAACATGGACTTTACAAAAACAAGCTGCTTTTTTTTTTTTTAAATGTTCATTGATGTTTTGTCTGCATTTATGTCTCTGTGAGAATGCTAGAAGCCCTGTTACAGACAGGTGTAAGTTGAAGAGCAGTCATTTCTTTTAACTGTTGAGCCATCTCTCCAGCCCCGTGAAGTGATACTTATACTTTAGAAATTGGAACACATATTTGGGTATTCTGGCGATGGTTGTTTTATAAGCACATATATGAATTTTGTGTGCCTTATCCTTTCTGACAAGTTTTTAATGTGTTATAGCTTTGAAATAGACTGATGATTGGTTATTGATAACAAGCTACACCTTTTAATTTATAACTAACATGGTTATAATAATGTAAGTATAATGATACTTACAGGGGTAACTAACATGGGCATGTTGCCAGAAGGGTGACTTGCCATTTTATTTATGACAGTGTCTTAGTTGCAGCAGTCAGGTCTCCTGATCCTGTAAATTCACCTAACACTCTTCACTAAAACCATGCTGGGAGTTCCTTTGTGTGAGACTCATAAAAGCACAAAACTACATTTAGAAGAATGTTGGTACTTCACTGTTCCCTCTTCCATATGTGAAGTGCTGTCAGTGCAGAGTGCTTGAAAGTGGGATTCAAATCAAGGTTTCTATTTCATAATACTTTTCCATGCAAGTAAGGATGAAGAATGAAAGTCTTAGCCACTTTAAGCAGGGAAAGAACTAATTCTTTATTGGTGAAGAAAAAAATTGACTTGATGAAATGTTTCCTTTGAAGTTCTAATTTTAAGTAAAAATTTTATGTTATGTTTTTACTTTAAAAAAAAAATTATACTCTCCTGTCTGAAGGATACAAAGAATAAGGGTACAATGTCTAGAGTATGTGTGTTCCAGGAAGTTACAGTGAAGCACTTTCTCTTTTGGGGGTGGGGGAGGAGGGGGAGTTTTGTAGCCCTGGCTGTCCTAGAACTCACTCTGTAGACCAGGCTGGCCTCAAACTCAGAAATCTGCCTGCCTCTGCCTCCCAAATGTTGGGATTAAAGGCATGTGCCAGCACTTACCCTTATATGTGAAAGGTGACTCATATCCATGAGAATTGTGAGGAGATAGTAGAAAATATTCACATGCTTGAAGAGACACTTTGTGTCCTTCTGTACTTAACGTCTGGTTATTATCAAAGAGAGATGTTTCCAGATGTTACTTTTAGATTCTTGAAAATATTGCTGTCTTTAAAATTTATTCTTTTAAAATATTGGTAAGGAAGTTGTGGGCTAATCTCAGCATGAAGGAAGCTGAGACAGGAGGATCGGATGAGCTTGGGCTATGACCTATCTCAAAACAAACAAAGCATGACACATCCCACCATGGTTTAGGGACCTCTGATTCCTACTCAAGTGACACACAAGGATGGAGTAACGCTTAGAAGGTCTTTCTTCTCCAGAGTGAATTTCTGTGTGTATATTTTACTAGGACAAGCATATAAACACAGTGAAGCAGGCATGGTGGTTCCCAACTATAACTCCAGGATTTGAGAGGCTGAAGTAGGAGGATTGCTTAAAATTCTAGAGGCCATGCTGGGCTGTATAATCAGCTCAAGACCAGGCTGAGCTGTAGAGTAAGATCCTGTCTCAGGCAGCAGATCGATGTTCTGGGATTCAAGCTGTGTAGTTGGAAGGCTCTTTGTCTAGGATATTTTTATATTAGGAAGTGTCATGGTTGGAAATAACCACTAAACATGCTGTCGTTATGCTTAACCCTGGAGGATGGAGACCCTCCTGTTTAGAGTTCATATTTTCAGTTAAGAAATACAGTTAGACTTGTCATATTTATTTAGACTGTCAGCAGGGTTTAGTAACTATGTATTTAATTTATTACTGATATAGAAATACTGAGGGGCTGATGGAGAGTGGGCTCTTCAGTTAAGAGCACAGATTGTTCTTGCAGAGGATTAAGGTTCAATGCCAGGTGCTTTACACCTGCCCATGATTCTAACTGACAGGAGTCTGATGACCCTGGCCTCCTCAGGCATCTTCACTCACATGTACATACCCTACACACACACACACACACACACACACACACACAGACACACAGACACACACAATTTTAAGAATAATAAAAAAGTTGTAGTTAATATTTTTTCAAAGTATGTTATAAATAAACTGTCCATTTTTTCATTGGAAGCTAATTATGTAGACCATTTAAATGGATATTATAGATGACAACTTAATACATTGTTTTCTCTAGGCCTAAAGATGTTGGAAGACCCAAGGCTGAAGTTGCTGCAGAATTCCTAAATGACAGAGTTCCTAATTGCAACGTGGTCCCGTATCCTTTCAAAAGAAACTCCTCCTTGATTATAAAAGATGTTTTGTAGAGAGTACAACTGACGAAAAGGTCTGTCCGAGGCGAGCCCCTTTCTAGTGAGGAAATGCTGATCACTTCCTTTCCAGCCCAGTTTTCCCTTTCTGGTTTTATTCATGTTTTTGGCTTGACTTTTAATTTGTATAGGTGATGTTGTTATCTGCATATATTCCAGTTTTACTATTAACTAAACATCTATGCTAGATGCATCTTCACCTACGCCTTATATCTTGGACAAAAATTTACTCACAGTGGATCACAGATGTAATTTGTAAAGCTGTAAAATGAGATTAGTTCAGATCATCTTTGGGTTCTGAGGCTCGATGGAGAGGGCAGAGAGCACACTGAAATGAATAGCTGTGGTCGGGAAAGACTGTTACGGGGCTAAAAGGACAGGCTAGACACTGGAGAGCACACTTATAAAAGCAGCTGAGGAGAAGCCATCTAGAGTTCGGTTATTTCTGGGTATCTGTGGGGGATTGCTTCCCAGGCCCTTTCAAGGAATCCAGATCTTCTGATCCTCAAGTCTACATACAAAAAGGTAGCATGCCAGAGATGGGGCTCACTGGTCTGGCATGCCCTTGGTTCAACCCTCAGTACTGTAAAATAAATGTGTAAAATGTATCTGGTTCAGAGTTTTCAGTCCATTATCATCAAGACAGGAACATGACAGCATCCAGGCAGGCATGATGCAGGAGGAGCTGAGAGTTCTACATCTTCTTCTGAAGGCTGATAGCAGAATACTGTCTCCCAGGCAGCTAGGATGAGGGTCTTAAAGCCCTGGACGACAGTGACACACCTGCTCCAAAAAGGCCACACCTAATTGTGCCACTCCCTGGGTTAAGCATATTCAAACCATCACAACACATCTGTATATTTATCTATATCTGATGTCTTAAAATATCTTTTAATTATTTATAATACCTTTTGTGGTTAGATGCTATAAAAATAGTTATCATACTGTGTTATTTGGGGAATAGTGAAAAGACAAAGTCGGTTTATACTCACTACTGGCAGTTTTTCTTTTGTCATATATTTTGACCCAGGGTTGGTTGAATCTATGCATGGAACACCTTCAGATATGGAAGCTTGAGTGTTTGTTAAAGAATTTCTAAAACTTAGCAGAAAAACAACCCATCCATTTAAAAAGTGGATAAACATTGCAAAGGGATAGTTCACTGGAGACAGATGACAGAAATCTTACAAATGGTGTTTGTCATTCAGGAAGACAGCAGTGACCCTCACTGTTGAGGAAGTTTAAGACCAGCCTGGACAACTAGTGGATCCAGTATCAAAATAAAATTAGAAGGACCGAGATGTAGCTCAGTTGTAGAGTACTTGCCTAGCCTGTATGGGGCTCTAATTCAATCCAATAGCAAGAGAAAAAGAAACTTCAATAAGATGTTTCATACCTTTTAAATTAAAGGAGTAGAAGTGGTATCTAGGGTGAGCAGAAATAACAGGAAAATGTGGCTACTTATTAGTGATAGAAAGTAAAATGATGTAACTATCTGGAAAATAGTTTGATCGATTAAAAAAAATCTAAGTATACATTTAACTTTATCACCTAGTTGATTCACTTTGGGACAGTTTAGTGAAATTAATATATGTGTTCTCAGAAAAATCAGTACACAGTTGCTCACAGCAACTTTATTTGTAGAAGCTCCAAACTGGAAATAACCAGGACCTGCTTTAGGAGGTGGCTGTGTTCACTCACCTGTGCCACAGAGTGCTCCTAAGCAGTAACAGGGACAACTTAACACGTGCCGCCTGCCATGGGCATTTGAGAACATCTCCAGCCTCAAGAGGTCATATACACAGGATTCCATCTAGATCCTGTCCTTAAAACGAAATACTTAGGAAGATGGAGGACAGATTAGAAGTCACCAGAGTATAGGTGTAAGTTGGGAGTTGGAATAGTTATAGATGTACATTGAGAGATTTTAGCCGCATGCTGTGGCACGTGGTTTGAGAATTGCTCCAAGTTGAAGATCAGCCTGGTCTCCATATTAGGTTCCAGGCTACTCAAGTTATATAGTGAGACTCTCAAAGGAAATGGGGCTTGTAAGATAGTAAGTAGTTAAAGGCTCTTCCTGTCAAGCCTGGTGGTCTGAGTCCCCAGACCTCCATAGTAGAGGGAGAGAATGATTCCCCAAAGTTGTCTTCTGACTTCTAAAGTATACCATGGCATATCCCCTCCATACAGAAATACAGCAGCGGAGGGTGTTGTGGGTAGTAGTGGATTGTGCCAGTGTTGGCAGAGGGTGTTGTGGGTAGTAGTGGATTGTGCCAGTGTTGGCAGAGGGTGTTGTGGGTAGTTGTGGGTTGTGCCAGTGTTGGCAGAGGGTGTTGTGGGTAGTAGTGGATTGTGCCAGTGTTGGCAGAGGGTGTTGTGGGTAGTTGTGGGTTGTGCCAGTGTTGGCAGAGGGTGTTGTGGGTAGTTGTGTATTGTGCCAGTGTTGACTCTGATGAGTTGATCTAGTGTAAATGGGGAGCGTTCAGAGTACAGCATCTCTGTACCGCTTTCACGGCTTTTGGTGAATAATATTGATTTGAAGTAAATGTGCTTAAAAATAGAAATACAGGCCTCTTTGTAGGGACCCAGAATTAAAAGGGAGGATATTCATGTTCCATCTAGCCCTATTGTTGAAACCTGGGAAGGTTGTTTTACAGATACCCACCCAAGACAGAATATCTTGACCTGCCCCCTAGTCTCCCTGTTGGGGCTCCTCCACTGCTTCCTTTGTTTCTTTTTCAACCTAGTTCTCAGTGTACCTTAGGTTGCTGGTCGCTGCATTCAAAGGGAATAGAGTTCTAAATGGGTGAGGTTAGCCATGAGTTGGGTTTTTTTTAATACCTTAATTTGTAGGTAGGAGTCTAGATAAACATATTGTGTGTTGTCTCTCTTTGTGTTGCTGTTGAAAACATAGTGCATTGTTAGAGCATCGTCATTTGTATTAGTTTTCTTTACTAGAAAAATTAAGCACGTTTTGTACATAACTTGAGCTTGTTTTGTTTTGTTTTTCAAGACATGGTTTCTCTATGTAGCCCTGGCTGTCCTGGAACTCACTATGTAGACCAGGCTGGCCTTGAACTCAGAAATCCGCCTGCCTCTGCCTCCCGAGTGCTGGGATTAAAGGCATGCGCCACCACGCCTGGCTTTTTGCTTTTGAGAAAGAGTCTCTCTATGTAACCCTAACTGTTAGACCAGGCTCCCAAGTGCTGAGATTAAATGTGTGCAGTACTTGCGCTTGTGACTGATTCATTCTCACAGCTAACAGACTGGGGATCCACGTGGCCTGCAAGTGCAGGGTGATGACCAAAAGTTGCTGACTGGGTGAAAAGGGGACCTACAGCTGATTTTTACCAGAGGTTGAAAAAATGCATAATTCACATTGAAGCCCAGAGTCTTATGCAATCCCAGTACACCCAATTGTACTAGCAACTGAAAAAGCTGTTGAAATTCTCTGGATTGTTTTTATATAAGGCTTACATATATACATATATATATATTTATATGTATATATATAAAACTCTTTGACCTTTTTTTGGTATGGTCTGTTTCTTGCTGTAAAGAATTCTTTTCATACAGTATATTTTGACCATTTTTTTTTCCTCTCTCAACTCCCAGATCTTTGCCACTTCCCTACCCACCCAATTTTATATTCCTTTTCTTTCTTCAAAAAAGAAACCAAACCCAAGAAACAAATAGAAGCCCCCTCCCCCCCCCACTGAATCACAAATTAGGCAAGCAAAAGACCAATAATGCAAAAAATGTCAAAATAAAGCAAAATGAAACACAGTCCACAAAAAAAAAAAGTGTAACATTTATTTAGTATGTGGGTGTTAGAGACAGAGACAGACAGACCTGCCTCCACGTGTGCACATATGCAAATGCATAAAAGAAGGGAAATAACCTACTTTTTTTTGTTGTTGTTAGAAAACAGGGACAACCGAATTTTGTCAGATTTCCTGAATTTTTCACTAATTACTTATAAGTGTGGATATGCAAACACAGTTTGTTCGTTGTGGCATTGTTAAAATCACTTCAGAAGTTTAAAACTTAGCATATTGGGTTCCTTTACTTGTATTCAGACATTTCAACAAGATTCAAGATTTTAACGACACTTTCTACCGACGTAAGTTCTTCACTTGATATTAAGTTCTTGCTAATTCTTCAAGTTTGTTGTTTTGTTTTTCCCCATTCTGGGTGCTTGAAACACTATACCACTGATTCTTAATACCACTAGCTGCTTGTTTGAATTAAAAATCACTGAAGGATTAGGAGGGTGGGGAGCTTCTCATAAAATTAGCTTTTATTTTTTAATAACAAAGTAAGCCGGGAGTGGTGGCGCACGCCTTTAATCCCAGCACTCGGGAGGCAGAGGCAGGTAGATTTCTGAGTTCGAGGCCAGCCTGGTCTACAAAGTGAGTTCCAGGACAGCCAGGTCTATACATCGAAACCCAGTCTCGAAAAAAAACAAAACAAAAAACCAACAACAACAAAAAAGCAAAGTAAACTACTTTGCTTAACTGCAAAGTTAAGCAAAGTATTTAAATTGGTAAACTGTGTTCAAAGCAGTTTTAGAGTCACAGCAAAGGTGGGAGGAAAGTATTGTTTTCTGTCCCATCACACAGACAGCCCTTGTTGGTAATCTGACTTATGTGAGATGATGGAAGAAAGAGACATTCAGATACAATGAAGCCTTGAGAAAGCAGGGGGGATCAGCCTCAATGGACTGAACCCCAAGCAGCCTTTTAAAAGCATGTTTATGGACTGTTATCCTTTTAGTGTGAGGCAAGTTCCTCATACCAGAGCCCTGATCTAATTTGTGTGATTCTTAGTCTCATGCACGGTTTGCAGTGCTCCATCGTGTGAGGCTTTCTGGTTTGCTAAGAATGTCTTGTGACTAAGATCATGCAGAGGCTATGAAGCTCCTTCAGAAAAACAACTCACAGAAAACAATCACTACCTATCACAGTGATTTCTTTGAAGCCCAAGAACATCTAAGAACAGTTGCTTCATTCTGATGTTTGTACCAGATATGACGACTACTAAATTTCCACTGCAAGCCTTCCTCACTAACAGGGGTCCACAGGCAGTGATAGACTGGTACAGTCCATGAGCCCCTGCTAGAGCACTGGTATAGTAGTATGCTTGTAAGCACTAGTGACCTAGTGGGCGTGGTGGGGCCAGCACCGGAGAGGCTGAAACAACAGGATAGAGAATTTGAGACTTGCCTAGACTACATAGACTATATCAAAAATTAAACCTGTTTTTTTTTTTCTTGTAGAATTTCATATCATTGTATGTGGCCTGGATTCTATAATAGCGAGAAGATGGATCAATGGAATGCTGGTAAAGACTTCAGTGTTGGGTTCTCTAAAGGCCCTTGCTATTGCTTTTGACATACTTTAAATCAGAATTGGTTAATTTTAAATTAAGTAGATACACATCGTTAGTGCTTTCATTGATTTTCAATGAAAGGTGTTTATTGTTAGGAATGTAATTCCTTCATTCTGATATTGCTACTGAATCCTAAACTGACTTCTAGAATTTTCTGGAAATCTGCTGCTTTCTTTTTTTCCCCATTTTCTATTCATTTTTTTAAGCCCTTTAAAACATTTTCCCTAGATATCTCTTCTAAATTATGAAGATGGTGTGTTGGATCCAAGCTCCATTGTACCTTTGATAGATGGGGGGACAGAAGGCTTTAAAGGAAATGCCCGAGTGATTTTGCCTGGAATGACCGCTTGTATTGAGTGCACTCTGGAACTTTACCCACCACAGGTAATCAGAAAAGCTCCTGCATTTCTCTCTTGGGATCTTGGGTGGTAATTATTGTTGGTTATTACATCTAGTCAGTGTCTAGGGTTTGTAATTGGGGATAAACATATTTAAATGTATGTTAAGGGTATAGGGTAGTATTTACCATGGTAAGGGCATGGGGTCAAACTTGTGTACTTCAGCCTTGAAATAAAAGCAAAATTTAAAACAAAATTTGCTTAGAAGAATAAAGTATGATCGTCTTCTGTGTTTGAGAGAAGATACTCTATATCAGGTCTGCTTTTATGGTTTGGTGTTAGTACTTTTTTTCTTTCTCTTAATGTTTTTCATTATGTGTATATGTTTAAGTGTGTAGGTATATGAGTACAGCTGTCCTGGACACCAGAGGTGACAGATTCCTCTGTATCTAGAGTCACAAGGTGGTGTGAGCTCCAGACATGGGTACTGGGCACTGAATTCAGTTCTTCTGAGAGAGAGGTGTATGCTCTTAAACCCCGGAGCCATCTCTCCACCTCTTTCTTGGATAAGTTATATTCTGTCTGTTTTCCTCATATACTTTCCCTGAATGGTTTTTTTTTTTTTTTTTTTTTTTTTTTTTTTGGTTTTTCGAGACAGGGTTTCTCTGTGTAGCCCTGGCTGTCCTGGAACTCACTCTGTAGACCAGGCTGGCCTCGAACTCAGAGATCCGCCTGCCTCTGCCTCCCGAGTGCTGGGATTAAAGGCGTGCGCCACCACGCCCGGCTTCCCTGAATGTTAAACTTAACATCATTACAGAGAACACAGCCACTAGGAAAGAGGCTGGTAGGGTGGCTTAGCAGATGAAGACCTTGAGTTCAATCCTAGGAAGGTGGAGCTAAGTTTTCTTGTGACTATCTTACGTACACTCTAGCATGTGCTCACAGGCACACACATGCAAAATAAATTTAATAATTTAAAAATAGGATTAAAAAGGATCTTTTCAAAGATGGAGCTCTTTAGCCTATATACTTATTTTGATTTATAAATGTTAGCAACTCTATAAATATAAACTTATAATTGATTTAATTCTGTGTTTTTGTGTTGGTTTGCATTATACCTTTACACTAAATATAGGCAAAACTAAATCACTCACATTTCAGAATTTATTTAGTACTTTTTTCATTACCAATAGAACTTGAGTGTATACGCTTTAAAAATGTCAGACAAATGTGTCTTTCTTTATAGGCAGCTCAACCTGAGAGACTCTGATGCCTCCTATTAGTATACAAGTCTTAATGCTTTTTAAGTTTTGCTTATATAAGTCAAGAGCTGAGATGAATGCTATGAACTAAACCAGAACTAGAAGTTGCATTTTAAAATAGCTCATCATTTAAATTTTACTAAGAAAGACAAATTTTGTGGTTTCAGGTCAATTTCCCCATGTGTACCATTGCATCTATGCCCAGGCTCCCAGAGCACTGTATCGAGTATGTGAGGATGTTGCAGTGGCCTAAAGAGCAGCCTTTTGGAGGTAATTTAACAATCTAGACTTAAGAAGTATTTTATATATTATTTATTATTTATTTTGAAATTTCATTTAAAAATTATCTTTGGTCATATATGTTTTTCTCCCCTGCAACAGATGGGGTTCCATTAGATGGAGATGACCCTGAACATATTCAGTGGATTTTCCAAAAGTCCATAGAGAGAGCATCACAATATAATATTAGAGGCGTTACCTACAGACTCACTCAAGGTGAGTTAGTGAACTGTCATAATTGTGGAAATTTTAGGGAAATACTCTGGCAGTGATTTTCAACCTTTTTCTTAAAAGACTATCTGTATATCAGATATTTACATTATGATTCATAACAACAGCAAAATTACAGTTGAAATAGCAACAAAATAATTTTATGGTTGAGGGTCACCACAGCATGTAGAACTGTATAAATGGTTGCAGGATTAGGAAAGTTGAGAACCACAGTTCTATGGCAAGAATGCTTGCTATGTAATTAAGAGATCGACATCCATCTGAAGTTTAATTAAAGAATTATGGAAGCAATGTGTTTCCAGTTATTCCAAGGTAGTAGTGAACTGTGTTCAGTAGAATAGATACCACTCAGCTAGTGGAGATTGAATGGTGCCACTGATTCCTGTTTATATACAATTGTACAATTGAAAGAGCCCTTATCTTCAAAGTCTGACTGTTGACTTCATCTTTCACCGAAGAGGAATTTATCCTCTCTTGGGAGCTGTCAAAAGACTGTCAGATAGTTACTCTATGTCTTGTTTAGTTTGAGTTTTGGCCAGTATCTTACATAATCTAATTGCTTTTTCTTTTCTTTGTAAATTTTTATGTGAGTGCTTTGTCTGCATGTTTGTATGTGCATTTCATGCATACCTGGTGCCTGCCGAGTGCAGAAGAAGGTATTGCATCCCTGGAACTGGAGTTGTAGAAAGCTGTGAGCTGCATATGTGTGCTGGGAACTGAATGCCGTGGTCTTTGGCAGAGTAGTGAGTGCTTTTAACTCTGAGCCATCTCTCCAGCTCCAAATTCCCCTTGAAATAGTAGTTTCTAACTATGGAACATAGTGGTCACACTCTCTCCACATTTTAATAGTTTATGACTCCAAATCTTCCTGATTCTTCAATCCTTTGGTGGGTCACAGGCTTCAAGTCTTGGTGTGCTTCTCTGACCAGAGTCCAGTTATCCATCCTTTTGGGATCTCCTAGGCCACAATACAGCATTCTAGGGTTAGCCATACCTCTCATACTGGGAACAGTCTTAAAGGAGCTGATGTCTTATCACTTATTTTTTGCATTTAATCATTTAATACTGTTCCCATTTGTTGATGTTGCTGCCCATTAAAATTTGCATATGCTTTCACAGTCCAGTGGCTAGATCTTCCTTTCCCTCTTTCTCCCTCCCCATGTCCCCTTTCTCACAGAAGTAATATTCTGGAGGTTGTTTATTGCATTTTTGAATTGGTCCTGGAGATCAAACCCAGGACCTTAGCAGCCTTTTTAGACTTGTCTCAGTCTGTTATCAGATCTTCTCGAGTCTCTCAGACTTGTTTACTGTCTTCACAAAGATACCATGAAAGACCTTTCCAGATGCTCTCCAGAGGACTGGCTGGTCTGCTTCCCCATTTCCTGGTTGCCGAGTCCCAGTCCCAGTCCCTGAATGTGCCTCCTCTAGCACAGACTAGCAGTGAGCAGAACTGCTCAGCCGTGGTGACCAGTGTTCCATCCAGTCCTGTTATAGTTCATCCCTTTTGGAGCTTTGCCATAGTCTCTAGAAAGAGTTGTCTATTCTTTTTTTTTTTTTTTTTTGGTTTTTCGAGACAGGGTTTCTCTGTGTAGCCCTGGCTGTCCTGGAACTCACTCTGTAGACCAGGCTGGCCTCGAACTCAGAGATCCGCCTGCCTCTGCCTCCCGAGTGCTGGGATTAAAGGCGTGCGCCACCACACCCGGCTTGAGTTGTCTATTCTTTTTCCAAATTTGTCATTTCTTTTTGTGACTATTTTCTTTACTCATTCTGGTATTATCCCTTAAATTCAGTGTATGCCTGCTGCCCATTTCCTCACCTTGGTCTACCCGAGGCTGCTCTGTGCTCCTCCCACTGGAATGCTGGGAACACATCTTATAGTGCTGCCTCACCCTTCAGGTTCATGTGGTTTCTCTAGAGGGAGCAATTCAAGAGCAGTTTGAAGACTCGAGTCCCCCTTTTGTACTATGGGAGGTGGTTTGTTTCTTGCTTACATGAATATGGAAGTGAAAAGTTAAAATCAGTCAAACTAGAGAGCTATTGTTTTGTTCTGTGTGGTCATGACCTTAGTGTAAAATAAAGATACTTTTAAAAGGTTGTTTTAGTTTTTCTATTGTGATATTTTGTGAATAGAATGACTTGAATTAACTATATCAAGAATCATTAGAAATCTTTATTTATACTTACTCAGGCATTTCAGAATCTAGTACTATAGATAAGACTATGTGGGCTGGGCGTGTGTGGGCACAGCCCATTTCTATGCTTGCTAGGGGAAATGTTGTGGATATGTTCTTTTTAGAATAAGTATGGTGTGACAAGTATCACTATGTCAGGAACATTAAATAATATTTATTATTCACATTATACCTGGAATTTGAGGAAACACTGTTGTTATCATGTTTCTGCTTTGTCATGATGAGAAACTACAAAGACTTCATTTCAGTACTGTTGCTTAAGATTTCAGCACTGCAGACCGTTGAGAATGAAAGATGATAGTTCATTTTAAAGTTCTCTGATTTTATTTTTTTTTATTTTTATTTTTTTTTGAGATAGTGTCTTTGTCAGCTTTCCACCACCATGCCTGGCTATGCCCAATTTTATTTCTTGATTTGAATGCCTGAAAAATCAAGTTTCAGAAAATAGTATTTTGCAATCAAGACTTTAAAAACGTGATTTAATTACATGATTTTAACTTAAGGTGACTTTATTTTTTTTTTAAATAGAGCTGGAAAGATGGCTTAGCTGTTAAGAGTGCTTATTACTCATAACTACCTCTAGACTCTGAGGGTACCTACACTCACATGTACACATACCTGCATATGCACACATATGTACGCGCGCAAATACACGCACACACACACACACACACACACACACACACACACATTCCTGTACTCCTAAATGAAAATCTGGAAAAAAAAAGATGACCCTACTTTATTTGGCAATTTTTTTCAGGGGTGGTAAAACGAATCATTCCTGCAGTAGCTTCTACAAATGCAGTCATTGCAGGTAAGGGGAAGAGACTTCCAGCTTTACTTTCTGCTTTGATTTTGACTTGATACTGAAATTGACATTTCTGTAGTTACTTGCCTTCTAGGAATTTGATATCTTCTTGGGTGAGTTACCCAATCCAAATATACTCCTGTTTCCACTGTATTCTTGTTTCATTATGTCTTACAGGACCTTATGTTTCTCTTAGACACAGTGCTCACAGTAAAGGAGTGTTTTGGAGTGTCTTTACTCATAGGGTTAGCTTTTCATTGATCCAATGAAGGTGAAGGGAAAGTTGTATTGTTTGGATCAAATAAAACAAATATAAGACTTGCTCCTTCCTATGTTTTTAAAAATTATATATTTTAAAATCTATTTTTCTTTAGAAATTAAAACTTTATCTGACTTATTACTGACTTTCAAAGTATGTAATTTTTACTGAATTCAAATGCCTTTATTTTCTCTCTAGCTGTGTGTGCCACTGAGGTTTTCAAGATAGCTACAAGGTAATGAGTTTTATTTTTAATATGTGTATAAATCCACATTATGACCTTGCTCGATTAGATAAAATGAACTCTTTTTTTCACCACAGTGCGTACATTCCCCTTAATAACTACCTGGTATTCAATGATGTAGATGGGCTGTACACTTACACGTTTGAAGCAGAGAGAAAGGTTAGTAGCATTAAAGTAGCAACAATATTTTTCACTATTCAGTCTTTGTTTTTATATATTATTAGAAATTAGAAGATAATTATGCTATGAGTTACTAAAGCTAATAATATGTATCTTTTGTTGGATAGCTTAAGTAAATACTAGAAAACATAATTCATAGAAAATATGTATAATTATAAAACAACTTGATTTCCATATCTTTGCTTAAAAAGAGACTGAGCCTGGTTTGTATAACTCTAAATTATTCTTTTATGTTTGTAGGAGAACTGTCCAGCATGTAGCCAACTTCCTCAAAACATCCAGTTTTCCCCATCAGCTAAACTACAGGAGGTCTTAGACTACCTAACCAACAGTGCTTCTCTGTAAGTGTTGAGGATTTATATTGTAAACATCATTTTTTAAACTTCACAATAAAAAAGCCAGAACTATTTCTTTAGATGAGATGGTGTTCACTACTTTATTTAGGCAAATGAAGTCTCCAGCTATCACAGCCACATTAGAGGGGAAAAACAGGACACTTTACTTACAGGTCAGTAGTATTAATTTTTAATTTTTTTCAAGATAATTGTATTTTTTCTTAATGTGCTATACATTAAAATAATGTTGTTCTCTAGTCAGTAACGTCTATTGAAGAACGAACAAGGCCCAATCTTTCCAAAACATTAAAAGGTATTTTAAGTAAATGTGTATAGTCATAGTTTTCTTTTTTAGTAAACGTCTGCTCCCCATCCCTTCTCCCTCCGTCCCTCCTTCCCTCCTTCCCTCCTTCCCTCCCCCTCTGTGTGTGTGTGGGGAAAAGGGGTCTGTCTGTCCCTAGTACAGGTGCCTTATCCCTGTGCCTGCTGTCTCCTCAGCCCTCAGTGTTTGGAGATAGGATGCCTTTGTGTGGCTTTACTAGCCTTGAACTTGCTTATAGCCCAGGCTGGCTTTGAACTTAGATTTATTCATAATTAAATATGACCAAATTCTAATTATTTATATCTCTAAAAATAGTAGAATTGATGGCTTCTTTTAATAAAAATAATTTAAAATCCAAGAAATCAAATGTTAAGACATGTCTGAACTATAAAGCTATAATTTGTGCATTATGTGTCTGTTATTCTTTTTGTTGAGGCATTTATTTGGCTTGGTCTAATGACACTCTTTTCTATTTTAGAACTGGGACTAGTTGATGGACAAGAACTGGCTGTTGCTGATGTCACCACACCACAGACTGTACTATTCAAACTTCATTTTACTTAAGGAAAATAAATCTGCACATAATAGAAAATCCATAGAAATAATATACTTTATAAATGATATGGAATTGAAGAGCCTGGAAGATGAGGCAGAGGGGAACATCCAAGAAAGGAAATTTAATTGGTGTCATTTTTAGCATTAGTGTGGCTAGAATTTGACTTTTATATATATACATATATATAAAAAAAAAGGACTGACTCTTTTTTAACTTTATAAGTTTCTCTTGAAGACTGAACTTTGGGGTTGGGCTAGCAAGCATTTTCATTTTATTACTATGGAAAGCTATGCCTCCAGGAGAGATTATGAACAAGTGTGTTGCTTCTTTAAAGCAGGACAAACACTGTCTTTTGTGTGAGTTTGTTGTGGTCAAAGAGCATATTCCTCAGCGTGTATTTGAAATCCACATGTATAGAAATGTATCCTTGAATGGAAATGAGGAATTATGTCTTAAGAACATTAAATATTCACAACCTGACATCTAGAGTATATCAAACATAGGCAGTTTGTTCATTACTACTCATATAATTGTGACTATCCATGTGTGTATTAATTATTGCAGAATTTAACTTGTCCATGATAATTTGTAAACAGTATTAGAGATTCATACCTGTGCATGAAAATACAAAATATTTTCATGTATTTGTTTGCAATGCCACAGAGACCAGTATGCACAAATTTAAACCAAGACATGGCTGTTCAAAGAAAATTAATGTTTAAACAGTTATCATTGATGCTTTTGCACTATTTATTAATAAAATTGTACATTGTCTACTTTTTATTGAAAAGCTTAAAGTATATCAATAATAGTAAATAATTTTATAGTGATGTAGAAATAATTTTTAAATGTTTACCAGTTATTATTTCCAGACTTTTATTGCACCTGAGTTAAATTTTTAAAATTTTATTATAGTGATTTACATAGTACAGACTAGGTTCACTCGTTCTAACTAGTAAATGAAATGGAATGACTTAATTTTTATAGTAGAGTCTCTCTCTTAGCATGCCTTTTTTTTCTTCAAAAAATGCTAAAATCAAAGTGGAGCACAAATACTAAAAAAATGCAGTTGTAATGTTTTAATGTGGGGACAAATAGTACCTGATTTTCATTCTTTGTTTTTTATTTAGTTGCAATTTTTTATTCAGACTTAGTGGGTGGAATCTGCCTCTGTCTTCTTTCTTTCTGGTGGAGAAATGATGCAGGGATATAACTAGGACCTCCCACGTTAGTCAAGTGCTCCATCACGGAGCTATACCCCAGTTTCCAGCTCCCTGTTGACAAATTTAGTTCATTATAAAACCAAGCTGGGTGGTGGTGGTGCACCCCTTTAATCCCAGCAGTTGGGAGGCAGAGGCAGGCGGATTTCTGAGTTCGAGGCCAGCCTGGTCTACAAAGTGAGTTCCAGGACAGCCAGGGCTACACAGAGAAAACCCTGTCTTGAAAAAACAAAACAAAACAACAAAAAAACCCAACCAAACAAACAAGCAAACAAAAAACCCACATAGGGTACATTTATATGCTTTACTCAAAATGCTACAGAATTAACACAATTTTTTCTTTATGGTTCTTTCTAGTATCAGATTTAAGGTCTTGTACTAGGCCAATATTCCTTCACTAAGCTGTATTTCCAATAAGCCTCTTTTAATTTTCTTTTTAAAAAATTTTTATTGCATATTTTATGTATTTACATTTCATATGTTTTCCCCTTTCCTTGTTTGCACTTCGGAACCCCCCCATCCTAATCTCCCCTCCCTGCTTCTATGAGGATGCTCCCCCTCCCACCCACCCACTCCCACCTCACCGCCCTGGCATTCTTCTACTCTGGGGGAATCGAGCCTTCACAGGCCAAGGGCCTCTTCTCCTATTGATGCCAGACAATGCCATCCTATGCTACCTATGAGCCTGGAGCCATAGGTCCCTACATGTGTACTCTTTGGTTGGTGGTTTAGTCCCTGGGAGCTTGGCGGGGGTGGGGGTGGGTGGGAGGGGCTGGGGGGAGGTCTGGTTGGTTAATTTTTGTTCTTCCTATGGGTTGCAAACCCCTTCAGCTCCTCCAGTCCTTGCTCAAACTCCCCCATTTGGGTCCCTGTGCTCAATCTGATGTTTAGCTGCAACCATCTGCATTGGTCAGGTTCTTGCAGAGCCTCTTGGGACAGCTATACCAGGCTCCTGTCAGCAAGCTCTTCTTGGTATGATCAATAGTGTCTGGGTTTGGTTTCTGCAGATTGGATGGAACTCTAGGTGGGGCAGTCTCTGGGTGACCTTTCCTTCAGTCTCTGCTCCAGTCTTTGTCCCTGCATTTCCTTTTGACAGGAGGAATTCTGGATTAATATTTTTGAGGTGGGGGGTGGCCTCGTCCCTCAACTGGGAGCCATGTCTGTCTACTGGAGGGGGTCTCTACAGGTTCTCCCTCCCCTTTGTTGGGCATTTCAGTTAATCTCATCCCCATTGGGTCCTGGGAGCCTCTTGCTTTCCTGGCATCTGGGTCTTTCTGGTGGCTACCCCCATTTCCCCATCCCCTGTTGCTACACACCTCTGTTCAAAGTCCTGACCCTCTGCATATCATCCCTGTCTCCTCCTATACCTTATCCTGTCCCCCTTCTCCCCCCTCCCCCTCCTCTCTTCCTCTCAAGTCTCTCCCACTCTCTACCTCCTGTGAGTATTTTGTTCCCCCTTCTAAGAAGGACTGAAGTATCCATACTTTGGTCTTCCTTCTTCTTGAGCTTCATATGGTCTGTGAATTGTATCTTGGATATTCCAAGCTTTTGGGCTAATAACCACTTATCAGTGAGTGTGTGTCATGTGCATTCTTTTGTGACTGGGTTATCTCACTCAGGATGATATTTTCTAGTTCCATCCATTTGCCTAAGAATTTCATGAAGTCAGTGTTTTTAAAAGCTGAGTAGCACTCCATTGTGTAAATGTACCACATTTTCTGTATCCATTCCTCTGTTGAAGGACATCTGGGTTTTTTCTAGCTTCTATTATAAATAAGGCTTCTATGAACATAGTGGAGTATGTATCTTTCTTATGTGTTGGAGCATCTTCTGGGTATATGCTCAGGAGTGGTATAGCTGGGTCCTCAGGTAGTACTATATCTAATTTTCTGAGGGAACTGCCAGACTGATTTCCAGAGTGGTTGTACCAGCTTGCAGACCAATCAGCAATGGAAGAGTGTTCCTCTTTCTCCACATCCTTGCCAACATCTGCTGTCACCGGAGTTTTTCATCTTAGCCATTCTGACTAGTGAGGTGGAATTTCAGGGTGGTTTTGATTTGCATTTCCTTGATGAGTAAGGGTGTTTAATGTCTCTCTTTTCTTTTTTTTTTCTTTCCTTCCTTCTCCTTTCCCTTCCCCTTTTTCCCCTTCCCTTTCTTCCTTCTCTCTCTCCCTCCCTCTCTCTCTCTCTCTCTCCCTTCCCCTCTCCCTTCCCCCTCCCCCTTCCTTCCTTCCTTCCTTCCTTCCTTCCTTCCTTCCTTCCTTCCTTCCTTCCTTCCTTCCTTTTAATAAGATAAGGTCTCATTGTGCAGTATAAGCTGGTTTTAACTTGTGACCCTCTTTCCCTACCTCTTTCTGTACTGGATTATAATAATGTGTTGCAAAACAACAAGCCTCCATCCCCCGCCCCCCCCCCTCTTTATTTTTTCAAGACAGGGTCTTACTATGTAGCTTTGGCTGTCCTGGAACATACTATGTAGACAAGACTTGCCTGAAACTCAGATCTGCCTGCATTTGCATTCTAAAAGCTGAGTCTTTTTAAAGGTGAAGATTATTAACACTGAGTGCCTCCTTCATAAAGATGCTGTAATAAAATAAAAGGCAACAATGTTTTCATCATAAAACTTGGAAAACAACTTTGGAAGGTTTCTGTCATTGGCCCAGTGCTGTGCATTTAGAAGTATTGAGACAGGAATTCTAATAGGCCTCAACTCCTTACATACTCAGCTAAGCTCTTTGAAAGGAATTGGGTTACTTAGTACAATTATACAACCTGTTTAATTACCAAGAATTAGCACAATGTGCAAATATATTTTTCCTGTGGATCTATATACTTTATGTACATGCACATGAGTTGAAACCCTGTGCTGACAGAGTGATGTTTGAAGACTAGAGGCTTCTGATAAAGATAATGATATACTGATAAGCAAAATTAAAGTTAAAACACAGGGCTTGCAAAATCTACCAGAGCAGGCAAGGCCTGCAATACTCTCTGCAGAGAAGTCAGGGTCCAAGGACAAATGCATTAAAGTTAGAGGACATAAGACCCTTTGGAACCTCCTTCAACCTTTTCACTACCATTTTTGCCACTCATAGCAACACATCCTACACGTTTCTTTTTATGAAAACCACCTCCTCCTCGCTTTCCTCAGCCTGCGACATTGGCACAGGGCACTCTTTGGCTTGCTGAGATTCTGGGGTGTCCTCGTCTTGTGGCTTTCCCACTCTCGGGCTCCTCTCTCTTGCTTCATGATCTGGCTTTTCCTGTTTGCCTGATTTGCTCCACCCTCAGCTTTGTCTTCTGGCTCTCCTTCTGTGACACCCCCCCCCTCCCATCCCCACTCCCCACTTCGTTCTTTTCAGGTACACATAGATCTTCAAAGAACTAGGACCTGGGTTCAACAGAAGCATCCTCTAGCCACTAGCCTGTCATTAACATGCTCAGAAATGTAATACTGTGGGATAAAGTTACTTGAAGATAATAACTTGCCATGGATATGAATTTTTTTTGTTGTTAAGGAAAAGTCTTATAGCTTAGCTCCTTGCAGTGCAGAACAACAGATACGCAGATAATGTGTTGTACAGAGCTCTTAGAATGAGTTGGTAGATACATGGAAAATTGTGTGAAAATAATTGTCAAAGGAAATTTTAGTTCAGTCATTCTTTGTCACTAGGTGACACCCGTGGAAAAAGGATTAGCACCCTATTAAGAGGTCTAAGGGTGGTGCCATTGCCCTTTAAAACAGAATGTACATACTACCAAATGCCAGCCCTAAACCAGAATAGGGCTCTTAAGCCCTTAAGGATGCAACTAACCAACCTTCCTTCCTTCCTTCCTTCCTTCCTTCCTTCCTTCCTTCCTTCCTTCCTTCCTTCCTCCCTCCCTCCCTCCCTCTCTCCCTCCTTCCTTCCTTCCTTCCTTCCTTAGGGTCATTGCAGATATAATTGAATAGGATGTGGTCACTCTCAAATACAGAGGACCCACTCTGATAAGGTAGGCATCCCTATTAGAAGAGGTGAGAGAGATGTGGGAGGGAGATTAGAAAATGGAGTGCTGTATCTAACCAGGGAACAAAAGGATTGACTGCAGACTTGAAGCTAGGAGAAGCATGGTGCATTTTCCAATGAGGATTTCAGAGGGAGGACTGCTCCAGTGAACAGCTTCAGACTTCTGTCATTTTAAGCCATCCTGTTAGTAGCTCTGGTAGTCCTAGGGAATGTTTTGGGGGATAAAATTACATTTCCCCTTTCCCTTTCGTCCCTCTGAACTTTTTCATAGATCTCTAGTGCTCTCTTTCAAATTAAGTCTCTTTTATTAACTGTTAAGTATATAAGTGTGTATACATATGCGTTCTCAAGTACATTAATTAGTACAACCCTATCAGTCTGTATAATGTTTTCAGGGCTGATTATTTGGTAGTGTGTAGCCAATTGGTGTGATCTTCCCAGGGGAAGATTTTACCCAATTCCTAGCTTCGGCATTCCTTAAGTACCCGTGGTTCTTTGTGTAGGGTAGGATTCTCTTTTCACAAAGAGCTGATGTCTGAATTAAATTTAGCCCTTAAATGCTGGTAGAAATTTTTTCTTTAGCATTATTAGAACCAAACCAAACAGCTGTTGACTGGACAAGGAAGGCCATCGACTTTAAATTTTCTCCCATGACCAAGTGTGGGAAAGAAAGCATACAAGCTTTATCTTTTAGGCAGTGTGCACAGTATGTACTGATGGGTTAATATTTTATTGCTTGCCAAGTGGCTTAATCCATCCAAACTGGCCGTTACAAACTGCCATAAAGTGGCTGGCTCATAGGCTACAGAAACTTGATTTTTACTGTTCTTGTGACAGGGAGGTCCAAGACGAGCACAGCTGATGAGAGCCATCTAGTTCTAGTTCATGCAGGCGTGACCTTGGTATGTTATGCTTGAGAGGGTATAGGCACCTCTTAATAAGGCATTCATCTCTTTCCCGTGGGTGTCACAGTCATTTCGTGACCCAGAAAGTTCCTTAAAGCCCCACCTCTTAACATAGGAGTGTGCTGATGACCGCCATTCAGATGACAGAACTAGGTTGGGAGGGTGGTGGTTTCATCTGTAAATGTTCCAGGACCTGGGGACCGTCCCCATCAAGTCAGGCATAGACATCCAGGCCAGGCGAGAACTGGTCAACTATTTTTTGAGTACCAAGAGAAATAAGTGTGAGGCCTAGCCGCCGGCATTAGAGAGAGGCACACGCGGCTCCGGTCGCTCCCGGAGGTCTGGGCCTCGGCGCAGATCGCGTCCGTCAGCTGAGAGCGGCCATGAAACCCAGAGGCGGCTGGTAACTAAGGGCTCCGCTCCGCTCCCGGATGTGGCTTCACGCTACCGCCTCCGTCCTTCCGCCTGGGCGGAACTCGGCTCCCGGATCTGGTGGTTGTGTACGTGGAAAGGCGGCGCATGCGCGGCGGGGCCCGGCTCAGCTGTGCGGAAGGCTCGCAGCGCCGCGCGGCTGCGGGAGGCGGTGGGGCCGGGGCCGCCGCTGAGGCCGCCGGAGCCGGCCGGAGCCGGCGCTGAGGAGGGGCCATGAGCTGGTTCAATGCCTCGCAGTTGTCCAGCTTCGCCAAGCAGGCCCTGTCCCAGGCCCAGAAGTCCATCGACAGGGTCCTGGACATCCAGGAGGAGGAGCCGAGCGCCTGGGCCGAGGCCATCCCGTACGGCGAGCCGGGTAAGCGGGTCCCCGGGTGTCGCGCCTGCCTGCCGTCGGACCCCAGTCCCGCACGCCTCGGCCCCGGTGCGGGTCCTGCTGACCTCAGGTGTCAGCTCGAGCTCCGGCCCTGGCCCCAGGCTACAGAGTCAGGAGCACAGCCCCAGATCCCCAATTGCTAGGCGTCTTCCGCCTTGGCGCCCTAGGTCGGAGCCTTGTAAATCCCCAGTCCCGGAGCCCCGCGGGAAGCGTCTAAGGAACACAAAAGACTTTATTTACAAAAAGTTCGCCGTCTCAAAACAACCCGAGTCAGGGACGGTAGTCCCCGTGTTCTACAGAGGAGCTAACCGAAACTCAGAATGCATAAGTAACTTTCTCCAGGTGAGGCACAGACTGTACCGGGCAGAGTCCCCAGAGGATTTGTGCTCCAAGAGTTCCCAACTGTAGCCCTTTTTGCAGCACCAGGTCTTTCAGATGAACTGAAATTACTCTTTCCAGGATTATTCGGTTGCTTGTGTCTTTTAAGTCTGAGGGAGTCTGGAGCATTTTTACGTGTGTAGCAACGGACACTGGGGGCAAACCTTTGGATGAAAAAGAGTTCACTCTGTGGTTTCTGGCTTTAGATGTACATGGTTGAAAACTCCGGACCTAAGTTGAATCATTGAATATCTTAGTTTATGTATGACTGTAGGTATATCGTGATCTTATTTCATTCTCTGTGGCACCTTGCTGTTGGGAAGCTCAGACCCCAGAGCTGGAGTTACTAAACTTAAGATCAAATACGTTTCAAATAAAAAGATACTCATTATCCCCCGCCCCGGGCGAAATCTGAGACATGAATAGTGCTGTATAATTTATTTTTAAGGGCAGGTTGTCTGAAATGGAATATGCTTTCTTGAATGCTATTTTCATTGATGATCTGTTGTGTTTTAGATTACAAAACAACATGGGTCTGAAGAATAGGGATGGTTTAAGTGAACGTGTGGTTACTATAATTTTGTACCACATTTTTCAAGAGGCAAAGTTAAACCCTGGTATCCGTGAGGATGCTAATTAGCTACCTCGAAGACCTAATCTTGCCTTAAGCTTTGTTTTCTGGTTTCACACACTGAACAAATAAATGTAAAACTCTGTCCCCAGTTCAGTTTCCCCAACACTCTTCGTTCCTCATAGCTGTGGAATCTCGTTAAAAGGCAGATTTTGTTAGAGGGCTTCTTGAGTTTTTTTTTTTTTCTTCCTCAGGAAGTCCCTAGTACCCTTTCCATCAGCTTCTAATTTCGCTATCTTAAAAAATGCGGATAAAATAATTTGGGGTTTAAGAGAAAGGAACTTGCAGACTGGTCATTAAGTACGTAAAAGTGAATTCATTCACGAGAACTCACTGTTCTCATCAGTTTAATTATGATTTTTTAAAAAAAGACTGTCTATCATCTCAGGTTAAGTTTTGAGCATTGCTGTCTGTTTAGTTTACAATTAAGTTTTATTATGTAATGTTACAAGAATAAAATGAGTGTGTGGCTGGATAGTGCTGTGGCTGCATGTGTGTTAGTGAAGATTTGAACTGTCTTTGTGAGATGAGCCATGTGTCTGGGATTTCACACTGGCTGTACAGCCTTGATCACTACTTTAGGCATGTATTCGGAGGGGCTAGCATACTTGCTTTGGCCTGGCAAAACCAAGTCTGGTCTTGTACTTGTTCCTGAGACTCTCATACGTTGGCCTACACTGGTTTTATTCTTTAACGCCCAAAGTTAACCTGGAAACTAATAAGTGATGCTGTAAGGAAAGAGTCTAACTTTTCCAAGTTACAGGGTGCAGTTCATAAATTCCCTTTTCTCCCAGTTGATGACTGATGATGATTTAAATACTAATGCTAATATTCTTTACTTAATGAACTAATTTATTTTGTCAAAGGAATAAGTCCCCCTGTGAGTGGAGGATGGGACACTTCAACCTGGGGATTGAACTCAAGCAGCGAACCTCAGAGTCCCCCAACAGCCTCTCAAGCAATTACAAAGCCAGTTCGAAGGACTGTAGTAGATGAATCTGAAAATTTCTTCAGTGCCTTTCTCTCTCCGTCGGATGTCCAGACCATTCAGAAGAGCCCAGTGGTATCAAAACCTCCAGCTAAATCCCAGCGGCCAGAGGAAGAAGTGAAAAGCAGCTTACAAGAATCGTCATCTCCCGGCCAGTCCAGAGCTTCGGAGACAGCTGAAGTGAGAGACTCCGTGTGTGTTTCGGGAGAGACTCCAGCCGTGGGCACTCCCTCACCTGTAGCTGAAGACAAGCAGGAAGAAACGGCAGGTGAAGAGGCTGAGGTGAAGGTGCCCACGGTGAGATTGAAGGCGTCTGAAAACGTCGTTAATGTAAACACAACAGAAGATGTATCTACCACATCCGCTCAGTCTTTCCCGGCAGAAACGAAGGAGATGGCTGTGGAACCTAAAGAACAAAAGCACGAAGACAGACAGAGCAACACACCTTCTCCTCCTGTGAGCTCCTTCTCGTCGGGCACCTCCACCACTAGTGACATAGAAGTTTTAGATCACGAGAGTGTAATCAGTGAGAGCTCGGCCAGCTCGAGGCAAGAGACTTCGGATGCAAAGTCGAGTCTTCACCTCATGCAGACGTCGTTTCAGCTCCTCTCTGCGTCTGCTTGCCCCGAGTACAGCCGCTTAGATGACTTCCAGAAGCTCACCGAGAGTTGCTGCTCCTCGGATGCTTTCGAAAGAATAGACTCATTTAGCGTGCAGTCTCTAGATAGCCGGAGCGTAAGTGAGATCAACTCAGACGATGAGCTGCCAGGCAAAGGCGGCTATGCTTTAGTACCGATAGTAGTGAGTCCTTCAACCCCTAAGACTAAAGTAGTAGAATCTACTGAAGAGAATGCTGAAGAAGAGGAAGGAAACGAGACATTAGTTGCGCCTTCTGAGGAAGCAGAATTAGAGGAAAGTGGCCGCAGTGCTACTCCAGTGAACTGTGACCAGCCAGATACATTGGCTTCTCCCACAGCAGGAAGTGGCGGGCACTCTGCCTCTGGACCGGCCACTGAGCAGTGTGAAGCTGTTGAAAACCAGCCAAAAGCATTGCCGGAGAAAGATGTTTGCAAGGTAACTACAACGTAGAAGAGGGCATTGGGGGATGTTTCAGAGTTACAGATATTTCCGTGGATGTGTGGAGATTTGAAAAAGTAGATGTTTGATCCTTTAATTGTAGCAGTTAAGGACTTTAAAATGAATAATTATGTTAAATTATTTGAAATTCTTGCAAAGCAACTATGGTAGACTAAGTAGACATGATATAAAAGCTTAGAGTTTCCATTTTCCATCTGTCTTGCTACATCCTTATCACTTTAACATTCTTTGCTGCTCTGTTCATCTTTCTGACAGTTTGCAAAGGACTGGTTAAGTCACAGTGTATTCTCCTGACGATAGACATGGCATATCAACCTGAACGTTACCAATGTATCCTGTCTATGGGAAATCTTAGATTTTATCGTTTTGGTTTTATATGAATATATGAATACTGTAGATGCTTTCCTGTGATTACTAGTTGTCTTAGTCAGGGTTTCTATTCCTGCACAAACATGACCAAGAAGCAAGTTGGGGAGGAAAGGGTTTATTCAGCTTACACTTCCATACTGCTGTTCATCACCAAAGGAAGTCAGGACTGGAACTCAAGCAGGTCAGAAAGCAGGAGCTGATGCAGAGGCCATGGAGGGATGTTCTTTACTGGCTTGCCTCCCCTGGCTTGCTCAGCCTGCTCTCTTATAGAACCAAGACTACCAGCCCAGAGATGGTCCTACCCACAAGGGGCCTTTCCCCCTTGATCACTAATTGAGAAAATGCCTTACAGTTGGATCTCTTGGAGGCATTTCCTCAACTGAAGCTCCTTTCTCTGTGATAACTCCAACTGTGTCAAGTTGACATACAAAACCAGCCAGTACACTAGTCTAATGTTGATGTTTCATCGACATAACAAGTGTACTTCTTACAGTGCTTTGGCGTGCCTTTTCCTTACGTTACTTTGCTATCTGTTTTTAATAGCTAACTTATATGAATGAGAAAATGAAATGGCCAGGGAGGAAAAGTAGCACCTGGGAATGGCCAGTGACTTCTCCCTAATACATACAAGAGAGAATGGTGTCCATTCTTAATGTTAGACCACAGCACTGCTTTCTCCTGAGTCTTAGACATTGAATAGGAGCTAGCATCTCTAATAGGCTTCTGAAATGTATATATAACATGTGGAGAAATGTGTATATATATATAAAACATGTGGAGAGATGTATATATAACATGTGGAGAGATGTATATATAACATGTGGATAAATGTGTGTGTGTGTGTGTATATATATATATATATATATATATATATACATATATATATAACATGTGGAGAGATGTCCTGTGAATGCTCATTTTGCCTTAGTTAACATTTTTGAAAGTAGCAGGTTCCGTGCCCTGGGTTTCATATTGTTCAGGAACAAAATGCCATGCTGTAGTTTTGAATGAGCAGCAGCAGCAGCAGCCATAGAGTACATGCTGGTATTTTGAATCCCCCAAAGGCAGCACTACTTACTGTTCATGTTTTCAGACTCTTTAGGAAGGTAAGTGATTTTTAGTCTGTTCTGACTCAAGACAAGACTTTTTAGAAGCTGGAAAGGCACCCTCTCTCCCTTTACAGAGAAGTTTATCACTGCTTTAGCAAGACTTAGACATGAGATACTCAGAGAATTCTGTTAGTTTTGTACTGATATATCCTAGAAAATTCAAATTACATGCTTAAGGGTTATTTTGTTTTGTTTTGTTTTGTTTTACTTGTATTTTTAAGTATAGTGGAGAATAGTTAAAAAAGAATTACATTTGGGCTAAAGGATAATAAGAATACAGCAGGATATCTAGGTACAACGAAATTAAGATGTGAAACAATGCCAGAAGTTTGGATTGACCCTTTTTTTTTTTTTTTTTTTTTAATTTATCTTCCTTCTTTAGTGGCTGTACAAATAGGTTATCCTAGATTTTTTCTGTTAGGAACACACCGTTTTAGATGTTCTAATGCATATCACCTGTTTAGTCACCATGTGCTTCCTGTAAGGTTAGAGGCAGAAGTGGAATCTTCTATGTTCTCAGGTAGATTCTGCCTAGTCGTTCTCCCACCTCCTTCATCAGTGTGTAATCCTATCAGGTACGTGGCTGCTCTGGTGTGTCCTCTCCTAACCATTGGTTAGAGTTCGTCGGTGTCGCCTGTGTCCTCAGCAGTGGTGTTTGAGTTGTGAGCAGCTGACGCTTACGGCTTTTTACCTGCGTCACAAATGATTGACTCGTGGTTGTTCTCTCCTTTCAGACAGTTGAATTTCTGAATGAGAAGCTAGAAAAGAGGGAGACTCAGTTATTGTCCCTCAGTAAAGAAAAGGCACTTCTGGAGGAAGCTTATGATAACCTGAAGGAGTAAGTATGCAGAGCACACGAGTGATGTCACTACGTGTGTACAGGCCGTTGTACTTGGATGCTTTAAAATGGAAGCGTTTCACAATTTGGACCTGGAGAGGTGGCTTAGTGGTTAAGAACACTTGCTGCTTTTGCAGAGGACCTGTGTTTGGTTGCCAGCACCCACATAACTCCAAGGGTTCCAGGCTTGTATGTAGTATATGTATATGCATGTATATAAAACTCAATAAATAAGTCTTTACAAAATGTTTTGAAATTGAACTTGTTTATAGTCACTGAAAATTATAGTGTTTCAATTATAAACATATTTAAAGTTTTTCTTCTCAAATTATCTTTACCATGTTATCTTTGACATTTTCAATCAATGTTTTATAAAAATACATTCAAATGTGTATATTACATACACATATGTATATCTTCTTATTCTCTTAGTATTAGAGATTTAAAACGTGTTTAGTGAAAGTTGAAATCCTATAGTTAACACTGGATTGGTTTACTTTGAGACGATTGAGGAAGTGTGACAGGAAAGATTTAGAATTGAAACACTTATTTTTGTTGTAGATTTGCACATCTAATATTTTAGGTTTCTTAAATTTAGTTTGGTAGGGCTGAGGATATACATGTTTGTGGTCTAGCGTTTTCCTAGCATGCACATCTCTGGGTTCAATCCTGACTAACACTAATAAATACTTTAATTTTGCAAATACTTTTTCTTTGATGAATTAACTGTTGGGCCAGGCCTGATGGCACACATGCCATCATAAAATCCCAGCAGAGAAACAGGTAGAAGGGTGAGTTTCCAGAGGACACTTGTGCTCTGGTGTAGGACCATGTCTTACAAACAAAGCAGAGCACAGGTTACTAGACTTCACCCACTTTAATATGGTATATATTGGAAAAAATGCTGTCTGCATTTTGGGAACTGACCTCACTGCCTCTAGACTGTCAACAGCGTCTTCACTCTCATATATTTTCAATCTAGTGAAATGTTCAGAGTAAAAGAAGAAAGTAGTAGCATTTCTTCCCTGAAAGATGAGTTTACCCAGAGAATTGCAGAAGCAGAGAAGAAAGTCCAACTAGCCTGCAAGGAGAGAGATGCTGCTAAGAAGGTAATTGAAATTAAACGCTGTCGAGTTCCGTGAGTGAACTCAGATTTTGGTATTAGAAACAAGTAAACATTAAAAATATATGTAGCATATTAACAGGTGACTTGTAGATTTTTGGTATATTAAAGTTGGTAGATTTTGATACTTTAAAGAAATGTAGAGACTGGAGAGTCGGCTCCGCAGGCTTTGCAGCCCGGGGACTGAAGTTTGGATCTCCAGAACCCATGTTAACCCCAGGCTTAATGGCAGCGTCAGTAACCCCAGCGCTGGGGGAGAGGCTCAAGGATGGTGGATGCTTCTAAAGCTCTTTAGCCTGCCAGCCTCGCCAAATTGATGAGGTCCATGTTCAGACCGTGTCTCAAAAAAATAATAATGTGGAGCATTAATCAGAGAAGTTCCCTGAAGGCTCCCTGAAGGCTGCTGGGTCCTCTACTATTGTACACTCAAATGTGCACATGCATACATACATTTTCTCTAAAACAGGTATTTATGTAATTTACATATGAATCCTTGCAGAGACCATTAAGGTAACCAAAAATGATAATTCCATCAAAATAAGCAACACTTAAACCTAAGTGGTACTATGTACATTTTCAAAGTACTCATTAGTCCCCTGGATTATTTTCCTACCACTTCAAACATGTACACTTCTTTAAGTCTAGATGAAAAGTGTAGTTTGTAGTGGCTAATGACTCCTTTTTGGCGTATGTAATACTGACTTGTGCTGACATTCTTCATCTTTGATCCTATTGGCATTTGGGAGGCTAATTCTGTTAGGGAGACTATTGTACTCTGCAGTTAGATGCCTAGCAGCCTTCTCAGCCCCTGCATGTCACTGTAGTCATCCTCCCCTGCTTAGTTGCAGGGACTGCCATGTGCTCTTTGGGAGCAAAGCCATGCCTCTTCAGAAGCCGTTATTGCTGTGCTCTCAATCAGGAGCACTTACATTCAAGAATAGTTAAAAACTATGCTTGTAAATTATCATGTGAGTCCTAGCTTTTGTTAATAACTTGCTCTTTGCATTTAACTTGTTGAAATTAGGCTGCTTTCTCATTTTATTATTAGTAATCTCTTACATTTTAATGTCTCTGTGTGGGCATCTGTGTACATGTGTGTACATGTGTGCGTGTGCGTGGGGGAGTTTGCAGTGAATGGTTTTCTCTTTCCACCATGTGGATCCTGTACATCAAATACAGGTCATCAGCTTGGTGGCAAGTGCTTTTAGCTGCCAAGCCATTTGACAGGACCCCTTTTCTGCTTTTTGACTAATAGTAATTTGGTTGCCATTGTTATTGGGACTTAAAAGTGTATAACCATAGTAACGATAGACTTGATTAGTGGAAATTTACTGTTTTTCTGTGTGACTCTTACATGAAGTCTCATGCTTGGCTGCTTTAATTAGCTAGCTCATTTTAGACACTGGCAATAACTTGAGACGCTTAACCAACAAACCTCTTCCTGTCTTGTATTGCTGTGTTGTTCCAAATGCAAAGCCTAACCTATAGATTGCACGTGTAGAAATACTGAAGGACAACAGTATAGGAAGTTATTTTCACTCATTTTTATATTAAAACTTGCTTATAGAAATGATGAGTATAGACTTATGTGGTATTCACAGCTGTTTTCTTGTATTAGTTAACTATGCAAGTGGGTTAACTAAACTGATAGCTTTTAATATTGGAATGATATTGTGTGTGGGTGGCGTCTTCAAACAAGGGAAGGCTGGAAAAAAATATACCTAGGATGAAAATAATTCTTTATGATAACCACAGCTTTTTTAAATTAGGAAATGAAAACCATAAAGGAAGAACTTGCCACTAGATTAAATAGTAGTCAAACTGCAGACCTGTTGAAGGAAAAAGATGAACAGATCCAAGGTTTAATGGAAGAAGGTAGGTATTTTGTTGATTATTAATAATAGTCTAGGAAAAAGGAAGACTACTTCCTATGTAGTCGGTAGGACACGCTTCCTAATGACAGATACTGCGCTAGGTATGGTGGCCACTGAAGCCAGAGGATCTGCCAAGACAAGGGGGTGAAGATAAACCTGAGTAACACAACAACAATATACAACAGGAAAATGAAAGAAGGAGGAGAAGAGGGAAAGTGGGATGGAACAGGAGGAACAGGAAGCAAAGGGGAGGGGAGGGGAACGAAAGCCAGGAGGGTAGACTTACACCCCAGACTCTGCCTTCCACGGCTTGTGGAAGAATGGGGTGAGATGTCTTGAAAGAAAAATATGCTATGCAGTTTTTTGCTCTGGGAAGATTTTTTATGTTTAAAGTTTCCAAAAACTGGGCAGAAATTTGTGCTGCCCTTTACAAGTTTGTAACATGCCATAAAGGAGCCCGTCAGTAAACAAAGACATAGGAAGGCTGTGATGCAGGTCTGACGGGCTCCGAGTTCCCGGTCTGAGTGCGATGAGCTTCCAACAGTTGGTGACTTTTAATATATTTGTATTTTGGCTTTTTTTTTTCTTTTTAAATCTTGGAGGTCTAGTTTTTCTTCAGTGTATCTTTGTATCTTCAAGCATAGTTAAAATTGCATATTTCTTATCTGTCACTGTAGTATGAAATATTTTGTATATTATCTCTGACGGCTGTATAAAGTTCATTGCATGGCAATATTGCAACTATTTTAGTGATTGTTAATGTTAGATCTTTTATTTTTAAAATGTTCATATTACAAATGTGGGGTGGCCGGGCGTGGTGGTGCATGCCTTTAATCCCAGCACTTGGGAGGCAGAGGCAAGCGGATCTCTGAGTTCGAGGCCAGCCTGGTCTACAGAGTGAGTTCCAAGACAGCCAGGGCTAATCAGAGAAACCCTGTCTCGAAAAACCAAACCAACCAAACCAACAAATGTGGGGTGAACATTTCTTAAGTCATTGAATGTAAATATGTTTCAGAGCAGCTATAGAATTTGAGGACAATTGGAAGCAATCACTTAATTTGAAGCTAACTTTTACCCAACTTTTTTTTTACTTACATAAGAATTCCTTTAAACAGTGAGTATATTAGATATTACTCAGTATAATGCTAGATATGATATACTTTCCTGTCTTTTAGGAACCTTTTTTTTTTTTTTTTGGTTCTGAACCTATTTTTATAAGCAGGAGATAGAGGTACATAGGGAATCCTAATGTATAGCTATGAGCTGGACGCAGTGTAAACACCGATAATCCTAGTGTTTGGAAGGCTGTGGTAGGAGGAGGAGCCCGAGATTGAGGCTAAAGATCAAATGAAGACTGTTAGTATCTTGTTACCTAGAATCCTGTCACGTAATAATTTTAATATTTATTGATAATTCCTGTTCAAATGAGTTTTCACACTGGAGTTTAAAGTCTTTATGGTATTAAAAAGTCATTTTTGCTACTGGTTAGATAAAGCTTTCTATGCAGGTTCTTAGACACTCACTATTTTGTTGTTGTTGTTGTTTGTTTTTTTACAACCACCAGGAGAAAAACTTTCAAAGCAGCAGCTGCATAATTCCAACATCATTAAGAAATTAAGAGCTAAAGATAAAGACAATGAAAATGTCATTGCAAAGCTGAACAGAAAAGCTAAGGAGCTGGAAGAGGAGTTACAGCACTTAAGACAGGTGACCAGCACTCAGTGTTAGACTCTGAGCATGCCTTGCTCTTACTTCCTGTAATTGGCCATGGTGTGTGCAGCATTCAGAATGATCTAATGGGATGTCAGGCAAGAAAAGGGCTTAGTTTATAGATAAATGACTAGTTAATGTTGTCTCATGTCACCGTGATCAAACACTTGACATGAACAACGATTCCATCACAGTGGGGAAGGTATGACTGAGGCTTGTGGTGGGGCAAGTGTGTGGCAAGTGTTTGTTACTTGGTCTTTTAAAAAAGATAAAGACCCTGAAGGCCTGTCCTCCCATTTCCTCCAGCCAAGGTTTGAACAGCTTTCCAGAACTTACCATGAGCAGAGCCGTGTTCAGACACATGTGCCAGTGGGCCACATTTTCTATTCAAGCTATAGCCAGTGTTAAGAGATTTCCTGGAATTCGTTATGTACCATGCACCATTTATTGAAAGGTGTTCTTATCTGTTTTGCTAACATAGGTCCTTGATGGCAAAGAGGAGGTTGAGAAACAACATAGAGAAAATATTAAAAAACTAAATTCTGTGGTAGAACGCCAGGAGAAAGATCTTGGCCGACTTCAGGTAGACATGGATGAACTTGAAGAGAAGAGCCGAAGTACTCAGGCTGCCCTAGATAGTGCGTATAGGTATGAACTGTGTGGTGGGTTTACAATCTGTTATCACAGTGGGAGGTTGAAGAAGTCTGTCTTCTTTCCTCTTCCTCTTCCCCTCCTTTTCTTTCTTTCTCTCTGTGTCTGTCTGTCTTCTTTCTTTCTTTCTTTCTTTCTTTCTTTCTTTCTTTCTTTCTTTCTTTCTTTCTTTCTTTCTTCCTTCCTTCCTTCCTTCCTTCCTTCCTTCCTTCCTTCCTTCCTTCCTTTCTATTTCTTATGTGCATTGGTATTTTATCTGCATGCATGTCTGTGTACCACATGCCTGAGAAGGATGGAGAAGATTGTAGCTCTTAAATACTGAGCATCTCTCCAGCTTGTCTTTTTTTCTGTTGTCTAGGTACTAGCAACATTTACAGATTTTTCTATGAGTGCATCTGTTATTAGACAAAGCGAGTCCAACTGTAAGATCCTTATAATGACTAGAATTATTGTACAGGTGTGCTTGCTGTTATTTTGAGATTTCTGTGGCACATAGAAATTGCATTAGTTTAGCTATGTGTTTACATTTGTGTTTTATTAATAAATAAAAAGTATCAATCTACTTTTTAAAGGGAACTTACCGATCTTCACAAAGCCAGTGCTGCTAAGGACAGTGAGGTACAGGAAGCTGCTCTGAGGCGTGAGATGAAGGCTAAAGAAGAACTTTCTGGGGCACTGGAGAAGGCCCAGGAAGAAGCCCGTCAACAGCAAGAGGCATTAGCGCTTCAGGTAGGAAATTTCTGCAACGTCAACAAATGTGAATCTCTTCTTCTCTGAGGTACATCTAGGAGATTTCTATGACTGTGTCACTGGCATTTTTAGAATACTGGGTTATACAGACTCATTTGTGATGCCCTCTTCTGGTGTGTCTGAAGATAGCGACAGTGTACATACATATGTGAAATAAATAAATAAGTCTTTTAAAAAAGATAAAGACATGTATACAGAATATTACTACTTTAAATGAATGGGCTAGAGAGATGACTCAGCAGTTAGGGGCACTTACTGCTCTTGCAGACCCAGGTTTGGTTCCCAGATCTCACATGGCTGCTTAATAACTGCCCAGAACTCAGTTCCAGGTGGTCCAGTGCCCTCTTCTGACCTCCTTGGGCACCTGTACACACATGTCATACACATGCATCACACACACACACACACACACACACACACACACACACATGAATACTCTATTTTTTTTTAATATTTAAAAATTCTTTCATATTAAAAATATATTACAATAATAAAGAAAAATTGAGAGTAAGGAATAGGATATGGGACTGTCACTTTTTATTAAATTCTTTTTATTGCTTAAGATTTATTTACTTATGTGTATAATATATAAGTGCTCCATTTGCATGTCTGCCTGCATGACAGAAGATGACATCAGATCCCATTCTAGATGGTTGTTAGCCACCATGTGGTTGCTGGGAATTGAACTCAGGACCTCTGGAAGAGCAACCAGTGCTCTTTCTTAACCACCGAGCCATCTCTCCAGCCTGGGATTGTCATTCTTGAAACCACCATGGTATATAAGGATTGCTAATTTTGTATGTTACTTTGTTAATATTACCGCCCTCTAGGTTTTTTTTAATAATTGATAACCGTAGACATGATAACCTTTTATGATGAATAAATATTTTATGCCTTGATTGTAATGTTTAATGCTTGTGTATCAGCATTTGAAAACAAATCACAGGACTGCTACAGTTCAGAGCTCTGCCTTCACCTTGTTGCTGCCAGGCTTGCTAATGCTTCAGAGCATCTCCATGTGCTCCAAAGACTAAATCTGCTGTACTGCAGTGGCCAGATAGATGCCAACACCCTTTTCTGATTAGTTAAATATGATGCCACAGTATTAAAAAAGTTAGGGTAGTTACTCATTGTGTAGCTGTGTGTGAGCAGCACCTTGCTCCTTGTTCTTGTACTGAACCAGTGTTGTATAAGCGACCTTCAACTCTTGTTTCATACTCGCAAGTAGCTGTGCCCACAGGCACACAGCATCACACTCAGAAAGAGTTTCGTTTTGTTTTATTGTTTAGATAGGGCCTACTATGTAGCACAGCCATCTGGACAGCCTAGGCTGGCCTGGAGGTCGAAATGCTCATACTGACCTCACCGGTGTGTCCCAACACCCCTAGTTTAGTACCTAGGTTTTATTTGTTTGTTTGTTTATTCATTAGTCTAGTTCTCATCTCTCCTCTCTCTTATTGTATGGCAGGGCTATACATCTTTGCATACTTTTCTTTGATAACAGGATGTTTTCAGTTAGATGGTGAATATGTTTATAGCCTTGGCATTGCTTAAGGATCAGGATGTATGCTCACCATTTAGCATGAAGTGTCATGCATAAAAAGTCAACACAAATGTCAGCAGGAAGTTACAGCTAATGCTCTGACAGAGTGTTGTTTATCCTGCAGGTGGGGGACCTCAGGCTAGCGCTGCAGCGGGCGGAGCAAGCAGCTGCCAGGAAAGAGGATTACTTACGCCATGAGATCAGTGAACTTCAGCAGGTATTGTCGTCATGCTTTCCCAAGCACAAGGTCAAAAGTGTATCTCTTGAAGTAATGTGACCACTCAGGAGGCTAGTATTCCTGGATCGAAAGTGTTACTACCAGTTGGCACATGTTTGTAGCTTAGTGAACCAAGTTCAAGCAATTCTCTGAAAAGAACTAGGAAAACATTTGGTTTTGTTTTAAAGGAAGTCTTTATCAATAGGCTTGCTGCATATTCAATATTGTTTTTCTTTTCTTTTTAGAAGTAAGATAGCTAACTTTTTTCTTTTTTTTTTTTTTAAAGATTTATTTATTTATTATATGTAAGTACACTGTAGCTGTCTTCAGACACTCCAGAAGAGGGAGTCAGATCTCGTTACGGATGGTTGTGAGCCACCATGTGGTTGCTGGGATTTGAATTCCTGCCCTTTGGAAGAGCAGTCGGGTGCTCTTACCCACTGAGCCATCTCACCAGCCTCCAGCTAACTTTTTTCTTGGAAAAATTGAACTAAAGTTTAGGTTTGCTGGTGTTTTTAGCGTTTTGTTTTGTTTTGCTTTTTCTCTGTCAGTGGTAATAAAGTAAGAATTTTTTGATTCAGAGACTCCAAGAAGCAGAGAATCGAAACCAAGAGCTGAGTCAAAGTGTTTCATCAACAGCCAGACCGTTGCTGCGACAGATAGAAAACTTACAAGCAACGCTGGGGTCCCAGACGTCCTCGTGGGAGACCCTGGAGAAGAGTCTTTCTGATAGGCTTGGTAACGTCTTTAGTAGTTTACATTTGATGCAGGAGACTTTCTGTCTTGTCTGTAGAGGTAGAATAGTGATCTGACACTGAAATTCACCCAGTCCCAGGGAGACATTGTATCTAACGTATAGATATGTCTTTCCTGCTTTTTTATGGACACCTCAGTTGGAACTCTTAAAGCATTTTTTCTTACACAGTGTGTCATGTACTTTACTGCCTGCCATTTCATTTGTTGTATTTGTGTGGGGTGATGTGTTTGTGTGTACAAGTATGTGTGAAAATTCATATGCCCATATGTATGTGCATATGTGTGGAGGCCAGAGGTTGATATCTGGTATCTTCCTCAATTACTACTCTACCTTATTTTTTAGACAGGGTCTCATTGAGCCTGGAGCTAACTGATTTGGGTAGATTGGCGGGCTAGCAAGCCACCCGCATCTCCTGTCTGTGCCTGCCTCGCTGTGGGATTACAGGCATATACTACTGTATGTGCCTTTTACCTGAGTGCTGGGACGCCCAACTCAGATCCTGTTTTCTCAGTGTTATTTTCTGAAATGCACAGAGAAATTTTCACTCCAAAGTGTTGAGTTCAGTTCAGGGCAGCTTCCCTGTTCTGTTAATTAAACTTTGGGACATTGAAATTGGCTGAGGGAAATGACTGAATAGAGAGTATTACTCTATTCATATACTTCGAGCCTACACAAACAAATAAAATAAAATTTTAAAAAGTTATAAACATTTCAATAGTGTAGTCTTTTGACTGTTGAGTGTTAGTCTGGAATGTCTGTTCTATAGTTTATTTCCCCATTTACTTGGGGAAGGATGGCTGGTCTGGTTCCAGATTTAGGTAAAGGTGCTGTAAATGTCTGTTCAGGAGTGCAGTTGCTGGACGATATGGACATTCGTGTTTAGTTTTCAGAAAAATTGCTGAACTGTTTTCATAGTGCTTATAGCTGTGGGAATAATCCAGTTTGTTTAAAACCTTGGTAGCATTTTCGGTTCTCTGTTTTTGTTGTGTTTTATTTTGTTTCAATTTATCATTCATAACTTCTTATATCTCATCATCTTAATTTTCTTTTCCCTAATGAGAGCTGATGCTGAGCATTGGTTCATGTGCTTGTTTTCCACTGGTCCATTCTGTAGGGTGAACTGCCTCTTCACAGCTTTGTCCACTCTGTAGGGTAAACTGCCTATTGACAGCTTTGTCCACTCTGTAGGGTAAACTGCCTGGTGACAGCTTTGTCCACGCTGTAGGGTAAACTGCCTGTTCATAGCTTTTGCTCATTTTTTAACTAAACTGTCTACAGTTTCACTTCGGAGAGTTCTGTCTGTACTTTAAGCACTAAATCTATACATGTCTCTTGCATTTATTTTTTTCCAGTTTGTACCTGTCTTTTTTATATTACAAACAGCTAAATAAATAAGACAAGACCTCATATAGTCAAACTGACCTCAAACTGATCTCAAACCCTCTAGGTAGCCAAGGATGACCGTGAACTCCTAATCCTCCTGCTTCTTTTGCCGAGTCATGGGATTATAGATGTATACCACCAACCCTGGTTTATGCAGTGCTGGGGATGAAACCATGGCTTCATGCCTGCTATACAAGTAAACAACTAATGAAGCTCTGTCTTTAGCCCGCTGTCCTTTCCTCCTCTGCACCTGCTGCAGGAGAGGGACTCTATTTTATGGCTCTATCTTTCTTTCATTCTATTTGTTCTTTTACTAGTCTACTTTGTCCATGGATATTTGGTTGCTCCAGTGCTTTTTATTGATTCACTACCCTGCTACTGAGTAACAGTATTTTCAAGTCCATATGCTGAGGAAAGAATGCTAACTTGTGCATTGAGCAATGCTGGCTTCTTGTCTAAGTCTGGAAAAGCGAGTAACTAGAAATTTGAGGTCAGAACCAACCTGGTGTCTGATCTTTCCCTGGTGTATGTATATGATTTTTCTTCCTCTATAATCAGGTGAATCACAGACCTTGTTGGCGGCAGCAGTTGAAAGAGAACGTGCAGCTACAGAAGAACTCCTGGCCAACAAAATCCAGATGTCTTCAGTGGAGTCACAGAATACGTTATTACGACAGGAAAACAGTAGACTTCAGGCCCAGCTAGAGTCAGAGAAAAATAAACTAAGAAAACTAGAGGATGAAAATAGTCGGTGAGTATGAGTATATTTATGTGATTCTCTGTGGTTCTTGACATTCTAAAGCACTTTTGGAAAGTATTTTGTTGGGTCTTCGTTTCGTTGCATGGAGAACTGAACACCTTGAGTATTTAAAGTTAGGGTCATTTCTGATGTGTGCCAAGCTAGGGAAGGATCCACTGCAGGTCTTGTAAGGCTGCATGTGATGTTCTCCATATGTTGTGTTTTTCCAGGTAAAGTATTTGTCCTATCAGTGTTTTTTTTGTTGTTGTTGTTTTTGTTTTTGTTTTTGTTTTTTTAAAGAGACTAATGCTACCAACAGAAGCAAAGGGTTGGGGAGGGAAGGAAGGGAGGAGAGAATGGTGGCTATGCAGTCTTCCAGTGTTTTGTTTTTTTAAGATTTATTTACTTATTATATGTAAGTTCACTGTAGCTGTCCTACTAGCTATACTCCAGAAGAGGGCATCAGATTTTGTTACAGATGGTTGTGAGCCACCATGTGGTTGCTGGGATTTGAACTCGGGACCTTCAGAAGAGCAGTTGGTGCTCTAAACCACTGAGCCATCACGCCAGCCCATCCCAGTGTTTTCTAAGTAAGAATTTGGATTCTCCTAAAACCATGGCCTGTAAAATCATCTCTCTGAAATTACATAAAGTCAATGGATATGCTTTTACCCTTGACCCCTGCTTTTTCTTTTCTCTCTGTTTGTTTGTTTGTTTCTCCCCCTCCCCCTCTCTTTTTTGCCAAATTTGAGCTTGGAATGGTAGTATTTAAATTACAGTGTAAATGTCTCATTTTAAATCTCCAAGCACTGGTTTAAAAAATGGGGGTGGAGTAGAACTTTTGAATCTCAGTGATCTGGAACAGTCAGCTGGAAAGTCTTCAGTGCTGAGCTGGTGACAAAATGACTATTGACTATGCATCTGGGGTTTGACAAGTGGAGAGGTTTTAATAGTCTTTCCTGTCGCCTTTTTTGTTTTGTTCAATTCCCTCTGATTTTACTAGGTACCAAGTTGAATTAGAAAACCTAAAAGATGAATATGTAAGAACGCTTGAAGAGTCAAGGAAAGAAAAGGTATTTGTTAGTGTTCGCTCCCTCAGGCCTGTGTTAGAGATGGATGGGGAGGGCAGCCGCAAACTGCTTCGGAGCTAAGCTGGGTGAGCCGGAACCTTGTCCTCAGGGCTGAAGGGGCGGCTTGTACTTGACACTCTGAGTTTCCTGCGGGGGTGGGGCTAGGATCTCAAATGATCTTACTGTACTCTCTCTTTTAGACACTTTTGAGCAGTCAGTTAGAAATGGAAAGAATGAAAGTTGAACAAGAAAGGAAGAAAACCATTTTCACTCAAGAAGCACTAAAAGAAAAGGTACTGAATTGTGTTGGTTTGTGCTAATAGGTATAGCTAAGCTGTTGTGGGTGACTGTGGCTTGGTTGTCCTGATGTCCTGAGTTTTTCTCCTTCTAAAATTACTGAACTGAGTGTGGTAGCATGGCCAGTGCTCCATGAGAACAGGTTTGAAGTCACTGGAATGCATTCAAATGGTCTGTGATTGGTTATATAGAAACTTTTACACTTTTAAAAATGCCTCTGCGCCTCTCTCTCTGCCTGCCTGCTTCTCTGCTTGCCTGCCTCTCTGCCTCTCTGCCTCTCTCTCTGCCTCTGCCTCTGCCTAAGTGCTGGGATTAAAGGCATGTACCATCACTGCCTGGCTGTGATGTCTTACTGAAACTAATATAGCAAATGGCCCAAAGGTAACTTCAGAATGAATTGGCTTGTTGTATCTTTCTGATTAGTAAATGTAGTGAGGGGTTTTGTTGTTGTTGTTGATTTTTTTGCATGTGTATCAGTATGGTGTGTGAAAATATGTGTTTGTGTGTTTGCATATGTGCAGGTATGTGTGTCCACATGCTCGTGGAGGCCAAAAGTTGATATTGGTTATCTTCACTTATTCACTACTTTGCTTTATTGAGGCAAGTCTCTTGCGGAGCCTAGAACGAGTCTAATGAGCTAGCTTGTCTCAGGGAGCCTGTCTCTGTCTCCTGGGTACTGGGATTACAGGGACCCACCACATTTGCCTAGCTTTTCTATGGGTTCTTGCATCTGAACTCTGGTCTCCATGCTTTATGCACTAAGCCACCTCCTTAGCTCCTAAAGGTAATTTTTACAAAACATGTTTCCTTGTTTTCTTTGTAGCCCTGGCTGTCCTAGAACTCACTCTGTAGACCAGGCTGGCCTCAAACTCAGAGAGATCCGCCTGCCTCTGCCTCTCTCTCTGCCTCTCCCTCTGCCTTTCCCTTTGCCCCTTTGCCCCTCTGCCCCTCTGCCTCTGCCTATGAAGTGCTGGGATTAAAGGCATGTACCACCACTGCCTGGCTGTTTTTTGGTTTTACATTAAAATAAAAGGAATAAGTCAGAAATTTTAGCAACTTTAAGAGTAATTGATAATATGTTATATAACAAGATTTAGTTAGCTTCTGTAGGCTTTTCAACCGAAGCACTCTGATTCCATTTAAAAAATAATAAACCTGGCTAATTGTGCTATAATATAAATGGGGCAAGGCAAGCTTTAAATTTAAAAAAAAATTTTTTTTGCCTTTTTAAGATTTATTTATTTTATGTATATGAGTGTTCTGTTTTTTATGTATATCAGAAGAGAGACTCCATTACAGATGTTGTGAGCCACGATGTGGTTACTGGGAATTGAACTCAGGACCTCTGGAAGAACAGTCAGTGCTCTTAACTGCTGAGCAGCCCCCAGGCTTTAAATTTTAATTTAAAATGTTTTTATTATGTGTATTTGTGTGTGTGTGTGTGTGTATACATGCATCCCGTGTAGGTCAGAAGACAACATGCTAGAGGCTAGAATTGCTTCTTTCTTCTTTACCATGTGGGTCATAGGATTGATTGAACTTAGGTGAGGTTTGACAGCCAGCATCCTTACCTGCTGACCATCTTGCCAGCTCAGTTCCTATTTTTTTTTTAAATTTATTTTATGTGTGTGAGTACACTGTCACTGTTTCAGAAACACCAGAAGGAGGGTATCAGATTCCATTACAGATGGTTGTGAGCCTTTGTTTTCATTCTAGAAAATTTTCTTGCTTGCTTTATTTTTGTTTCTCAGTCTTACAGAGTTTTTTCTCCCCTAAGGACCACAAGCCGTTTTCTGTTTGTAGCACTCCCACCATGTCACGCTCCAGCTCTATAAGTGGAGTCGATGCTGCAGGGCTGCAAGCATCCTTCCTGTCTCAGGTAATGGCTTACGTGTGGTTCTTACATGTGTTTAGTTCTTACCTTGAGTAATGCTAAAGGGAACATGCAGTTGCCAGATCGGCTGATACCGTGACCTTGTTGGGGAATGTAGTGCTAATTGAAGTGATGAAATACATATGATTTTCTCCTTTTGAGAAAACTCATAAGACATTTCAAAGCAAGAATGAACGGGATCTTTGTTTGAACTTGATAATAGAACATAATGTGTGTTAATTGTCTGTGTGCTCTTTAATGAATAGGATGAGTCTCATGACCATTCATTTGGGCCAATGTCTACATCAGCCAGTGGAAGCAATCTTTATGAAGCTGTAAGGATGGGAGCTGGATCGAGCATTATTGAAAATCTGCAGTCTCAGCTAAAGCTGAGGGAAGGAGAAATTAGTCATTTACAGGTATTGAAAAAAATTAAGTATGCTATGGGGCAGGGAATGGAATATGGAGTGTAAAAAATTAATTACAAATAAAATTAAATTTAAAAAAAATCTCCAAAAGAATAAAAATAAAGTACTAAAAACAAAAATTAAGTATGCCATAGAAACCCATGAAATAATGGGTCCCAATAAGTAGTAGCCTTCATTTCATCTGAACTTTGTGCCCATTGGAAAATAACATGAATTGGTGACATGTATCCCACTTACTAATAATAAAAGCTAGAGTCAGATGACTGATTCTCCTAACTGGCTGACTGCCAGAATGAGGTAGATTTATCTGCTCTGTCCTAGGACATGTTGGGAGCCTGAGCCCTGGCCTTCCCCAGAGAGGACTTAGTGTATCTAAGAGCAGGAGGGGCCCTTTCTTCCCAGCATCTCTTCTCAACAAGAAAAAAGGAAGCACTGAAGTCGTGCTTGCGTCATTCTTCTCGTATATGCCACGGAAGAGTTTCTCTAACTTGTGCACTGCAAGGACTGACTAAGATGAGAGAGACCTGCACACAGAAGAAACAGCACAGAGAGGCGGGCAGGCGGGAGCTGTATCGCTTATGGAGTGGGGATTAGTAAAGCTGCTTTTAGTTTACGACGATAAACTTTATACACTGAAAATGAACAGCTCTTCCATTCTCATTGGAATAATTTTAATATGGATTGATGTAAATTGCTCGGCTTGCTGTGCTTGGGAGTGCTGCTTAGATTCTCAGCGAGTAGTGAAAGCTTTTAGTGATAAACCCACGGTTGGGAGGGACTACACTCCTATGACTTTTCTAGTAACTTAGAGTAATGGAAATGTGTATTGTTAAGAGAAAAATCTGGCTGCATTTTTGCAAGAAGTCATTGAATTTTCTTCTTGCTTGCTTAGTGAACCCTCTAATTAATAAACTCCTAAAGAAAGTTGGGGCCCCCCTTTTCCCACTGCTTCAGGATTGTATATTGACATATGTTTGTCTTCAAGAAAGATACACTGAGTATTCTTATATTAATAAGAGCATTAAACAAGGTATGTTTTTATTGAAACCATTTTTGATTATGTTTTTCAGCTAGAAATTAGTAACCTAGAAAAAACTCGATCCATAATGTCCGAAGAGCTAGTTAAATTAACAAATCAGAATGATGAACTTGAGGAGAAAGTGAAAGAGATACCCAAGCTTCGAGTTCAGCTGCGAGTAAGTATTCTTCACTTAGGGATGAGTCTAAGATATTTTAATCCAGTAATTATTCCTTTCCCTGGTTTTAGTTTACATAAAATGTGTATGGATGACTTGGTAATTTTGTTGGAAATGAATGAGTCAATAGTTGAGTAAAGAATGTTAGAGATGAATCCATTGCCTGTGTTACTGTCTATCTAAACTGTTTAGATAAAAATGTTCAGTTCTAATCGAAGAAAAGAACAAGATTTATGTCTGCCTTCTTAATATCTGACTCGATGTTTGTTTCATCACATCACTATGACATAACTAAATGTTAGGGCAGACTTGTCCTGTGGGGTATTGCCAAGCAGTACTTAAACCAAGTTAATCACGAAGGCAAAAATCTCATTAAGGATACTTGAATTAATGGGAAGGAGACCGACTAAATCTTAGTTGGAGAGAATTGTACATTTAGTGGAGAAATAGGGGTTGGAGAGTGTGTGTGTGTGTGGTGTGTGTTGTATGTGTGTTATGTACATGTGTGCTGTGATGCATGCTAGGAGTCGGGAAGAATAAGTGGCTGCCCTGTTCCATCTCTCTACCCTGTTATTCCCATCAGACAGAGTCTCACTGAGCCCAGAGCTTGCTGGGTAGGCTGAGGTTACAGGCCACATGGCTTCTTTTTTTTTTTTTTTTTTTTTTTGGTTTTTCCAGACAGGGTTTCTCTGTGTATCCCTGGCTGTCCTGGAACTCACTTTGTAGACCAGGCTGGCCTCGAACTCAGAAATCCGCCTGCCTCTGCCTCCCAAGTGCTGGGACTAAAGGTGTGCGCCACCACTGCCTGGCTGCTACATGGCTGCTTCTGTCAGTGTTGAGGCTTAGAAGCAGGGTCCTCATGCTTGCTCAGCAAGTGCCCTTCCTCACTGAGCCGTCTCCTCAGTCCCCTGTCTAGCTTTTCAAACAGTCCCTCTGTTTTGCTCTGTATCCCTAGACAGACTGGCTGTGAGTGTAACTTTTTAAAGAGATGAGTTTATATTTTTGTTCAACTTGTGATAATTTTTCTAGTGACTTATAACAACTGTAGATGTTTGTATGATCACATCTTTTTCAGGATTTGGATCAAAGATACAACACTATTCTGCAGATGTACGGAGAAAAAGCAGAAGAAGCAGAGGAACTTCGCTTGGATCTTGAAGATGTAAAAAATATGTATAAAACTCAAATAGATGAACTTCTAAGACAAAGGCTCAGTTAACTTCTGAAGTTTGTTTTCCCATCAAACTAAATGTAAACACTTAATATATAAATGCAGACATCCAATAAATTCTTTTATAGAATTAGAAACTGGGATTTGCTGTAGATTGTAAAAAACTTTTTAAAAAATTCTTTTCTAGTATATAGTAATATTTGCAGTTAAATTATTTTATGTAATATTTGAATTTTATTTTTGAAACTATTCTTTAAATTTTTATTTTTTAAAGCTTTTTTTTTCTTTTTTCTTTTTTTTTTTTTTGGTGCCTTGAACAGCACAGAGACTTATTACTTTATCCACAGGAAAGGAGACTGGTGTTTTCGTATTATTGTGGATATATAATTAATTGTATTGTATCTAATTTGTATGTGTTTGTACATATTGAGAGATTTACAGAGTAATGTTAACACTGAAATTTTGAAATCTTTCACACTGAAATCTTCAACATATTTCTTAAAATTGTTTTGAATATTTGAGTAAAAAGGTTATTGAGCCTGTAACTACTAAATTATTAACTAAGGATTTCCTTTAAAAGCAGAAGTCACACTGACATGTTTAAAATTTAAAGAGTAATTTAAACTTAAAAATATTTGTTTTGAAAATTTATTCCATGTTATCTTCCACAATGAAGTGTGAACAAATCTAGATGCTTTTTGTTACTTATTCAAAGAAAGCTATACTAGGCATAATTGGGTAGTGGGAAACGTTACTTGTAGTAAATTGTGGTAAATACTATCAGTAGCAGGTAACTACACTGTTATATGAATCTAACAAAATAAAATCACTAAAAAATTTACTCTTAAAATTAGTCAATTTACTCTTTAAAATTCCTTGTTTAGTTTCATATAATTATATTTCTGAACATTAGAAATGAATGTTTTAAAACAATCTCCATAGCAGAACAGAAAAGTAATAGGAGTATAGTTAAATTGGGGATTTTATAATTTTATGTAGTTGAACCGTTTTTCCTTGAACCTTCAACAAACAAAAAAATTGCAAAGAGGAGTAGTGTAGAATAACTTTAGAATATAGTTTTCCCCTCTTCCAAATGTCACTTTGTTTAAAAATTAGTCAGGTTGTGTTTTAGACCTGTAAAATATTTTGATAAGATTTTATTACTTAAAATTGTTTAATTGCTTTTATCACAGTCCTTCTTTATTCTTTTGCTTTTTGTGGTTCTGGCAAAGGTAAAAAATAATCCAAAAATATATGGAAATTCCAGAAAGAGTAATAAATGTTAGAGTGTATGCTGCTGAGGGGAGCCTGCTAGAATCTCACTGTTTGACTCCATGTGTCCAGGACATTCCCACACCCTGTCAGCCCCTGAGCCGCCTCAGCTCAGCTGTTGTGTCTACTGTACTAGTGTATGGATGTGCTTGTGATCAGGTAATCCCTTTGTTCTTTAATGGCCCCAAGTGACAAAGCCAAAGGTTAGCCAGGACTGCTTCCTTAATGGGAAGATGAACATCCACATTGGCTGTCTTGCTGGAAATTGATAGCTTCTACTGTTTCAGGCATCCACTCTGCGCCTCAAAACTATCTTCCCCACAACGAGAAGGTAGGAGTTCAAGTGAAAACTGTAAATTTTAGTTACATTTTAAACTATACTTCAGATCACAGCTGTGAGTAGCCATCTTGCAGAATGGAGAATTTTTAGGGGTAATTCAAGTGACCTTGTTTTTATCTTGTGTTCTTGTGTTTCTGTTGTGGGAACTCAGATTTGTAGCATGAATAAATGTTCTTTTGGTGAAAGTAACAGTCATAAAATTAAGTTTTTGTATTTTAGTGGTAAAAAGCAGCCTCATAACTTTTTGCTAGCTTTAAAATGTTTTAATATTCAGGGGCAAGATGATAAGTCTGACAGCAATAAATATATAGTGTTAAAAGAGACAGGAAACCTGAATTTCAAAATTGTTGGCAAGCATTTAGAACTGGTAGTTTGGGAAATGTAAAATACTTTTTAAACAAATAATTTGGGAATGTGGCAGAGAAAAGATTTTGAAATTAAAATTTCCTGTATTCTAGATTTTATAATATCAACATTAAATATTTTTCTTGGTTCTTAATAACATTAATAAACGCAGCCCACTTAAAAATCTTAAAATGTTTTCAACTTACTTATTTATAAAATGACATGCAACCATTTATATCTGCTTCATCTATAAATTAATAGCTGATGTTCACACTGCTTATGTTGGCTAGAATATACTTAGACCTCTCAGTACATTTCAAGTTGATAAGGGGCACTGAATAAATTTCTTGTAAATAATCCAGTAAGTGGCAGAAGACTTATTAAGCATTGGTTGCTCTTTAATTTTCTTTGTTATGTATCATTGAAAATTATCTACCCATATGCTAGTAGAATATTCTAATGCATAAAATAGTTTGCAGTTAGATGCTTCCATTCTTGGGGGAGAAAACAAAATTCAAAAAACAAAACAAAACAAAAAAACAAAAAAAAACCCTCAGATACTTGAATTAAGAGGCCCAGGTGTTGGAGGTAACACACCCTTGTGCCTCTCTGGGAGAGCACGTGGAGACTGCTGCTGCTGCTGCTGCTGCTGCTGCTGCTGCTGCTGCTGCTGCTGCTGGGCCTCTCTTGAGAACACTCGATAGCATTCAGCATGTGGGATGTACCAAATACATGATATTGCACTTCAAAATATGCTAAGTGTGGATGATTACTGACTTAGAAGAATTTTTGGTTTTTGTAGTTAAGTAAATGTAAAGAATATTTAGGAAGTATGTTTCCCATCAGTTATTTCATTAATTGAAAGTTTTATTTGAATGCTTATTAAAAAGCACATGATTTTGGCCTAGAGAGCACTTGCTGATCTTCCAAAGGGCCTGGGTTTGATTCCCAGCACCCATGTGGTGGCTCACAACCATCTCCAGTCCCAGGGCATCCAGCACCCATGTGGTGGCTCACAACCATCTCCAGTCCCAGGGCATCCAGCACCCATGTGGTGGCTCAACCATCTCCAGTCCCAGGGCATCCAGCACCCATGTGGTGGCTCACAACCATCTGTATCTCCAGTCCCAGGGCATCCAGCACCCTCTTCGGGTGTCCTCAGACACCAGGCACACAGTGGTGCACAGGCCTAGATGCAGACAAAACACCCATACACATAAAGTAAATAAATGTTTTAGATGCACACAATTTGTAGTTATTGAAAAGAAAGCCCCCAAATTAAGGAGAAATGGGTGCAAAATGTCTTATTTTATTGCTATTTAGTATTATAGACATGTATGTTCCAGGGATCATTTCTCATTCTCATTACAAAAAAGCTGGTCCAAGTTTTCTTATCCTTGGCCAGTTTTAAACTAAAAACAAAAAAACAAAAACCAGCTACATATTTTGTAAAGGGCTAAAAGTATGATTTAAACTAAAAGATTGATATTTTAATTCCAAATGAAAGGTACTGTAAGTAAGCATGGGTCTGATTTAAATAAAGATTTCAAAGTCTGCTTATATATTTCATTTTACCATAATTCACAGAAGCGCGCCTTTGTACACAGACCTGTGTGGTGGGATATGCAAGAGAGATTGCTGAGACTTGCAGGAAAACTGAGAAGTGCAGAATATGTGTATGACTTCCTGAGTCTTTCTTCCCTTACAACGCCAGCTATTTCATCCTAGCTACTTCACTTTGGCTTGTCATACAATGCCAGGATTGTCACTAACTGTTCAGTTGCTGAGCACAGCCTAGGTTGTTTTTTTAATTCTCCCCGTCTTTGAAGGTAGACATCTTGAAGAAGACTTTGTGTCTTCTAGTGTGTTTTGAAGTTGTTTGAGTAGTTCCTTTGTAGTCACATGCAACAACTGGAAAACATTTAGGTCCATTTCAGCTTTCAAGGATTGCTGCATATTTTTAAAATTTTGTTTTGTAATGTAACTGTCTGTATCATTCAAGATCCCTTTTCCTCTTATACCATAGTCCTTCCATTTAGTAAACATTTTAAATATTACTTCATCTGTGAAGTGTGTGTAAGTGTATATGTAGATGTGGTGTGTGATATGTGTGTGGTGTCTTGTTTGGGAGGTGTGTGTTGTGTCTGTATGTGTGTTTTATTTTATTGTGTGTCGGTGTTTGGTGTGTATATTTGTGCCTGTGTGTGTAGATGTGTACCTCTCAGGTAAGTGATAGCATCATTTTCCACTTAGTAATGGGCAGTGTACAAAGACACCATCAGTTACTTTCTGTTTGGGCACAGTTCTACATTTGGTTGGTTCTCTGTAGCAAGCCCATTCAGTCATCTTTGTAGTCCATGCACTAACATTTTTGAACTGAGGAAAAAAAAATCACTTACAATGTTGTTATTTCAGAGGTTTGTTACAGAGACTGAAAGCTAACAGAGCTAACTCATTCACTCAATTTTCTGTTGGTGGGATTTGAGTCTATATCAGTATCAATTTATGCTGGGTGGCAATGCCGCTTGCCTTTAATCCCAGCAGGCAGATCTTTGAGTTTGAGGCCTTCTTGGTCTACAGAGTGAGTTCCAGGACAGCCAGGCTACACAGAGAAGCCCTGTCTCAAAAGATCATTTTGAAGAGTCAAAATTTAAATTTTTTATAATGATATATTTTGAGGAAATTGGAAATAGCTATTACAGTAATACAGAACTCAGTCTCATTTTAAAATTCCATTTCTTGCTTCCTATGAGTCTCAGTGACTCCTTAATATGTTAGTACCTGAAAGAGCCCCATGTAGATAGCATGCCAGTGTGATTAGTTTATCTTTGCCATTAGGTTAGTCTGTGTTTAGCAAACATTTCACCTACTTCATGTACTTGTTTTTAACTGTATATCATTGTATCTCAAGCTCCTTTTAAAGTTGATTCAAAATAGCCATAATTACATGTTTTGCTGTAATGGGAAGCTGTATTTCCTGAAAAACAACAAAACCGGTAGAGTACCAACTAAGCTGAAACAGTCTCCTAAAGTTGCTGCTGTGGTCACGTCACACAAGCGCCCTGGTTCCATCACCTTTGCCAGGCTTACTAGTGTGGTGTACTGGTTAGTTTTGTGTCAACTTGACACAGTTGGAGTTATCACAGAGAAAGGAGCTTCAGTTGAGGAAATGCCTCCATGAGATCCAACTGTAAGGCATTTTCTCAATTAGTGATCAAGGGGAAAGGCCCCTTGTGGGTGGTGCCGTCCCTGGGCTGGTAGTCTTGGGTTCTATAAGAGAGCAGGCTGAGCAAGCCAGGGGAAGCAAGCCAGTAAAGAACATCCCTCCATGGCCTCTGCATCAGCTCCTGCTTTCTGACCTGCTTGAGTTCCAGTCCTGACTTCCTTTGGTGATGAACAGCAGTATGGAAGTGTAAGCTGAATAAACCCTTTCTTCCCCAACTTGTTTCTTGGTCATGATGTTTGTGCAGGAATAGAAACCCTGACTAAGACATGTGGTTAGTGGCTGAGTTAAGAGCACTGGTACTCTTTCAGAGGACTGAGTACAAGTCCTAGTACACACATAGCAGCTAATAACTGTAACTCCGATCCCAGAGATCTGATGCCCTCTTCTGGCCGTGTGTGCATACACGCGCAAAATACCTATACATAAAATTTTAAAAATGCATTTTAAAAACTACTGTAATGTTCTTTTGCTCTTTAATGTGTGTTTGGCACATGTAAATAGCATGCTAACACAATACATACTGAACAGGATATATATTAAACACGTTACATACATATTAAACACATACATACACAAACACATACTTACACACACACATACACATATAAAACACAGCTGGTCTGGAACTTGTGGCATAGGTCAGGCTGGCCTCAAACTTACAGAGATCCATTTGCCTTTGCCTCCAAAGTGCTAGCTCGGATTAAAGAAAGGCCTTCCCTAAAGTGCCCAGTCCATGTGTATGTTGTATGTTACTGGGGATTGAACCTGGGGTCTTGCACATGTTAGGCGAGCACTCATCTCTGTGGTCACTAAGTTGTCTGGGTGTCTTGAACTTCCTCTTATTTTATTTTATTTTTTTATGACTCAGCCTGTGGAGTAGCTGGAACAGCAGGCCTGTACCACCAGTTCTGGTTTCAGTTCTCATAATAGCTTCTTAAAATTTATCTATAAGACATGTAAGCCTTGTGAATTGAATGCATCTGAGCATGTTTATTTTGACACCATTAATATAAGCTGGATCTTTTTTTTTTCATTTATTAATATTGTATAGGAAGGTGTGAGTATCCAGGCGGTCAGAGAACGAGGTCAGTGAGTGGGTTCTCTCCTTTCGTGGTAGGATCCTAGGATTCAACTTAGGTCGTCAGGCTTGCTCCCGCAAGTGCTTTGAACACTCTAAGCCACCTGTCAGCCCTTGAACCCTTTATCATAATTTAATGGTTGTCTCTCCCATTTTCCAGAAGGCATGCTGGAACTGCAAGGTGTCAAGAATGGAAAAGAATGGGAGATAGGTATACACGTAATCATGATCACCTAAACAAGCAGAATAGAAATAATCATGAAATAGCAAAAACGTAAAAATTAAGAGTAGCAATTGAACTTGGACACTTCATGGACAGGTAAAATTCCCTGGAATCTACAGTATTTTCACTACCCACCAGAGAGTGTCCCACTACAATCAGTCTCATTTGAAAATCAGGGCAGCAACTTCTGCTCAGAATGGGACAGCAATAAAATTACAACCCTGGGTGATATGTAACAGTCCCGTAGTCTGCCTGCTTACTCTCTGGTGCTGGAGGACTGCCAAGCGCCTGGAGGAGCAGCCAGGGACTTGCACCCTGGTGTCCCACGTCCCGGAGGGGATGTAGGCGGGTGTCCCCCGTGGATCAGGCTGTGATGGGTGTCCAACAGTGCCCTCTAGACACTGGTCGCTGGGTGTGGTCAGGGCATTCCGGTCCGCCCTTGAGCCCGGGGCCAAGGTGTCGCGGCAGCTCCCGGGCGCCCCCTGGCCCGGCTTGGGCGCCGGAGGTTTCCGGTTCGCGGCTGCCGGCGGTGACGTCTCCTTGCTCCCAAGCTGCCGCCGCTGCCGCCGCCGCCGCCGCTCGGTAGTCGAGCTGCAGGTGGGCCCCGCGCCTTCCCCGCCTGTTCCCGGCCGGAGCCTGCACCCCCGTGGGCCCGCAGCCTGATTCTGGGACTCTGATCCCGGTCCGCGGCCTTCAGCTGGTTACCAGGAGTCGATCGGTGGCTGTAGGCAAGGGCGATGCCCAGCCAGGCCTGCCCTGTTGCCTCGATCTCCATGCTGGGGCGGAGTGGCTTCTCCAGGCACACCTGGGAGCCGAGCGCCTCCTAGGACAGCTGCTTCCCCAAGCACCCAGGGCAGGGTTGGCTGCTGCCCGGCGCGAGGGGCTGACTCCGCTACACAGGGGAGGGGTTGACGTTCGCAGACAACCGGAGGATCGCCACAGCAGGATTGCCACTTCGGCGCCTCAGGCGGCCAAGCCCTGTCTGAGCTCTGTCTGCTTGCCTACCTTAGGACTTGATAGTCTTTGAGTCCCAGATGCACTTAACTTTTCATCTGTCCGCTGCTGGCTCTGTTGCCCAGCAATGCCCTAAGCCATTCATGCGGTAGTCCTAGTAACCCCAGCTCTCATGGTTTACGGCGTTCAGATTTTTACCTTTTTTTTCCTCTTCTCTTTTTAGGTCCGTGAAAATCCAATCAAGCCATACACGAGTGGAGCACGATTGACCGTTTTGTGCAAAAAGACGCGATAGCCTAACCTACTAAAGCTTTCATCCCTGCCAAGTTTTGCCAGAGAACTCAACTCCGGGAAGGCTTTCTGCCAGGCCCCGAAGTTGTACTTTCATGCACCACAGGGAACCATCACCCAGCATATGCAAGTGGGTACATGCCCTCCCTTGCAAAAGCCAACTGTCTGATCTGCTTCTTTAGATTTTCCCCACGGCCAAGGGTTACTTTTTTCCATGAATGGTCAAGTTTTGTTAACCGGCAGAACGCATTGCAGAGCCGTGGATTTGGATACCCGAAATTTAGGACCTAGTGCTCCTAGCCGCTACCTCGAGGGTGAGTCCAAGGGCTGGGTGGCCTGCTGTGATCCTGAGGTTGGCACTGGTCCAGGCAGCCCTGGGAATCAGAGAACAGGATTACTGCAATGAGAACCAGGAACAGGCTTTGGTCCTAGGAATGTTTTCTCTGCTAATTATCCTGTTGTTCTGGATTGAGTGATGTGGTGTGAAGTGGGCTACCTCCTTCCTGCTCACCACTAGTGTCTGCTCCGTGGGTTACTATGTCCAGGGGCCCCTGGGCTCTGACTTTGCTTTGAGAGACTTAGTAGAGTTCATTCACTGAGGAGAATCAAGCATCTTCGTCTCTGGGCTTCTGACTAGGGATTTTCTGGTCATTTTCTCTCTTCGTTGTTCCTTTATATTAAAATAGTAACTAGTCTCTTGTGGCATGCTCTTAAGGTAATGTACTTTATTTTTCGCAGGTTTTAGGCTATTCAAAGCATCAGCAGCTTCCGGAGGGAATTCTGAGGACTAAAAAGGTCAGTATTTTCATTATTAAGCAGTTATTGTTTTTATCAATATGCATTTTTTTCCCCAGAGGCAGGGTTTCTCTGTGTATCCCTGGCTGTCATGGAACTCACCACTGCCTGGCACTCAGTATGTATTTTTTTTTATTAGATATTTTCTTTATTTACATTTCAAGTTTTATCCCCTTTCCTCATTTCCCCTCTGAAAACCTCCCTATCCTATCCTCCCTCCCCCTGCTCACTAACCCACCGTGCATTTTTTAATTTTATAAAATTGCTAGTAATTTACTGTTAGATCAAGGCCCCTTGGATTTACAAGGGATAGCAACATAGCCTTCAGGGCCTCCAAAGCAAGGAACCCCTTTAATTACTTACTGGGCAAAGGATTTGTTCCCATGATCATCACTGTTTTAACCTTATGACCCCATAGGCCTGGAACTTGAACAGAGCATTGTATTTGTAAACATCAGTGAAGGCTGATTTTGAAAGTTGTGTGGTCCTTCCAGTCTTATAAGGGCCCCACTTTACTATGGAATGCCCAGGGTGTGTTCAGTTATCTTTTAGAAGAGACACTTAGGGAAAACTTGTGATGGGTAAAGGCGGCAGAGCGGTGTGAGTGTGTCAGGGATGGATAAGAGAAACTGACCCGCACAAGAAATGTATCCTTTCCTGGGGGGTGGACGGTGTGAGCAGGAATCCAGTAAATTCTTAATCACTGTCATTTCTCATAATGTCAATGCTTTGTTCAGTCCTGATAGGGAAATTTTAAATGAATTCTTTCCTTCTGATGCTCTGAGGATGCTAGCCTGTGAGGGGAACTGACAATAAACAGTTGACAGGAAAAAAAAAACAAAAACATACAGACCTGACCGAGTGCCTAATAAATGTAAGACCCTGAGGGGCACAGGGCAGCTGAACCTTGTGAACAACTTTAATAGGTGCCCCCACCCCCCCACCTCGTGGTGTGGGAGATGGTTCAGGCTAGGGCTGACTGACGCCAGAGAATGCGTGCTGCTACCTGGAGTTGTCCTGCTATCTACGAAGACACAGATATCTTTGGTCTACTTTCTTGGGCACACAAAGGGATGATATGAGATAGGAAGACCTGTGTCTGCACTTACTGTTTATTTATGGTCACAGATGCAAATTTCTTCCTTCCTTCCTTTCTTCTTTCTTTCTTTCTTTCTTTCTTTCTTTCTTTCTTTCTTTCTTTCTTTCTTTCTTTCTTTTTCCTCTTTTAAATTTTATAAGACAACAGCATTTTGGGGCCATCCCTGGACCTGAAAAGTTCTCTGGTCTCTCTGAATAATCAACTCTGAAATGTGCAAATATTCAGGGTGGAATATATTTCCCACACGTGTATACCTTGTTCCTAGTACAGTGCTTGGCACATAGCAAGTGATCAATAAATATTGGGTGAACAAAGGAACATGATTTGGTAACATAGCAAAATATGTAGTAGTCATACTTAGCAATTTAGCTTTTAAAGGGGGCTTATTTATTTACTGCACCAAACTATGGACTGAGCACAGGGCCTCATGCATGCTAGGCAGCAACTACCACTGGGTCTCATGCCCAACCCTAAAGGGGGTTTTAAGCTACTGTTTTATTCTTTGTGAATTTCACAGTGCATCCAATGTATTTCAGATATATTCACTCCCAACAACCTTCAAACTCCATGTCCTAAAGGGAGATGCAGACCTGGCTGGCTTTGAACTCACAGATATCCTTCTGCCTCTGTCCAAGTGCTGGGATTAGATGTATGCCACCACTCCTGTCTAAAGGGGCTTTCTTTTGTCAAGACAGGGTCTCTCTGTGTAGCTCTGGCTGTCCTGGAACTCATTCTGTAGACCAGGCTGGTCTCATACTCAAAGTGAGCTTCCTGTTTCTGCCTCCTGCATGCTGGGATTAAAGGCATGCACCAGTGCCCAGTTTAAAAGAGTCATTCTTAGTGAAGATGTTTTCGATTGGCTCTGTAGGTCTGCAGGTTGCTATGTTAATGCTGCTTGTCTTTGGAATATTGCTTCATGAAGTCCCACTGAGTGGCCAGGACGAGGCTCATTCTGAGGCTGACGATGCGCCTGGCAAGGCCCTGTATGACTACTCCAGCCTCCGCCTCCCTGCGGAGCACATTCCCTTCTTCTTGCACAATAACAGGCATGTTGCCTCTGTGTGCAGGGAGGATTCCCACTGTCCATATAAGGTAGGTCTCATTTGATTCACACCCTTTCTCTAGTGTTTAGCATGCTACTTTGTTTAGTTCGTTTTATTACTCGCATCCTCGTATTTTTAAAGTTAATTTTTGAGGTTAGCACACAGAGACAATGATGGCATTGTCATGTGTGTGTTCTCTCCTTCATACAAGAATGTGTTTCCTGATGGCATTGTCTTAAGTACGTTCATACCCTGTTCTCATTCATTCAGGGTTACAGCTTAGGTTGGCTCGTTCAAAATTCTGCTTCATTAGCCATAGCTAAAGCTGGACTTCTGCCTTCACCAGGAGTCTATCACTGTTTTCTTTTCATGGAATATTCTGAAGGGACCAAAATTGGCTTAAACGATAGCCCACTCACAAGAAGGAAACCTATCATTAAAACCCCTGAGAAATTTAACTGGTCAGCTTAAGCAATCAATGGGTAGATTCTGAACAACCAGAAGTGTATGAGACTTCAGGAGGAAAAGAACATTTTCTCAAAGTGAAGAAGGTCACACCTTCCTTTCTGCCCTTAGGAGGCTCCTTGGCCCTTCCTTTCCGTAGTCACACCTAGCCTTGGCTCTAATTGAGTGAGACTGTGAGCTTGGAAAGGCCTCAAACAGAGCCCATAAAGAAGTCTCCGGAGGCCTCAGAGATCAAAGCAGGGCCATTGTAAGACGCTTCCTTTCCCATGGTGCTGGCACCGGAAGCATATGGAATCTGACCAGCATAGCTCCTGGGCCTTGCAAAAGGGCCCTGGCCTCCAGGCTGGAGAGCTCTGACCTTGCACTGTTTCTGCTCGTCTTGATTGATGACTGAAGTCACCCAGCTGTCCTTTCCGTGGAATTCTTTTAGTAACAGAAATTCCAAAGAACATGTTTTTTGTTTGTTTGTTTGTTTGTTTGTTTTTTCTCCTAGTTACTGATTATAGAATCAGTTTGCTTCCTGAGAATGACAGAAGACGTTACCTTAAGATATACCTCAGGAAACCCTAATTCAGGTTGTCCTGGCAGGCCAGCTGAAGCCTGGACTTTGATTATGGAGCAGGCATGAAGGAGTGAATAAACACAATTGTGGAGACTCTTGAGCCTGCCCCTCTCAGAATGTTATGAGACATGGATATATACTGTTAGATATATACTGTTAAACATACATGTGATGTTAGATATATACTGTTAAACATACATGTGAATGTCCTGTCATGGACAGTCAGAGAGTCTCCTTTAACCATCCGAAGAAATGAGTCTATTCTAAATGTACACATTTCATGTTCTAGAAACACTTAGAAAATCTAAACTACTGCTGGGGTTATGAGAAATCCTGCACACCAGAGTTTAGATTCGGTTCCCCCGTTTGCAGCTATGTCGACTTGGGATGGTAAGTCTCCTTATGGAACCCCTTCCTCACTTCTGAGTTCTTTGAAGTACATCTTGATTGTGCCCTAATGCCCAGCTAGACTCTCAGTAGACAGTAAGACCTGTAGATGCTAATTTGCTCGTCCAGGTCATGAATTCAACCCATCTCACAATGAAAGGAGTATCTGTTATTTCTTCTGTCTGGGGGAGAAACATCATCGATTATAGAACCCCACCCCCACCCAACCCCCATATATGCTAAGAAGATAATAGTATCGGTAGTTTTTTATAGATTCTGAAAGAATAGCCATCCATGCTCAAGGAAAGTCGAATATTCTAGCACATACATGATTTGTTGGGTAAAGAGAACAGAGTGAATAATACTTTATTGTCTTCAGGTCCAAATGAACCTAACTTCATATATTTCTGTTGTGCCTTTTTATTATAAAGGAATAGTATGTGAAGAACTCATTTGGAGTTTTATGTACATAGTGATAATTTGTGGGTGTGGGTGTGTGTGTGGGGGGGACCATAATGGCATACTTTAAAAAGTAAAACTTCTCCAGGCATGGTGGCGCATGCCTTTAATCCCAGCACTTGGGAGGTAGAGGCAGGCGAATTTCTGAGTTTGAGGCCAGCCTGGTCTACAGAGTGAGTTCCAGGACAGCCAGGGCTACACAGAGAAACCCTGTCTCACCCTCCCCCCCCCCCAAAAAAAAAAAAGTTCTAGCAACTTAAATCAATAGAAAATCCAAGGCCAGAAAAAAAGAAAGTAGGTGAGGCTGGGGTGGAGTGGAAAGATGGCTTAGCAGTTAAGAGCACTTGTTGCTCTTTGTAAAGGTCCTGGGTTGAGTCCTACATGGTGGTTCACAGACATCAATGATTCCAGTTCCAGGGGATCTGATGCCTTCTGATGTCTGTAGGCACCAGGCATTCATATGGCGGCACATACAAACATGCTAGCAAAATGCTTATATACATAAAATAGAATTTAAAAGAAAAGGGAAAAAGTTACAAAATCTCTTTCTTTGCAAATAGGACAGACACTCTGGAGTCAGCCCAGGACATGTTCTGGAAACAAGCTGACTTTGGATATGCGCGAGAGCGACTGGAAGAGATAAGAACATTCTGCCAGCCAGAGAGAGCAGTGAGTGTCCAGCTGCCTGAATAAGCTTGCTGAGTCTTACTGTTTACTATTGTTTTATTGTTTATCTTGTAACATGAAGACAAGATGGCTTAATAATGCAGAGTCTCTCTGTAGCCCAGCCTGACCCCGGACCTATAGTCTTTCTGCTTCTTCATCTTTGGTACTAGACTAACAGGTAGAGACTCCATGTGGAGTTGTTACAGTCAGAGCCTGGGCCCTGAACAGCTCTAATAAGCTAGGCGTGTCCCACTTATCATCTGCAGAATGAAAACAGACAAGTACTAGTAAAAAAAAAAAGTAGAGAAAGAAGGGTTATTCTGTGTGCTTACATTAGGACTCAAGAATAACACTTCACACACACACCGCCCCCCCCCCCCCGCCCCCACAAACACTACACACAACCTATCGTCAGGGTGCTCAGTGAGCTTGAGGTTTAGGTAGAGGGCAATAGGTATGTGTCACACAGCAGTCCCAGTCGGGGGTGGTCCTGTGTAGTCATACACCCACCTTTCTGTTGGCCTCAGACTTTCCTGCAGGGTCATCTAACAAGTTGTGAAAACTATGGGAAATGTCTTCCTAGGAGAGAAGTTACTACCCCCAACTCCAGCCCCATCCCACACTACCACATTCATCCCCCAATCTCTACCCCCATCTCCCATCCCACCCCAGCCCCACACTACCACATTCCCCCATTCCACTCCATCCCCCCACCCGCCATGGGCTGGCACCTGGCTTCAGCCCTTTCCTTCTCTAGACATGAAATTCCTGAGGAAATGCCAGTTCCTTGGGGACTATTGTTTCAATAATCTGAAAGGCATTGTTCTCAAATAGGTCATTTTGTTTCCTCTGGAAGGCCCGCCCTCCTCTTCACAGATGTATCAGATAGTGATATTTTGAGGCACTTAAACCATTTTAGATTTAGGACCCCACCCCCCACCCCCAACACATGGCAAAGAAGAGAAATTGCATCTTTATAGAGTCTTTGTCTGTTTGTTTGGGACGGGTGCTGTGGCTGCACCATTACTGATCTGTATTTGTTTACTCGTGTGTGCAGTTCAGTTTGAGTGGCGTGGTTAGTACAGCAGGGCAGACCGATTGATGTATTTTTCAAGAATGAAAAATAGGGCCCTCAGAAATCACCAACTTTCCCCAGGTTACACAGCCATCTCATGAAATTATACAATACTTAGAATTGAAAGGTGTGCGTGTGCACATATGCGTGCAAATTCTGTCTAAGCTCCTACCCACAGTTACCTGACAACAGCCAGGTAGGCCTGACCCACTATAAAAGGGGCTGCTTGCCCCCTCCTCTCTCTCTTGCCCCTTGGTCTCTTGCTCCTCCCTTGCTATTTCCCTGATTCCCTCCCCCATTCCCTTCTCCCCCCTCTCTCCATGCGCTCATGGCCAGCCTCTACTTCTCTGCTCGCTCTTTCTCTGCCTCTACTACTCTCTTAACTCCTCTCCCATGTCCTTAATAAACTCTGTTCTACATTATACCTTTGTGTGGCTGGTCCCTCTGGGGAAGGGATGCCTTGGCATGGGCCTGCTGAGGCACCCCCTTCCCCCATACCTCACCACACCTCCATAGAACATATCCCCTCCTCTCTTTATCTTTTTATAAACACATCAGTGTATGTGGTGTGTGTGTGTGTGTGTGTGTATGTGTGTGTGTGTGTGTGTGTGTGTATGTGTGTGTATGCCTGCATGAATGTGTGCATGTGTGTGTGTGTGTCCAGTGGGTAGGACACATACACTGCCAGGGGAGTAGTTTTTAAGTAGTAGATATGAAAATAGGTCTTTGCCTACAGAGTTTAGATCCTGCCCCTTGGTCTTCAGCCTGTGGCACAAGTCTCATTCTTTAGCCTTAAAGCCATGCTAACTTTGCAGCATGCAGTTCTGTGTATAAAAATTCTCAACACAGGACCTGGCTGAGGGCCTGAGTTGAAATTCCCAGTATACACACAACAAACAAACAAACAAACAAACCAACAAACCAACAAACCTGGATGTGGCCATTCAAAGGTTTGTAACCCAGTATTGTGGAATGCAGAGGACTGCTGGAGCTTGCTGGGTACCAGCCTCACTGCAGGTTTAGTGAGAGACCTGTTTCTCTCTAGGATTTCAAGGATACAGACAGAGAGTGATAGAGCAGGACATGGTGTGTCCTCCTCTGGCTTCTCTGTAGGTGTGTGCAAGGGGACATGACCCCCACACATGTGCATACCACACACCCACCAAACTAAGTATATGCTCTGTAGTGCTCTTGGAGGGCACCATCTTAGGGGCTTTTGTCAGTTGTACCAAAGGGGATGAAGGCTACAGTTAGGAGCCACAGGCAGCTGTGATAGTTGTTTTAGCTCATTTGACTTCAGTCTAGCTTCTCCTGTTGGAAGACTCTGTGTGTGTGTGTGTGTGTGTGTGTGTGTGTGTGTGTGTGTGACTCCACCATGCATAGCTGTCTCATGGTACTTTCTAGAGGGCTTTCCTGGACATCATGTGCCTTGCTGTGTAACTTGCCATCAGGATGTGACTCCTTCCCTTAGTTCTTTGAGATGCTATGACAAAGTAGAGTAGAGATTAGAGACTAGAGATCCAAGTTCAAGGTGCCAGCACAGCTGGGTTCTGGGGAGACCCTTCCTCCAGATTACAGACAGCTGGCTGTCCTTGGGTCAGTATGGGGTAGAAAAAAAGGAAGATCTCTCTGTGGTCTCCTTTAGAATGGTCCTGTGTTAGTGAGTCTTCCTGCTGTAGTCCACAAAGTAACTGACAAGAAGCAGCTACATTTATTTTGGCTCACAGTTTGCAGGGATTCAATCTATCACAGCCAGGAAGGCATGGACTCAGAAGCATGTGACCATGTGGCTTCAGCTTTCAGGAAGCAGAGCGGGTAGGGGGGGTTGGGGTGAATAGTGCTATCAAGTCTCTGGATGTATTCAGAGTGACTTATTATAATAGGACTCTCTCAGACTGCCAGCAGTATAAATAATGACACGAGACTTCTAAATAGTTTAAAGCTTAGGCCTTTTATTTGGCAGTCTCCCCACTAGCTCATCTAACTTAACCTGGCTATCTTGCCCAGGACCAGCTATGTGGCTAGCTCTATACCTTTCTCTGCTCTGCTTTGGTCTATCTGGTCCCCTCTGTGTTTGCTCTTGAATCATCCCTACCCCCTTATTCTCCTAACATATGTCTGTCTGTCTGTCTGTCTGTCTGTCTGTCTGTCTGTCTGTCTCTGAAATTCTGCCCCTATTTTCTGTCCAGCTATTGGACACTAGCTCTTTATTAACAACCAATCAGCATTGAGATAATCCCTGATCCAATTCTAGATTGCCTTTAGGCAGGTGAGTAAGGAAGTATATTTAGGAGTTGGAGAGGTGGCTCAGCGGTTAAGAGCACTGACTGCTCTTCCAGAGGTCCTGAGTTCAATTCCGAGCAACCATGTGGTGGCTCATAACCATCTGAGATGGGATCGGATGCCCTCTTCTAGTGTGTTTGAAGACAGCTACAGTGTACTCATATACATAAAAAAATAAATAAAATTTCAAAAGGAAGTATATTTAGAAAATAGAAAACTCCGGTGATGAGATATAGAAATGACAATACCAAAATCCTGCCAGTATTTAGCTGTCTACCAGTACAGAAGTAACTATTGAAAATACAGAGACACCCCTTCATACAAACTAAGAAACATCATTCCCACAATCTGTCCCTCCCATGAGTCTTCATCTCCTATAGGTTCCACAGTTTTCTCAAACGGCAACCAGTGGTTCACATACTAAGTCTGTAGGGGACATTTCATAGTCAAACCAGAGCAGGTACTAACAGTTATGAAGACTCCCTCCCATAACCACAAAGTGTTCCACTACCTACTACCCTCACACTGATAGCTGGGATTGATGATCGATTAATCTTTACATTTAGTTTTATTGATTGATTGATTATGTGTGTGCATGGCGTGTGAGGTCACTTACAGGAGTGAGTTCTCTCCTTCCGCCATGACGGCTTTCTCTGTCTTTCTTCATGTCACCAGGCTTTGGCTGCAAGCACCTTTACCCCTTGAGCCATCTCACCATGCAAGAGTTAGGGTTTCAACATGAACTTTTCTTCAGGGATGCAAGCATTCAGTTCACTGTGATCTTTTACTGACTCGATTCCCAGACACTAACCAGGTTAAGATTCCAGCCCCTCACTCACTGGACATTTTAGGGGAAATACTTAAATGGGGTTGAATCCCTGAAACCCCGAGCCCTGACGTGCTTTCTTTTTCAGTACATTCTAGCTTGGTTGCAGCAGAAGCAGGTGGTGGCTGTTGACGTCTCATCCGATTAGAGCAGCTCAAGCTTTCACTGTTGACACGGGGTCCTGCAGAGTTTATGGGCTCATTTGCTGGAGCGCCTCACACTTGTCTCAGCAAGCTGTTTGCTCAGACTTGCCTTTGGGTGTCTCTTACCCGTGCAGCCTTCCTTGCTTCCTTTGGCTCCTCCTTAGAGAAGGCTTTTCTTCTTCTTCTTCTTCTTCTTCTTCTTCTTCTTCTTCTTCTTCTTCTTCTTCTTCTTCTTCTTCTTCTTCTTCTTCTCCTTCTCCTTCTCCTTCTCCTTCTCCTTCTCCTTCTCCTTCTCCTTCTCCTTCTCCTTCTCCTTCTCCTTCTCCTTCTCCTTCTCCTTCTCCTTCTCCTTCTCCTTCTCCTTCTCCTTCTCCTTCTCCTTCTCCTTCTCCTTCTCCTTCTCCTTCTCCTCCTCCTCCTCCTCCTCCTCCTCCTCCTCCTCCTCCTCCTCCCCTCCTCCCCTCCCCCTCCCCTCCTCCTCCCTTCCCCCTCCCCTCCTCCTCCTCCTCCCCTCTTCCTCCTCCTCCCCTCTTCCTCCTCCTCCCCTCCCCCTCCCCTCCTCCTCCTCCTCCCCTCCCCCTCCTCCTCCCCTCCCCCTCCTCCTCCCTTCCCCCTCCCCTCTTCCTCCTCCTCCCCTCCCCCTCCCCTCCTCCTCCTCCTCCCCTCTTCCTCCTCCTCCCCTCCCCCTCCTCCTCCCCTCCCCCTCCTCCTCCCCTCCCCCTCCCCTCTTCCTCCTCCTCCCCTCCCCCTCCCCTCCTCCTCCCCCTCCCCTCTTCCTCCTCCTCCCCTCCTCCTCCTCCTCCCCTCCCCCTCCCCTCCTCCTCCCCTCCCCCTCCCCTCCCCTCCTCCTCCTTCCCCTCCCCTCCCCCTCCCCTCCTCCTCCTCCCCTCCCCCTCCCCTCCTCCTCCTCCTGCTCCCCTCCCCCTCCCCTCCTCCTCCTCCTGCTCCCCTCCCCCTCCTCCCCCTCCCCTCCCCCTCCCCCTCCTCCTCCTTCTGTAGTTAGGGGTAGAAATGGTTCTTAGAAATTTTCCTTTTCTTTTCTTTTTTGGTGGGAGGTGGAGACTGCAGTGTATCATGTAAAACCTGAGGGTGGATGAGATGGCTTTGTGGGTAAAGGCACTTGCTTCCAAGCCTGATAACCTGAGTTCAGTCCCTGGCATATGTGTAGTAGAAGGAATGAACTGACTCTTGCAAGTTGTCCTCTGATCTCTGCAGGTGTGAAGAGGCACTTGCATACATGCATATAAACATGTTCATTTAAAGCTTTTTTTTTTTTTTTTTCTGAATGAAGCAGTGTTTGGTGATACTTGTCTGTGTTCCCAGGACTTGGAGGCTGAAGCAGGAGGAAAATTCAGAGTTTGAGGTTAGGCCGAGCTACATAATGAGATCCTGTCATATATATGCATATATGCATACATGTATACATGTCACTTCAAATATACATAATGTATATACATATGTGTGTATATATATATATATATATATATATATACAGTAGTATATAGAAAAAACAGGATCTCACTATGTAGCTCAGGCTAGCCTCAAATATTTGTGTGTGTGTGTCTGTGTGTGTATATACATGTGTGTATGTAAGATGTATATTTAAAGTGATAAATTAGAGGATTTGGGAAATCTTCTTAGTAAGCTACATGCCTGGAGACATGCAGAAGGACCCTTGACAGATCTTGGAAAGGAGAAAACAGCCCAGGAGCAGTAGAGACCTCGCTCTGCTTAGGGTCACACCGCTGCTGTCAGCGCGGCCAGCACAGTGAGGCCCCAGTGCTGATCCGGTTCCCAGCTGACTCTTCTCCTCCTCTCGCTTGTATTTCAGAGCGACTCAAGTCTGGTTTGCTCTCGTTACCTTCAGTATTGTAGAGCTACTGGTCTATACCTGGACTTAAGAAACATCAAGAGAAACCACGACAGGTACTTACATGTGGTCCCTGTTAAAGCTGATGGCACTCTGAAATGCGCCCAGGTGCAGGGCTCTGTCTTGGGTTTGTCTTGTAGTAAAATAGTTGAAGGGTTACGGAGTGGGTGAGGAATGGGTGACCCGGGTCCTTCACCTGATGATCATATTGTTGATTTGGGGCATGGATATATTGGGTTCCTTAGAAGAGATGTTTAAGGTAAATTATGCAGCATGTGTTTGTAAGTTAAATTCCAAAGAGGGGCTTGGGGGGTGTGGTTCTGCTGTAGTGTGCCTGTCTCTTACAAACCAGGCATGGTGGGTGATACGTGCTTGCAATCCTGGCATCCAGAAGGTGGAGGCAGGAGGATAAAGAAGTTCATGAGTCTTTTGCTGCAGAGAGAGTTTAAAATTACCTTGGGTTACATGAGACCCTGACTCAAAATAAAGCAAGATGAAATAAAATAAATCCAGTGGCTGGAGACCTGGCTCAGCCACTAAGAGTACTAGATGTTCTTGCAGAAGAGCTGGGTTTGGTTCCCAGCACCTACATGGCAGTTCACAGCCATCCGTGACTCCAGTTCCAGGGTACCCCCATCTGATGTCCTCTTCTGGTCTCCAGGGGCACCAGGCAGGCACATGGAACACAGACATCCATGGAGGCAAAACACCTGTACACATGAAAAGAAAATAAATACATCTTTAAAAAAACATCTGTTGAAAATATTGTTAGGAAATTAGTTTCAAACCAGCAACTTGAGTCATGAGAACATTTTCCAGCTCTTTCTTTTTTCTTTCTTTTTAATTCACCAGATTCAAGGAAGATTTTCTTCAGGGTGGTGAAATTGGAGGATACTGTAAACTTGACGGTCACGCACTGGTGTCTGAAGGGCAGCGCAAAAGCCCCCTGCAGTCTTGGTAACGTGATTTTGTTTCCTAAAAATATGTCTCTAAAGTAGTTGTGTTTGTTTTGGTGTTTATAGATTTTATTTTTTTTTAAAATTTATTTTATGTATATTAGCACACTGTAGCTGTCTTCAGACAAATGAGAAAAGGCCATAGAATCCCATTACAGATGGTTGTGAGCCACCATGTAGTTGCTAAGAATTGAACTCAGGACCTCTGGAAGAGCAGTCAGTGCTTGTAACCGCTGAGCCATCTCTCCAACCCCCATGCTCATTGATTTTGGGTGGGACTGTAGAATGGATATAAAGTTTCCTGATGTGTGCAAGCTTCTGAGGAGTGGTGGGTGGAGATGGACTCCTCAGTTTAATTGGAATGGAATATTGGTCTATGAAAATCTTACAAAGAGGGTATTAGAATCTGCTGTTCGTAAATGAAAGAACAGGCATTTGACTTGATGTATTATGAACTCCCAATTTCTGTATGTGTTTTGGGAAGCACGTTTTGTAAATGTGCTACCCCTCCCGCAGGTATGGAGTGTGGTTAATGAGAAAATGAACCCACCCATGGAACTTTTGTTCCGAGCATTGCTAACACCCTAGGCACGCCCACTGGCCTCACCTCACCTTCTCTCTGAAGCTACCCAAACTCTTAACATCATTGATGAGATTTTGAACTTTAAAACTTTATTGTAAGACCATTTGAGGCTCATGGAAATTTAAACAACATGCAGGACTTTCCATTGGTCCATTCTCTGCTCCAGCTTCCTGGAATGATAAATGTTTCATTTAACCATAGCACCGGTACCCAAGCCAGGGAACAGTCATCATTAGAGTCTTATTAACCACACGCCTGTGGGTTTCTCCCATGCTTATACACTTATTTTTTTTCCAAATTTGTACTTTAGAAAATGTATATCCCATGTCTAGGGACATGTGACCACCATCCTATTTAGGATGCAAAATCCATGGGAGCCCATACACTTTCATTATAATTACATGGGCTACTCTTATGTAAAGTTAATTTCTCAGGTCATTCATGATGAGCAGAATATTAGCAATAATAATCTAATCTTCCCTTATATGGTAGTAGTCAGTTTGCTATGTGGTTTATCCAGGGCCTTCACTGGTTGTTACAGCGAGACATGCCTTCTGTTCTACAAGACACTTTCATTCCTAGTTCATGTTGGTGTCTGATTCTCTATTATAGCTCCTCAGGGCCTAACTGTATTGTTTATCGCTGGGTAACACATTAATCTAAAATATGCCGTAGGGCATAGTTTATATTCATTATTTATTGCTGTTACAAATTATTCTGAAGTAGAGCAAATGACATTTAGTAGCGTAGCCTGTTCTGATGTCAGAGTGAGAACAGCTCAGCAGGCAGGGCCTCAAGAGGCTGCAGTCAGGCTGTGGGGTTGGGTGGGGCTATCGCTCTCTCTAGGCCAAGCTTGGGCTGATCTCTGAGCCTCGGTGTCTGTCTGACTATGGACCAGAGGATTCGGTTATCACCATATGGGTCTCTTGCTAGTGCCACTCACACACAGCATGGCGGCCATAGGCTTCCTCCAAGCATGAGTGTGTATATTCTGTAGTGCTGTGTAACCTGACTTCAGCAGTGATACAATATTGTGTCCTGTTGGTTAGAAGTAAGCCATTGAGTTGTGACCATATTCGGGGGGACAGAGGCATTAATCTCCACTTCTTTTCTTTCTTCTTAAAAAAAGGTTCTTGTTTTTGTTTTTGAAACAAGATCTTGCTATATAATCCCAGGATGACCAAGAATTTATGATCCCCCTGCCTCAGCTTCCTGAGTGCTGGGATTACAGATGTGGGCTATTATATTTATCTCACTTTTGAAAGGGAGAAGTTGTGTAGCTGAGGTGATGGCGCAGTGCTTGCACCTGAAACAGGAGGACCTGAGTTCCAATTCTCAATATTAATCACATAAAGTAATCCTAACACAGTGGCGCATGCCTTGATGGCTCACTGTCCAGTCAGTCTGACTGAGCCTGCAAGGTCCAGGTTCAGAGAGAGACCCTGTCTACAAACAGTAAGGTGGAATGTGATTGAGGAAGACATCCTAGCACTAACCTCTGACATGTGTGAGATGTCAGGAGAGCTCATTTGAAAGAACCAGAGGGAGGGAGGGAGGGAGGGAGGGATAGATGAAGAGAAGGAGGGAAGGAGAAGGGAGATTGAGGAATGTGTGTTCCAAACTGCCATGGTGCTTTTACACTGTGCTGTGAACGATTCTGTTTGATATATTCCACATGGCCTGTGATCTCACAGATGGCTGTGGTGACCTTTACTCAGAGCCATAGACATTCACGTGCTGGTGTCTGTCATTTGTCTGGCTTCCACAGATGTGCCCTAGTCCCAGGGAAGCTTTTCTGTCTTCTGCCTTTATGAGGCTCTAGGTCATTTTCGAATATGATCTTTCTCACAATCCAAGAAGTCTATGGGCAAGTTCCTATGGCCCCATCTTTTCCTTTAAGCCCCCAAATGACAGGATTGCTGAATCTCTATTAATACATCAGGTTTTTTTTGGTTTGGTTTGGTTTTTCATTTTGTGACAGCTTCCCAATTGAACTGACTGATCTGACATGTTAGCCTGAAATTTGAAATCATTTTTGCTCCTGTCTCAACATTAAACTGGGGTTTAGAGCCAATAATGTTAGCAAATTAAGAAAGGTGCTCTGTGGGACTGTCTTGTACTAGAAATAAAATCTGCTTCATGAACAGGTCCCAGGTTATGGTGTTGCAACAGAACGTTTGGAAGAATCACTTTTAAATTATCTCACAATTCACAATTCCAGGTTTGCTGAGCTACAAGGCTACACGCAGCTCAATTTCAGGCCTATAGAAGATGGAAAATGTGACATCGTTGTTGAAAAACCAACGTATTTCATGAAATTAGATGCAGGTGAGAAGTGACTTTGTATTTTACTTGTGTATTGATTGATGTGTCTGTTTTTTAAAGATTCCTTTTGTTTTTATTTTATGTGTGTGCATCTTTTGTCTGCATGTATGTCTGTGCTCCACATTCATGCAGTGCCCATGGAAGAGGGCGCTGGATCCTCCAGAGCCACAGTTTCCGATAGTGAGCTACCATTTGCATGAACTGACCCAGGTCCTCAGCAATAACAGGCAGTACTCTCAGCCACTGAGCTGTCTCCTCTGCCCCACATCTGTTTCTTGACATGCTGACATGCTTGCAGTAGTTTTCTGTGAATGTGTTGAAAGCGGTGCAAAAAGCACTGACTGTCTTTTTTGCTTCCTCTTCTAAGGTGGAGGAAGAACTGGCTATAACTTCTGTATTTATTATTATTATTATTATGGCAGGGTTTGGTGTCTGCAGATGGGATAGATGCCAAGGTAGGCAGTCTCTGGACAGCCTTTCCTTCAGTCTCTGCTCCATTTTTTTGTCCCTGTGTTTCCTTTAGACAGAAACAATTCTGGGTTAAAGATTTTGAGACAGGTGGATGGCCCCATCCCTCAACTGGGGGCCATATCTATCTACCTGGAGGTGGTCTCTTCAGGTTCTATCTACCTGCTGTTGGATATTTTGGCTAATGTCATCCTCACTAGGTCCTGGAAGCCTCTTGAATCCCTGGCGTCTGGGACTTTCTAGTGGTTCCCCCCCCCCCCCCCTGCATATTTCTATTCATTCTCCTGGCCTTCTGGATTTCTTTCTCTCCTGTCTCTTCCCATACTTGATCCCATCCCACCTTTTCCCTCCTCCTTCTCTCCCCACTCAGGCCCTTCCCTCCCTTTGCCTCCAATGATTATTTTCTTCCCCCTTCTAAGTGAGATTGAAGCATCCATACTTTGGCCTTTCTTCTTGTTAAGCTTCCTATGGTCTATGAGTTGTATCCTGGGAGTTCTGAGCTTTTGGACTAATCCACTTATCAGTGAGTACATACCATGTACTTCCTCATTGCTGGTGGGATTGCAAGCTGGGACAACCACTTTGGAAATCAATCTGGCGGTTCCTCAGAAAATTGGAAATAGTGCTACCTGAAGACCCAGCTATACCACTATTGGACATATACCCAAAAGATGCTCCAACATATATCAAGGACACATGTTCCACCATGTTCATAGCAGCCTTATTTATAATAGCCAGAAGCTGGAAACAATCCAGATGTCTCTCAACAGAAGAATTTATACAGAAAATGGATACAGAAAATTCCATTATGTACATTTATACAATGGAATACTACTCAGCTATTAAAAATGACAACTTCATGAAATTTGCTGGCAAATGGATGAAACTAGAAAATATCATCCTGAGTGAGGTAATCAATTCCAACTCAATTCCTCATAGATATAGAAAGAGAAACTCTCAACTTCATCTGGAATAGCGAAAACCCAGGATAATGAAAACAATTCTCAACAGTAGAAGAATTTCTGGGGGAATCACCATCCCTGACCTCAAGCTGTACTACAGAGCAATAGTGATAAAAAAAACCATATGATATTGGTACAGGGACAGGCAGGTAGATCAGAGGAACAGAATTGAAGACTCAGAAATAAACCCACATACCTATGGTCACTTGATCTTTGACAAAGAAGCTAAGAACATATAGTGGAAAAAAGAAAGCATTTTTAACAAATGGTGCTGGTGTAACTGGAGGTCTGCATGTAGAAGAATGCAAATTGATCCATTCTTATCTCCTTGTACAAAGGAGATCAAGGACCTCCACATAAAACTAGATACGCTGAAACTAATAAAAAAGAAAATGGGGAAGAGCCTCGAACACATAGACAAAGGGGAAAATTTCCTGAACAGAGCATCATTGGCTAATGCTCTCTGATCAACAATAGACAAATGGAATCTCATGAAACTGGAAAGTTTCTGTAAGGCAAAGGACACTGTCAATAGAACAAAATGGCAGCCAACAGATTGGGAAAAGATATTTACCAACCCTACATCCAATAGAGGGCTAATATTCAATATTTAAAAAGAACTCAAGAAATTAGACTCCAGAGAACCAAATAACCCTATTAAAAAAATGGGATACAACGCTAAACAGAGAATTCTCAACTGAGGAATCTCAGATGGCTGAGAAGCACCTAAAGAAATGTTCAGCATCCTTAGTCATCAGGGAAATGTAAATCAAAACAATCTTGAGACTCCAGCTCACACCAGTCAGAATGGCTAAGATCAGAAACTCAGGTGACAGCTGATGCTGGCGAGGATGTGGAGAAAGAGGGACTTCCATATTCTTATCCCTTTCAAATTCTACAAGAACCAGTCATATTTATGTAAAATAGTTCCATCAAAGTCAAGATGAAAGAAAGTTGTGTGCATATACCTTTTGTAACTAAATTTACCCTGTCTAAATCACTTTGATTACATTTAGGTTTCATTACTCTGTGTGTGTGTGTGTGTGTGTGTGTGTGTGTGTGTGTGAATACAATGCCCATCATTTCCATGGCCAACTTTCTGTAACCAAACAAACTTAAAACTCTTTTGGAAGTTACCACTACAGTATATTCTTGAAAAAAAAAATTAGAATTGTTTTCCCATCATGCCTTTCAGCTCTAGATCTTGGCCTGCAAGCATAACTTTAACCCTGGCAACTAATGGCCCCCGGAGAGGAGAGAGACTTGCTCTCTTATCCCTCTCATTATGAGAGATGGGGCTTATAGAGCTATGTCCTTATCAAGATGAGTGAGTGGCTTGGCCTACAGTGAACTACAGAGAGCCCTCTGTCATGACTACTTGGGAATTACCATATTTATTGATCATGGTTTTAATGTGCTCTGCCATCCAAAGTTATAATTCTCAGGTTACAAAATATTAGATTCAGAAATCAGACAGGTTTAGCTTTTTGAAATAAAAGCAAACTTGAAATGCCTTGTTCATTGTTCTGACTCATTTTTTTAAAAAAAATACGCAAATGAAAAAGTGGCAAAAAAAAACAAACCCTTCCCATGAAAGAGGTATGTGTGAACTATGAAACACATGCAGATCATATGCAACAAAGTACGTATGCAGATTGTGTGCAGTAAAGAATGTAAAATAGAAGCGCATAGGCTGAGACAGACAGGTGCCATTGCTTCCCTGTATTGGTACTGACCCCTTGCTTCTGAATGACACCATCAGCCAATTCCCCTTTGCTTCTTAACTGACCTCGGGACAAGGTACATCGTAGCAGAACTTACCCACCCTACTTCTACAGCTTGAAGCCTGTGTTTACTTCCTTGTTTTAAATCCTTGTGCAGCCAGACAGCGGTATGCATACTGTATTCCAGAGTAAATGTTAGGGACTCCCTAAACTAAGCTGGACTTCAACCAGGTTCTTCTAACACCGGCGTTCATGCTCTGTCAACTAGAACATGAGAGACTCACCTCTTTTAACTAATAGTTGACCAATATTTCCCCCAAATCAGTGTAAACCGGGGCTGGACAGATAGCTCAGCCATTAAGAGCACTGTCTGCTCTTTCAGAGAATCTGGGTTAGATTCCTAGTACCCACATGACAGTTTATAATAGTCTGTGACTCCAGTTTCAGGTGACCCAATACTCTCTTCTGGCCTTCAAGGGTGCCAGGCGTGCATGTGGTGCATAGTCACACTTGTTGGCCAAACATCCATACACAAAAATCTTTTAAGAAGAATAATATAAGGAATGATTAAATAGGGCAAAAGGGGACAAGAATTTAAAACTACCATAATGTTAGTAGTTGTGATTGTTGTCGGTGCCTCTGTGCACAGGTGTCATTTGGTTGATTTAAAGAACAAACAAACAAACAAACAAACAAACAATCAAACTGAATAATCAGAAAAAATTGTTAGCCATCATGTCCTGATAGTTCCCCGTGCTGTGCTAAATAGACCTATGTGCCCCCCACCCGACCCCTGCCAGAACATAATGGTCTCTTGCGTCTTGATGCGCAGGAGAGGACAAATCCCTGATTTCCAAATAACCAGCTCAGCAGTAAGATATTTAAACTCAATACTTCTTCAAGTTGACCGGTACCCGCTCCTAGCCCATATTTAGGAGAAACGTGTTTTCTTGGTGATTTTGGCTAGAAGTCCAACTAACTGTATGCAGGTCGAGTGGAATTTAGAAGGCATCGGGTTGTGCGTCTTCTCTTTTTTAACATGTTCTTTCTCTCCCAACACCAGGTATTAATATGTACCACCACTTCTGTGACTTCCTGAATCTCTACCTCACTCAGCACGTTAACAATTCTTTCAGCACGGACGTGTACATTGTGATGTGGGACACCGTAAGTAAGCACCCACTCTCTCCTCTGGCGACAGCTCTGTCTCACTGTGTGCCTCTGGCTTTGTGAAGCAGAGTTTTCTAAGATGAGTGTTTGCCAAGGCACACATACACTCACACATGTATCGATGCGTTCACATGTGTTTCTTTTTTTTTTTTTAATATTTTTATTACATATTTTCCTCAATTACATTTCCAATGCTATCCCAAAAGTCCCCCATAGCGCCCCCCACTTCCCTACCCACCCATTCCCATTCTTTTGGCCCTGGCATTCCCCTATATTGGGGCATATAAAGTTTGCAAGTCCAATGGGCCTCTCTTTCCATTGGTGGCCGACTAGGCCATCTTTCGATACATATGCAGCTAGAGACAAGAGCTCCGGGGTTCTGGTTAGTACATCATGTTGTTCCAACAATAGGGTTGCAGATCCCTTTAGCTCCTTGGGTACTTTCTCTAGCTTCTCCATTGGGAGCCCTGTGATACATCCAATAGCTGACTGTGAACATCCACTCCTGTGTTTGCTAGGCCCCGGCATCGTCTCACAAGAGACAGCTATATTTGGGTCCTTTCAGCAAAATCTTGCTAGTGTATGCAATGGTGTCAGCGTTTAGAAGCTGATTATGGGATGGATCCCTGGATACGGCAGTCCCTATATGGTCCATCCTTTCATCACAGCTACGAACTTTGTCTCTGTAACTCCTTCCCTGGGTGTTTTGTTCCCAATTCTAAGAAGGTGCACAGTGTCTACACTTTGGTCTTCATTCTTCTTGAGTTTCATGCGTTTAGCAAATTGTATCTTATATCTTGGGTATCCTAAGTTTTGGGCTAATATCCACTTATCAGTGAATACATATTGTGTGAGTTCTTTTGTGATTGTGTTACTTCACTCAAGATGATGCCCTCCAGGTCCATCCATTTGGCTAGGAATTTCATAAATTCATTCTTTTTAATAGCTGAGTAGTACTCCATTGTGTAAATGTACCATAATTTCTGTATCCATTCCTCTGTTGAGGGACATCTGGGTTCTTTCCAGCTTCTGGCTATTATAAATAGGGCTGCTATGAACATAGTGGAGCATGTGTCCTTTTTACCGGTTGGGACATCTTCTGGATATATGCCCAGGAGAGGTATTGCTGGATCCTCCGGTAGTACTATGTCCAATTTTCTGAGGAACCGCCAGACTGATTTCCAGAGTGGTTGTACAAGCTTGCAATCCCACCAACAATGGAGGAGTGTTCCTCTTTCTCCACATCCTCGCCAGCATCTGCTGTCACCTGAATTTTTGATCTTAGCCATTCTGACTGGTGTGAGGTGGAATCTCAGGGTTGTTTTGATTTGCATTTCCCTGATGATTAAGGATGTTGAACATTTTTTCAGGTGTTTCTCTGCCATTCGGTATTCCTCAGGTGAGAATTCTTTGTTCAGTTCTGAGCCCCATTTTTTAATGGGGTTATTTGACTTTCTGGAGTCCACCTTCTTGAGTTCTTTATATATATTGGATATTAGTCCCTTATCTGATTTAGGATAGGTGAAGATCCTTTCCCAATCTGTTGGTGGTTTTTTTGTCTTATTGATGGTGTCTTTAGCCTTGCAGAAGCTTTGTAGTTTCATGAGGTCCCACTTGTCAATTCTCGATCTTACAGCACAAGCCATTACTGTTCTATTCAGGAATTTTTCCCCTGTGCCCATATCTTCAAGGCTTTTCCCCACTTTCTCCTCTATAAGTTTCAGTGTCTCTGGTTTTATGTGAAGTTCCTTGATCCACTTAGACTTGACCTTAGTACAAGGAGATAGGAATGGATCAATTAGCATTCTTCTACATGTTAACAACCAGTTGTGCCAGCACCATTTGTTGAAAATGCTGTCTTTCTTCCACTGGATGTTTTTAGCTCCCTTGTCGAAGATCAAGTGACCGTAGGTGTGTGGGTTCATTACTGGGTCTTCAATTCTATTCCATTGGTCTATTTGTCTGTCACTATACCAGTACCATGCAGTTTTTATCACAATTGCTCTGTAGTAGAGCTTTAGGTCCGGCATGGTGATTCCACCAGAGGTTCTTTTATCCTTGAGAAGATTTTTTGCTATCCTAGGTTTTTTGTTATTCCAGATGAATTTGCAGATTGCACTTTCTAATTTGTTGAAGAATTGATTTGGAATTTTGATGGGGATTGCATTGAATCTGTAGATTGCTTTTGGCAAGATAGCCATTTTTACAATGTTGATCCTGCCAATCCATGAGCATGGGAGATCTTTCCATCTTCTGAGATCTTCTATAATTTCTTTCTTCAGAGACTTGAAGTTTTTATTATACAGATCTTTCACTTCCTTAGTTAGAGTCACGCCAAGATATTTTATATTATTTGTGACTATTGAGAAGGGTGTTGTTTCCCTAATTTCTTTCTCAGCCTGTTTATTCTTTGTGTAGAGAAAGGCCATTGATTTGTTTGAGTTAATTTTATATCCAGCTACTTCACCGAAGCTGTTTATCAGGCTTAGGAGTTCTCTGGTGGAATTTTTAGGGTCACTTATATATACTATCATATCATCTGCAAAAAGTGATATTTTGACTTCATCTTTTCCAATTTGTATCCCTTTGATCTCCTTTTGATGTCGAATTGCTCTGGCTAGGACTTCAAGTACAATGTTGAATAGGTATGGAGAAAGTGGACAGCCTTGTCTAGTCCCTGATTTTAGAGGGATTGCTTCAAGTTTCTCACCATTTACTTTGATGTTGGCTACTGGTTTGCTGTAGATTGCTTTTATCATGTTTAGGTATGGGACTTGAATTCCTGATCTTTCCAAGACTTTTATCATGAATGGGTGTTGGATCTTGTCAAATGCTTTTTCCGCATCTAACGAGATGACCATGTGGTTTTTGTCTTTGAATTTGTTTATATACTGGATTACGTTGATGGATTTCCGTATATTGAACCATCCCTGCATCCCTGGGATGAAACCTACTTGGTCAGGATGGATGATTGTTTTGATGTGTTCTTGGATTTGGTTAGCAAGAACTTTATTGAGGATTTTTGCATCAATATTCATAAGGGATATTGGTCTGAAGTTTTCTATCTTTGTTGGGTCTTTTTGTGGTTTAGGTATCAGAGTAATTGTAGCTTCATAGAATGAGTTGGGTAGAGTACCTTCTGTTTCTATTTTGTGGAATAGTTTGTGAAGAACTGGGATTAGATCTTCTTTGAAGGTCTGATAGAACTCTGCACTAAACCCATCTGGTCCTGGGCTTTTTTTAGTTGGGAGACTATTAATGACTGCTTCTATTTCTTTGGGGGATATAGGGCTGTTTAGATCATTAACCTGATCTTGATTCAACTTTGGTACCTGGTATCTGTCTAGGAACTTCTCCATTTCATCCAGGTTCTCCAGTTTTGTTGAGTATAGCCTTTGGTAGAAGGATCTGATGGTGTTTTGGATGTCTTCAGGATCTGTTGTTATGTCTCCTTTTTCATTTCTGATTTTGTTAATTAGGATGCTTTCCCTGTGCCCTCTAGTGAGTCTGGCTAAGGGTTTATCTATCTTGTTGATTTTCTCAAAGAACCAGCTCCTTGATTGGTTGATTCTTTGAATAGTTTTTCTTGTTTCCACTTGGTTGATTTCACCCCTGAGTTTGATTATTTCCTGCCGTCTACTCCTCTTGGGTGAATTTGCTTCCTTTTGTTCTAGTGCTTTTAGGTGTGTTGTCAAGCTGCTAATGTGTGCTCTCTCTAGTTTCCTTTTGGAGGCACTCAGAGCTATGAGTTTTCCTCTTAGAAATGCTTTCATTGCGTCCCATAAGTTTGGGTATGTTGTGGCTTCATTTTCATTGAACTCTAAAAAGTCCTTAATTTCTTTCTTTATTCCTTCCTTAACCAAGGTATCATTGAGAAGAGTGTTGTTCAGTTTCCACGTGAAGGTTGGCTTTCTATTATTTATTTTGTTATTGAAGATCAGCTTTAGTCCATGGTGATCTGATAGGATGCATGGGACAATTTCAATATTTTTGTATCTGTTGAGGCCTGTTTTGTGACCAATTATGTGGTCAATTTTGGAGAAGGTGCCATGAGGTGCTGAGAAGAAGGTATATCCTTTTGTTTTAGGATAGAATGTTCTGTAGATATCTGCCAGATCCATTTGATTCATAATTTCTCTTAGTTTCTCTGTGTCCCTGTTTAGTTTCTGTTTCCATGATCTGTCCATTGGTGAAAGTGGTGTGTTGAAGTCTCCCACTATTATTGTATGAGGTGCAATGTGTGCTTTGAGATTTACTAAAGTTTCTTTAATGAATGTGGCTGCCTTTGTATTTGGAGCATAGATATTCAGGATTGATATTTCCTCTTGGAGGATTTTACCTTTGATGAGTATGAAGTGTCCCTCCCTGTCTTTTTTAATGACTTTGGGTTGGAAGTCAATCTTATCAGATATTAGAATGGCTACTCCAGCTTGTTTCTTCATACCATTTGCTTGGAAAATTGTTTTCCAGCCTTTCATTCTGAGGTAGTGTCTATCTTTTTCTCTGAGATGAGTTTCCTGTAAGCAGCAAAATGTTGGGTCTTGTTTGTGTAGCCAGTTTGTTAGTCTATGTCTTTTTATCGGGGAGTTGAGTCCATTGATATTAAGAGATATTAAGGAAAAGTAATTGTTGTTTCCTGTTATTTTTGTTGTTAAAGTTGGCATTCTGTTCTTGTGGCTGTCTTCTTTTAGGTTTGTTGAGGAATTACCTTCTTGTTGTTTCTAGGGCGTGGTTCCTGTCCTTGTATTGGTTTTTTTCTGTTATTATCCTTTGAAGGGCTGGATTCGTGGAGAGATAATGTGTGAATTTGGTTTTGTCGTGGAATACTTTGGTTTCTCCATCTATGTTAATTGAGAGTTTGGCTGGGTATAGTAGCCTGGGCTGGAATTTGTGTTCTTTTAGTGTCTGTATAACATCCGTCCAGGATCTTCTGGCTTTCATAGTCTCTGGTGAAAAATCTGGTGTAATTCTGATAGGCTTGCCTTTATATGTTACTTGGCCTTTTTCTCTTACTGCTTTTAGTATTCTATCTTTATTTAGAGCATCTGTTGTTCTGATTATTATGTGTCGGGAGGTATTTCTTTTCTGGTCCAGTCTATTTGGAGTTCTGTAGGCTTCTTGTATGTTCATGGGCATCTCTTTCTTTAGATTTGGGAAGTTTTCTTCTATAATTTTGTTGAAGATGTTTGCTGGTCCTTTGAGTTGAAAATCTTCATTCTCATCCACTCCTATTATCCGTAGGTTTGGTCTTCTCATTGTGTCCTGTATTTCTTGGATGTTTTGAGTTAGGATCTTTTTGCATTTTACATTTTCCTTGATTGTTGTGCCGATGTTCTCTATGGAATCTTCTGCACCTGAGATTCTCTCTTCCATCTCTTGTATTCTGTTGCTGATGCTCGTATCTATGGTTCCAGATTTCTTTCCTAGGGTTTCTATCTCCAGTGTTGCCTCATTTTGGGTTTTCTTTATTGTGTCTACTTCCCTTTTTAGGTCTAGTATGGTTTTGTTCATTTCCATCATCTGTTTGGATGTGTTTTCCTGTTTTTCTTTAAGGACTTCTACCTGTTTGATTGTGTTATCCTGTTTTTCTTTAAGGACTTCTACCTGTTTGATTGTGTTATCCTGTTTTTCTTTAAGGACTTGTAACTCTTTAGCCATGTTCTCCTGTAATTCTATAAGTGAGTTATTAAAGTCCTTCTTGATGTCCTCTACCATCATCATGAGATATGCTTTTAGATCCATGTCTAGCTTTTCCGGTGTGTTGGGGTGCCCTGGACTGGGCGAAGTGGGGGTGCTGGGTTCTGATGATGGTGAGTGGTCTTGGTTTCTGTTAGTAAGATTATTACGTTTACCTTTCGCCATCTGGTAATCTCTGGGGTTAGTTGTTATCGTTGTCACTGTTTAAAGATTGGAGCAGAAGCTATGTTCCACTCACCAGCAGTCTCAAAATCCTGCGGCGGGGGTCGTGGGAAGCTGGCGGTACCCCGGTGCTGGTCCAGCCGGAAGAGGCCTGTGGTCCTACTCAGGCCGGTTTTCTGCTTCCCTAACTAATGCAGTCTCTGGTCCCGCGTGCAATTGGATTGGAGCAGAAGCTGTGTTCCACTCACCAGAAGTCTTAAGATCCTGTGGCGGGTGTTGTGGGTAGCTGGCGAGTGTCAGCCGACCCTGCGCCCTAGCTGCCCTGGTGCTTTTCTGACCGGAAGAGGCTTGTGGCCCTATGTAGGCCGGATTTCTGCCTCCCCAACCAAAGCAGTCTCAGGTCCCGCGTGATTGGACTGGAGCAGAAGCTGTGTTCCACTCACTAGCAGTCTCAAAATCCTGTGGCGGGGGTCGTGGGTAGCTGGCGGGTGTCAGGAGACCCTGCGCTCAAGCTTCCCCTGTGCTGATCCGGCCGGATGAGGCCTGTGGCCCTACTCAGGCCGGTTTCTGCTTCCCTAACTAATGCAGTCTCAGGTCCCGCGCGCAATTGGATTGGAGCAGAAGCTGTGTTCCACTCACCAGAAGTCTTAAGATCCTGTGGTGGGTGTTGTGGGTAGCTGGTGAGTGTCAGCCGACCCTGCGCCCTAGCTGCCCTGGTGCTTTTCTGACCGGAAGAGGCTTGTGGTCCCTATGTAGGCCGGATTTCTCTCTCCTACATGTGTTTCTTTGGGCCCCCTGACATATATACATGCACCCTGTCAGGTATGAACGGATGTATGATCTTTATTTTGGTTTAGTTTTGATTTTGTTTGGGCAATGTCTCAGGTAGCCCAGGCTGACCTGAATTGACTGTGTAGCCAAGGATGCCCCTCTACTCCTCTTGCATCAGCTCTGGTGCTGGAGATTAAACCCAGGGCTTCATGCATGCTGAGCAAACACCCTGCCAGCTGAGCCATGTCCTTTCCCATAGATAAGTGTGATCCTATATGCTTTGAACTTTGTTTGGAGTGAACTAGTGGAGGATTTCCTCCCCTTGGGCACAGATTGAGTTCCCAAACACAGAGCTCCAGTGTCTGCCTCAGTGTTCCTCTGAGACAAGAGGCCTCTGTGACACAAAGTGGTAGCGATTCAGTTGACTTTGCCCTTTGAATTTACTGCTCCCGCTCCGAAGTGCAACCCAGAGCCTCGTGCGAGCTAAGCACTCCCCCACAGAGCTACACCTCAGCCCCAATCCTTTGCTTAATAGCAGCTTTCCGGTTATAGCCGGCTTCAAGCTAAGTGGTCTGTTTTTTTAAGCTCACTATCTAGGGTGAATCATATCTAAAGCAGAAGCAACGCTGTCTGGAAATGGGTGGCATGCACCATCTGCATTTCCAGCGAGTACAGCACACCAGCTAATTCATAAAGTTTGACAGACAAGGAGAAAGCATTTGTGGTCCATACTTCATAGACAGTAAGCTCATACTATAGCTCTGTGGACGGTTGTGGGTTGACCACGGCCGTCTCCCAGAACTCTGGCATGATTTAAACTCCTTGGAACACTGGTTCTGCGTTCTTGGCATGTGCTTGCTTTCTTTATCTCTGGCTCTACGTATGCTTCCATTTCTGGCCTGAGTCCAGTCTGACAGTTTAGCTTCATATTTTGGCTGTGTTTCTGTGAGCAAAGGGGGCAGCATCCTTCTCACTTCCTTCATTTCCTCCTTTCTTTCTTTTCCTTCCTTTCTTCCTTCCTTCCTTTCTTTCTTTCTCTCTCTCTCTCTTTCTTTCTTTCTTTCTTTCTTTCTTTCTTTCTTTCTTTCTTTCTTTCTTTCTTTCTTTCTTCCTTCCTTCCTTCCTTCCTGCCTTTCTTTCTTTCTTCTTTCTTTCTTCCTTCCTTCCTTCCTGCCTTTCTTTCTTTCTTTCTTTCTTTTTCTTTTCTTTTGCTTAAGCGGGCCACCTCTCTGCAAAACATCTCTCAGCAATTCTGCAAGACTTTTTTTTTTTTTTAAAGCCCTTACTAAAAACACACTCTTTCAATGGGGAATTTGGATCAGGATTTTTATTAGTGTGTTTTACAGACAAGACACAGCAGGTTCTAAGGTAACACACTGATGGGTGGAGTCAAGGATTCTTGCTGTGGACTGGGAAGGCACCCCTTATATAGTCCTCTGAAGAGCTTGTGAGGTAGAGAGACACTTTTCAAGTGCTTTCTAGAAGCTTCTCCATACCATCTCGCATGCCTGTGTACCTCGTTCTTGAGTGGACCGAGTTAAAGCGAGTTAGCTTCTATCTGTCCTGCCTGCTGTGTGCCCGCTGGGGAAAGTCCATGAAGGCCCTTGTCAACTGGACACATAAATTGCAGGAGTCTGACCATCATTCTGGTATGGATAAGCAGCGTTCATGTGTCTGAGCAGTGTGCTTGGCTGCCCCCGTGTTATCGCTGTCCTTTGCTGGTCCTCTGACTCCTCCCTTATAGCCTTTCCTCTTGGTCAGAGATGTCCTTGCTAGCTTCCCAATCAAGTTCTCATATGAACAGCAATGCTTAGCTGCTCCAGAATTCAGTGCTTAGAAGCCTGTAGGTTGCCGGGGAACAGTACTGTGTGATTCTATTGTCCACAGTTGAATTTCTGTTAGCAAAGCCTTAAGTCGGTGGTTCTCAACCTATGGGCCAAGACTGCCTTGGATGGTCAACAGGAGTCACCTAGATCATCGGGAAACACAGATATTTATAACAGTAGCAGAATTACAGTTATGAAGTTGTGATGAAAATACTTTTATGGTTGGGGTCACCACAACATGAGGAACACTTAAAAGTTTGCATCATTAGGAAGGTTGAGGACCATTGCCACAGTTAGACACAGGCTTTTAAGATGCCATTTCACAAGCTCAGTGCCGTCCCGTTGGGTACTGAGCACCTCCACAAAGCCATCAGCCTCCAAAATCATAGAAAGCCACTTTTTTTCTGGTGTTGAAGATTTAGAACATCTTTGCCATATTTTTAAAAATATTGTTTTTTTGTGTTTTTGGGTTTTTTTTTTTTTAGTTTTATTTGTTTAATGTCTGAGTGATCTGCTGCATATACATCTGCAGGCCAGAGATAGCATCAGATCCCATTAGAGATGGTTGTGAGATGGTTGTGGTTGCTGGGAATTGAACTCAGGACCACGGGAAGAGCAGCCAGTGCTCTTAACTGCTGAGCCATCTCACTAGCCCTTTTCTTTTCCTTTTTAATTATAGAGCTGATGACTGATTCTCATAAGGTCAACAATGCAGAAGTTTGAAAGGTTTTTTTTTTTTTTTTTCCTTTAAGTCTCTTCTTCTCTCTCCGATTGTATTATCCCCCAAGGGAATAAATGAAAATGCAGCCTTAAACAAAGTTTTATCAGGGTTTGTACAAGGCTCTCTATGCATATCATTTGTATAAAGATTTATTTATATCTTTATATAAACTATGCTTTCTTAGTATAAGGGCATCTTTCCTTGTCCGTTTTTTGAATGGAGCTAGCTTTTTCTCATCTGTTGGATTTCCTTCATGTGTTCCTCTCCCTTTATCCCCTCCCCCATGTTCCTCTCCCTTCACCCCCTCCCCTAGGTTCCTCTCCCTTCACCGCCCCCCATATTCCTCTCCCTTCACCTCCTCCCACTCCCCTGTTCCTCTTCCTTCACCCCACATTTCTTTTCTCTCTGGTTCTGAGCTATGTACTGGATGCTATCAGCATCTTTTCTACATGCAGTGTTCTCCCTGGGTCCATAGGAGACTAGTCCCAAGATCCACTCTGGACACCTGAATCCATAGATGCTCAAGTCCTCTGTGTTAAGTGGTATAGAACTGCACGTAGCCATGCATAACCTGCTAGGTGCTCTGAAATCGCCCCGTACAGGCAAACACGTCATACTGTAGTATTGCAGAGAAAAGGTCTGTATGCATTCAGTAAAGACACAGCTACTTCTCTGAACATTTTCTCTTAGTGTGAGGGAACCCTCGGGTCCCGAGGTTGACCATGACCTCCTCTCCACACCCTCACCTTCTCTACACCTGTGGGCTAAGTCCTACAAGTGGTGTTTGTGTGTCTGAGGCTCTGGGTGTGTTCAAATTTGAGACCTGACAGGAGGAGGGTTTTGTTTGTTTGTATGTTTGCTTGTCACTTCGAAAAATACCCAAGGATTCCTCAGTGTGACGTGGGAAGATGTTTGTTCCTTCTTCCACTGCTGGATAATTTGAATCTGGAGGATATAGAGATGAAGTTTCTAGAAGTGGCTATTGTTGAATAATTCCCAAGTTTCCTGAGAAGGGTCCAGTCAAAATCTATTTTATTATTAACAACATTTCCTTTCAGGAGGCACCTTATATTACCTAGAGTATTTTATCTCAAGAAATTGTTTAAAATTACTTCTTATAATTACTCTTTATTTATTATTGTGCAATAGGACCGTGTCACTGTACACAGTGTTGAGGGTCTTTATTGTACCATTGCTGGAGAAACACTAAAGCAAAGCCTTTCTGTGTCACCAAATCTGACAGTTCTCCATACCCTTAAAATATCTACAGTAGGAAAAGCCTAAACATTTCAAAACTTAAAAAAAAAAAACTATAATCATAAAAAGACACCATAATGGACAAGAAGCTACAGATTTTGAGTGTATCCCCATGGCTTGTGCTTTTTCTGTCTCTGGGCTGGATTCTTCAGTCTGAGTCCCATCATTTAAAAATGGACCACACCCCTCCCTTTACCTGGCAGAGTTCGTAATTACCTTCTACCCTCCAGGGAGGAGACAAATTGATAAATACATTAGGACAGGTTCCCACTGAGAAGCAGCTGTCATGGAGTATATAGGCATGAAGTCTGAGACCCCAGTCCTGTGACGCATTAGGTCCACAATTTAGACAAAGTATTTGAATTTATATACAGCTTCCGGGTGTATAAATTTAGGATAAGGACATCAGCTAGCTCATTAGAACTGCAGGGTTGTTTGATGAATTAATAGTCTATAGTGCTTAGAACAATACCTGGGACTGGCAGCATCCCAGATATTGTTAGTATTATAGATTGTTGTATAATGTGATGTTATTAGTGACATTATTAACTTGAATGAGGTATTGTCACATGATTCATTATTCAACAGGGAGGATATATATTTGATGTTTAAGCTTTCAAGCCATTGTCTCGCTTTGAAATTTCCTTCCAAATGCAATGTACTTATTGTGATGGACTTGGCTCAGTGATCATATTATCATGTGTAGAAGTGGTGTCATATGTATGGTTACTCTTAAGCATCCTCTTGTGGCACTAACTTGTTGTTTCTACCTTCAGAGCTCTTATGGGTATGGCGACCTCTTCTCCGATACCTGGAAAGCATTTACTGACTATGATGTCATACATTTGAAAACCTATGATTCCAAAAAGGTACTGGAAACCTGGTGAAATGTCTTTAAGTGACTGCCAAGTGCAAGTGACTAACTCACATAGTAAAGATTGAATTTGAGTTTCTTTTGGCTGTTACCATCACTTCTGACTTCTTGGTGGTTTTTGTTGTTTGTTTGCTTGCTTGCTTGCTTGCTTGCTTGTTTTTTGATTTTTGTGGCTAGAATTTTTATAAAGAAACCTTAAAACCTTAGAAAGGTTTACTTTGTAAAATGAGGACTGCTCTTTTGGCTTGAAGGGTGCATCACTTACTGTGATGTCCTATGAAGGGCTCACCTTACTATGGTGTTGTCTATCCTATAAAGGGCACACACCTTGCTGTCCTATGAAGGGTGCGTACCTTCTGGTGGTGACCTATGAAAGGCACTCACCTTACTGTGCTATCTTCTAAACTGTCTTCCTTCTTAGGTGTGTTTTAAAGAAGCCGTGTTTTCGTTGCTGCCCCGCATGCGGTACGGGCTGTTCTATAACACGCCTCTGGTAAGCATCTAAGATATCCTTACATCACGATCGCCTGAAGTCCCAGTGCGGGAGTGTTTGCTGGCATGTGAACTGGTGCTTTTGTTTTAGATCTCTGGCTGTCAGAACACAGGATTATTCAGAGCCTTCTCCCAGCATGTGCTGCATAGGCTGAACATCACTCAAGAGGGAACCAAGGTAATGGATGTGCTATGGGGTCTGAGATAGGCTTGGATATTCATGTCTAATGCCACCTTTGTAGATAAACAAGCAAGCAGGAGGCAGTGCTTGCTATGATAACGTTCCTGAGTCTGTAGTCCTCTGAATTCAGGAGTCAGTAGCCACTGCAGATAAGCTAAAGGGTACTGTAAGAATACCCTTTATTCTCCTTGTCCGTTGTCTATTTCTTTACCCATATCTCCCTATTTTCTCCCATTTAATTCATGTAATCCCTGCTAAAAACAATATACCCACCAACCAACAAAAAAGTAGTAGTATAATGAATAGATTTTGTCTTCCATGGCTAAAGTGGAATACTTATATGTATTCATAATCAGCATATTATGTCACATATCACAATATATTGTGATATCACATATCACAATAGATTATAATAACTGCACACATTTCTAGGGTGCAGTGTTATAGTTTGACACATGACACAGTATAATTATCCAAGCACTTTTGTTACTTCAAGCATCAATCTTGTCTTTGTTGTGGGAGCATTCTAAATTTTTCCTCTTAGCTTTGTTAGAAATAGTATATTATTGTCAAGCCTATTAACACTACAGTGATTTTGACAGCAAACCCCAATTCTCCTATATCCATAATGTGTATCTGGGTTCTTTCCTTCCCAGTGTCCACTATCTACTGGATATATAGTATTCTCCAGTATTTTCTTGTGGGCCCCTATGAGATCAGCTCCTTTAGCTTCTGCATCTGAGAGAGAGCATGTGCCTGCCTTATGTTAACATAATGTTAATCCATTTCCCTCAATACTGCAATATGAAATGTTTTGTCCCTGTGTACAGTTGAGTATTAATTCACTGTATAGATGTATTTTCTTGTAAAGTAGATATCTATTTTTATTTCCTGGGATAATGGACAATGGTTAAGGACTCAGGCTACTAGTGTCCGTGTCTGCTTAGTGAGTTTCGCCTCTCTGGGAAATTGCATTTGAGATTTGGGTTGTCTTTTTTTTTTTTTTTATTGTCTGAGCATATCCAATATTATTCCAACTTTTCATTTTGATCACAGGATGGCAAAGTTCGAGTTACCATTCTTGCACGCAGCACAGAATACCGGAAAATCCTGAACCAAAATGAGGTTAGTGCTTTGGTATGAACTTTTAATAGTGACTTTGCCTTCCTTGGCTAATGCTCTCTCTCTCTCTCTCTCTCTCTCTCTCTCTCTCTCTCTCTCTCTCTCTCTCTCTCTCTGTGTGTGTGTGTGTATGTTTTGTATTGCAGTAGAAGTTTTTAAGCTATTAGTTTCTAGAGATACATAATGTCCTGAGCCTACTGAAAACTGGCTTTTAGCTTCTCCAAACTCCCAGCCCATCCAGATCTGCTCTACTGTACCTGTTCACCTACATCAGCTCTAATATGGGCAAAATCAAAGCCAAACAAAACTGTGAGTCTTGTCTGGACTGCAACAGAAGGGTAAAAATTCCCCCTCCAGACAAACTAATAACAACATGCAAACACGCCTTTTGAGAGATGATTGGTGTTGCCTGGTATTTCCGTAGCATCTGGCAACACATACCTTGAAAGGGGTTCTGTCTGCTTGAGTGGATGAATGTCTCAGAAACTGCTCCTGGGCATTCAATTCATTTCAGCTGCACAAAATTATACATTGCATCCAGCCTCATACTGGGCAGGTAATCATGGGAGCCTCGACCGTGAGACTGTTCTTCACTGTTAGCCCTCTCACAGCAGATGGATGCAAGAGGAGGTTGAGTGTGCCTATGAGCCCAGGCTATCAGGAACGGGCAGGCCAGGGGGTAGCCTTAAACTATGGGGAAGAAAGTTCAGGGAAAGGCCCAGTGCCAGCACCTGCTATGGTGCAGGCCTGATACTTTCAGAATCCATGGGCAGACGGTACAAACGCTACTCCTAATGGCAAGCCCAAGAGCATGCTGCTTGTCCTTTAAGCAGGATATGGGTTCCAAAGGGTATGCACAAGGGCAATGGTACTTTGACTACATTTTGACCAGTGAACAGAGAATAAGACTCAGATATATATATATATATATATATATATATATATATATATATATATATATCTTATCTCACCTTAAGCTCATTATGTAGGCCTGGCTGGCCTAGAATTCCCAATCCTGCTGCCTCAGCCTCAGGAGTACGACCTGGCTCCCAGGAGGTCTGGTCAAATGATAGTTACTGCAAACTTAGCCTGGTACAAGGTTTGTTGAGATACTGCTGTGTGGCTAGAAGTTAGAGAAAGGACATATTCTGGGACTTGCAGGCACACGTGATTTCTCTGATGGGAGTCTCCCTTGTTAAATGAAGAAGGGTCCTGCTACCTAATTAGTTCTCTCTTGGGGGGGGAAACGTGACTGTAGAGAAACACTTCCATCTTGTGACTGCCCGTGTGTTGTCCAGTTGTGCACACATGCGTATAAACTGGGGGCAGCGATTAGACTGCATCCAATGATTCGGATGCCCTGCTTAAGGTTAGAGATGGCGTGGTCAGAAGTACAGGGTGTGGTTCTCTCCCTTCCTCTCCCCTTCTCTCTCTGTCTTTGCCAGGGATTGAACCAAGTCTAGATCGAGGCATTTTGTAGCCACTGGCACTGCTGATGTTGTGAGGTTGTCTGGCAGAGATGCAAGCCGTCAATGTCAGGGGCTCTCAGAACCACAGTGCTGCTTTGACAGCTCGCTGTTCCTGCTCTCTTACTTTCTGCCTGCCAGAATCAGAGCCAAAGAGATTTTTAGAAATTACAGGGAAATAGACTTCTTTTCTGCCAAGACTTTAATATTTTCAAAGGATGGTTCCCAGTGTCCTAGTGGTTTCTTTGAAATGAGACAATGGGTGGAAAGAGCCATGTCAGCATAGCGTCAGGAACATTGTGTCCCCTCATCCTCAAAGCACCGGGTGCTCTGAAATGATAAGAAATAGGGTGAGGAAGTCAAGAGATACAGTCGGTCAGCATTTGAATTTAAATAAGTCTAAAATGATAGACATAAACGATATGTGATGCATGCAAATTTTTATCTGCAAAAAAATTAAGAAACGTTAGGAGTTGGGGAGATGGCTCAGTGGGTAAGGGGGCATGTTGTGAAAGCACGAGGATCTAAGTTCAAATCTCCAGCACTGACTTAGAAGCCAGGCATGACTGCATGAGGATCTAACCCCAGTATTGGGAACCAGCAACATGCAGATCCTAGGAGCTCCTTGGCCAGACAGTCTACCCAAAACAGTGAGCTTTGGGGTCAGTGAGAGAGCCTGACTCAGAACATTAAAAAGAAGGGACTAGAAAAATGGCTCAGTAACAAAGGACCTACTGTGCGGGCATGCGGACCTGAGTCTGGATTCCCAGAACCCATGTACAAAGCCAAGGGTGGTGCCCTTTTCCACCATAGGGACCGGGAGGTGAGGTGGGCAGCAGGGTGACTCTCCAAAGCTCACTGACCAGCCAGTCTAAGTAAATTGGAGCTTCTGGGCTCAGGGAGAGGCTTTGCCTCAGAAAAGATTAAGAACCATGGAGGAAAGACACCTAGTATTGACCTTGGGCCTCCAAATACATTTACACATGTACATGTCCACATAGTCACACTGACATGTACAACACGTGCACGCACACACACACACACGACACACATACATACACACCACAAAAAATCCCATCAAAATGTAAAGTGATAGAGAAAGACTCCTGATGTTCTCTGGCTTCTGTATGCATGAACACTGGTAACTTGCACGCGCATGCTGTGTGCGCGCACACGCACACGCACACGCACACACACACACACACACACACACACTCACACACACTCACACGCACATGCATACACACACAAAACAGATGTGGCTGGCTCCAGGACAAATTTTAATTTAAACAATGGACTTTAGGATTCTTAAAGGAAAGCAGCAAAGAAGGAAGAGTCATTCTGCGTGTTCTCTTTTTCCCAGCTGGTAAATGCACTGAAAACAGTATCCGCATTTGAAGTCCAAGTGGTTGATTACAAGTACAGGTAAGCCGGGACCCAGGCAGGTCCTCTCATCCCTAAACTGAACCACTCACTGGTGGGGAGTGGGCATACTACTGCCCATTGTAGACCAAGCGGTGACACTCAGTCATTAAACAAGACAGGGATGACAGAGGCCTCAAGTGCAGGGGAGCTGGTGAGCTTTCTGAGGTCTCCTTGTTCTGGAGAAATAAGGAATCCAGAGTTTTGTTTGAAATTTCTGAATTTTTAAAAGTTTGCTACTATTATTAAATTTTAATGTGCATAAACACATACATACATATCCTCATATACAAGTATATATATATATATATCCATGGAAAAATATATACACACACACACACACACATATATATATGTATGGCTTAATTTACCCTGTAGCTAATGGGTTTCAGCTTTGTATTTAATAATAAAATTTGGATTTAAAAAAGAAAAAACTTACAAGGTATTTACATTTCTTTTTAAATTCCGGTGGAACCAAAAGGCTTGGAAAGAGAGCGTGCTGCCAGGCAGTGGTGGTGCACACCTTCAATCCCAGCACTCGGGAGGCAGATATCTGGGGGTTCAAGCTCAGTCAGGCCTACAGAGCGAGTTCCAGGACAGCCTGGGTAACATAGATAAGACCTGTCTCTGAAAAGAAAACAATACAAGAAGGAAAGAATATGCCTCTCACAGACGGGTAGTCCTGTTGGTTTGAGGACAGTCACACTGCAGTGGCTCTGTGTAGCAGTAGATGCACCATGTAGAAAATGTTTCTCACTATAAGGAGGAGCAGAGGGGCCGGAAAGATGGTCAAAGATTAAGAGCACGTGTTGCTCTTGCAGAGCACCCAGGCTTGGTTCCCAGCATCCACATGGTGGTGAAGCAGCTGTTTGTTATACTTCCAAAGGCTCCCATGCCCTTTTCTGACCTCTGGGGGCACCAAACGCATGTATGGTACACGGACACACATGCAGGCCAAACATGTACATCAAATAAAATGAATAAATCTAATTTTAAAATTTCAAAAAGAAAGCTCCCACAAAATAACACAAAGAAAAAGTGAAATTTTCTCTATCCCTCATCCACCTGTGATCCAATTTATGACTGTTGATAGTTGTTTCCTATATTTTACATACATACGCACATACACATGCACACACATGCACACACACACATACACACATGCACACACATGCACACACACATGCACACACACGCATGCATGCACACACATGCACATGCATGCACACACATGCACACATGCATGCACACACATACACACACACACACACATGCACGCACACATGCATGCACACATGCACGCACTGCAGAGGGGTACCTGCCACAGATACACGTCCTGCATTTACATAAGCTTGGGCCTGCTACCACTCACTCATCAGTTCCCAGTTCCTAACGGGACGAATCCATAAGTAGGCCTCTGGGCTTCATGGCTGGGATCCTGGTATGGTGGACAGTGTGTCTCTTGTGCTGAGGTTGGAGAAATGTGAAACTGTCGGACAGTCACTGCACGGTAGGGTCTGCTCTTATACTCCACCGGCTTCACCTTACACAGGCAGCCGTGCTCCGACAATGCAAAGATTCTCTGTTTTTCAAGGTACACTGCTGTGGAGGCCTCTTCCACTGGCACAGGAGGAAGTAGTTTGCGGCTTGGAATATATCCTACTATCTTGCTAGCTTTGCCCTGCAGTATTATCTGCCTGTATTTGAATGGCACCTTTTATTTGGATTATATCTCTTTTTGTAATTGTGTTGATATCATGTGTCATGATATTCTTATTATACATTCCCTTGAAAAACAGAAATAATAGTTTGTGCTTCGAGAGCTTGTTACATTATCAAGGAAGGGGTTATTAAATACTATAGTGCCTTGAAGTTTTCATGGCAGTGCAGATGTGGAGTGTGACAAGTGTATAAATACTGTCTCTGTGGATCATGGACTAACTCCCTTCATCCCACCTTTCTTGTGTTGTCCTCGTATTGCAGAGAACTCGGGTTTTTAGATCAGCTCAGGATCACGCACAACACGGACATATTTATTGGCATGCATGGAGCTGGCCTTACCCACTTACTTTTCCTTCCGGACTGGGCTGCTGTGTTCGAGCTGTGAGTATGGGTGGCAGCTTTCCATGGAGAGATGAGGAGCCAGGATCTGAGCTAAGAGGTTCAGCCTGGGCATTAGAAAGCCTAATATATACTACTGTCAAGCGACATCATGGTGGTATCTGGAAAGAAAAGCAACCTCGAGCTAAAAGGTCTGAGGTCTGCCACTCAGTCCCCTTAGGAAGCAGAGGCTCCCTCCATCCTCACAGCCTCAATGCAGGATGGGATTCTGTGGTTTCCCAGCTCAGAGTTCACCACTGCCTCTCAACGGTGAGCACCTCCCTCCCTGCAGTCAGTGTAATTCCTATGCTGAAGGAGAGCAGGGTGGTGCTGGCAGGGATAGCAAAGGCCCTATCTATCTCCAAAGGATTGCTTACCCAGCATGTCTGAGGCAGAGATGGTGAAGAGGGATGAATCCGTAAGGAGACTAGCCAAGGAAGCATTGGTACAGACTTCCAATATTTGGCAAAACATTTTCAAGCTGCTTGTGAGGTAGAAGGGAATTGTGAATTCTGTCTTAATTCATTTGTACTAGAGAGGGGAGCATGGAAGAAAGGAAAAAGGGGGTGGAGTGTGGATGAGATATGGCAGCCCAGCAGACCTGGGGTGGGCTATCTGCTTGTTTCCTTAAGCAACTGCTTAACCTGTAATGTATTACCTCCTTGGATACAGAGAGGTAACATATTCTTTCCATGTATGTAAAGATAATATCTTACGAGACAGTCTCCAATTCACAGGCAGTAGGACCTATTGAATAAGGTGCCCACTCCTCAGTCTTACTCTGACTCTTTAAAAATCAAGGCAAGGTATTGAGGGTATTAATTTAAACTATTTTTTTTTGCGCTGTACTCAAACCCAGGGCCTTATGCATGCTAGCCCAGCATGACCACAGTCCGCCCTGAGAATGTGTGTAAAATCCTTTCTCTCCTGTTTGTTATTTACAAAACCTTTAGTGAGACCACATTTGGGAAGTGGATGTTTTCCCCCCTAGAACGTTACGCACTAGGGAACCTCCTGGTCAAAGGCCTCACGTCATGTGTGACACCCTTGTGTCCTTAGGTACAACTGTGAAGATGAGCGCTGCTACTTAGACCTGGCCAGGCTCAGAGGCATTCACTACGTCACCTGGCGGAAGCCCAGCAAAGTGTTTCCTCAGGATAAGGTAACATTCACCATATGGTTTGGAGTCCAGTTATTAAAATGCAAGCCATCGCTGAGCCTCTGTTCGTCTCTTGAATACTAAGGTGTATTTTTTATTTGCAAGTTAGAGAAAAATCTCAATGTTGTTAAAACAGCTTACATCAGTTTACATACAGCAGCCATCGGCAAACAGTAGCTCTAATGGTACAGATCTGGCCCACCAATTGTTTTTGTAAATAAAGTTTTATTGGGTACCGCCACATTTGCCTGCATATTGTCTGGGCTTGCTTATGCATCTCCTTGGCAGGGCATCTATGACTGAGAGCAGATGGTTGGCAGAGCTGAAACTATCATTGGGAGCTCTGTGGCAAAAGCTTGCCAGCCCATGTTGTGCAGCATAAGTTGAAACAGTTGTGTTAGCCAAAGGAAAATGATTTTATGTCTATAGAAAAAGACACACCCAGGGCTGGTGAGATGGCTCAGTGAGTAAGAGCACCTGACTGCTCTTCCGAAGGTCCGAAGTTCAAATCCCAGCAACCACATGGTGGCTCACAACCACCCATAATGAGACCTGATGCCCTCTTCTGGTGTGTCTGAAGACAGCTACAGTGTACTTACATATAATAAATAAATAAATAAATAATAATAATAAAAGGAAAAGACACACCCTTCGGTGACTGGGATTTTGTTCTGGTTTGTTTCTGCAGGGTCACCATCCAACTCTGGGAGAACACCCGAAGTTTACCAACTACTCTTTTGATGTAGAAGAATTCATGTACCTTGTCCTTCAGGCTGCCGAGCATGTACTGCAGCACCCACAGTGGCCATTTAAGAAGAAACACGATGAGCTATAGAAGTGTTGAGGTTGTTGACAAGAGTGTTGAAACCCTCTCACAGCCATAGACTCACAATCAGAGGAGCAGAACAGCCCGTCATATCCTACCGTAAGATGAAACATGACGTTTCACTTCTGAATATAGCTCAGGCTGACCTTGAACTAGTGATCCTCTTGCCTGAGCCAACTAACTGAGCGCTCACCTTACAGGTGTGCCCCACCATGCCTGTCTACAGAGTTACTTTTTGTATATGAAAGCACACCTCCAGTAGACTCTAAGTCTTCCACGTGTTTATTGTGTCTTTGCTATTTATCAAAGGTATTTTTGCACTGAAAAAGGTTACTTTTATAGTTCAAAGGTGGGCAGATGCCCATTGGTGTGGCAGAGCTCTCCTGTAGGGATACCAAAGTTGTCCACATCGGTGGCTTCAGACTCGATATGTGTGTTTGTTAACTGGAATGTGACCGTGATTCCAGAGCGTCACGGCTTGTTGTCCATCGATTTGGATAAACTCAGAACTGTTGTTATTTGCCATTGTTTGTTCATAAATATGGTTGTAGGGTCTGGGCACATGGCTTAGTGTAGAATGCTGGCCTTGCATGCATGGGCCTCTGAGTTTAATCCCTAGCAACACACACACACACACACACACACACACACACACACACATGTCTAACTCTGTGATTCTCAGGACCAAGCTATAGGACTACATTATAGACCAGTGATTAGTCAACTCCAGATTCCGTGCATCAAGCGCCTGACAAAGATCATGCTGTTGTATTTATTAATTTTGTTTCTATATCTCATTTCAATCATGTTCTCCCCATATGTAATGGCAGTGTTGATAAGAGCCCATCAGAATATTCTGTAGTACCATCTCCATTGACGCTTCAGCCATGAAGAACCTTCATGCTGACTTGGCATGAAGTCTTAGTTTCCATCAGGCCAGTGTTTGTGAGCACACACAGCTGTGTGTATCTACCTCTGGCAGGATGGAAGTAACCCTAGTCTTTGTAAAACACTGCCAAGTAGCCACATGAAGAGAAGACACTTTCTCTGTTTATTTGTTTTTTGTTTTTTTAAAGTAAGGCCATTAAAAACACAGTAGACCTGTGAATTATCCAGTCAAAACAAAAGCCCCAAGAAAGTGGCACTGAGCAAACAGGATGCCTAGCAGCAGGCTTCCCCTGGACTGACTTTCTTTCTTACTGCTAAGCACATAGCTCAACAGTCAGAAACCATGGGTTTGTTCCGCTGTACAGCGTGACGCTTGTGTCTTATTAACATTTGCGGCATCTCATTTAGAAGCTACTTTTAATTTTTTACAATGCACTTAGCAAATCGCAGCCAAGGACTTCATTTTTTAAATTTTAGAGAAGCGACCTACAAAATAAAATATTGGTCACTAACAGCTCCTCGGAGGTTTGCTCTCTTTTCCTTTCAGGGCCTGTTAAAACACTTGTAGACTTTATTTATTAAAATACCTTTCAAGGAAATAGTGACCCTCTCTAGGCAGGACTTCCCTTTGGGTCAAAGAATTCTTTGGAAAAAATTGTAACACGAGGAATTGTTAAACGACAGGTTAGCTGCTGTTTCAGGTGCAGAGTACTAGGTAGGCAGGGGAAGAAGGGGATGTCCCACAGGAAGGGGAGTGGAAAGATCATGCTGCCCCAGACATCGAGGACAAACACTGGAGACTGTGTCTGCAAAACCATCCTTTTACCTCATTTTAAGCTGCACAGGGACCTATGCGTTCACAGACTACCGAGGACTCCAAAAACTGAGGACACTTTCATACTGAAACTGTATTTGAATATTTTGCAATTAGAATATACTTTATATAAAGACAGTCATTTAAAATTTTAATTAATGGAATTAACTTTTTTATCAGACTTCTGGTGGGAGCAGAAGATCTTCAAATTGTTGTAAAATCTAAAATGTAGATATGGCCCTTTTTTTTTTTTTTATTAAGTCTGTAAGGAGATGCATTTCATTGTACATTTTGGGTTTAGCTTTGGAATAAAGTTTTCTATATTTCATTTAAATATCTGAACATTTTCAGGATTTTCTGTCTTTGAATGTCACATTCCTGCTTTAAAAATAATCTGGTGGCTTGCACATAATTAAAAAATTAGCTCACTGATGAAGGGTTCAGTGTAATCAAAAATTATACCTCACAATTATTTAGCAGTTGTATTATCTGATACTTCCACAAATGTGGCCCTGCACAAACTTAACCAAAATAATAGGACAATGGCTTCTGCTTTCACGAGAAAGCCCGGGGCTGGAGAGGTAGCTCAGTGGTTAAAGCACAGGATGCTCTTCCAGGGGACTTAGGTTCAATTCCTAGTACCCACAGAGCAGCTCACAGCTATCTGTAATTCCAGTTCCAGGGGGCCCAACATCCTCACACAGACATACATACAAGCAAAACACTAATGCACATACAACAAAAATAAAACATTAGAAGTGTGGTGGTGGTGATGAATGCTTTTGATTGCAACACTCAGGAAGCAGAAGCAGGAAACTCACTGTGAGTTTGAGGCCAGCCTGGTCTACAGAGTGAGTTCTAGGACAGCCAAAGCTAAAGTAAGTGAGACACATTTAAGTGATGCCCTGAAGGTTTCAGGCATTGTAATCCAACACCACTTCTTTGATTGCTCCTGCAGTCGATGCAGGATGCAGAGCCAGCTGCTGCTGTGTACCAGTTACTCTCGGTGGCCTCTGGGAAGACAGCTTAGTTTCAAGGAACTTTTGGTAGTTAAGATGGGCACTGAGCAACATGGATATGGGAAAACACAGTGTTCCAGACCCTGGTACTGCCGAGGAGAAAGCCAGGGTAAGGAAAAGTTGTGGGGTCTAGATTTAAGTGGAGACCTGCAGGCTTAAGTATAGGGTTCTCATGGAGGAGGTGACAGTTGAGTCTAGAAGACTACAAGGAATGAGGGATGGAGGAGGAAGATGGTTTGACAAAGAACATACCCAAACCGCAGAAGGGCAAATGTGAATGTCTCCAGGCAGAGCCTATGTGTTGAGTTTGAGGACCAGCCATTGTAGTTGACGTGATAGAGGAGAGTTAGAAGTTCCTTAAAGGATAACGCCACATGTAGATGGCAAGGCTCTTGTCTTTTCATTCTGATGAGGCATAGATCACTGAATGGATCTATACAAAGGAGTAAAGACCTGGCTTTCCCTTGGACAGTGTAACTCATGTTGTTATACTGAGAGCAGGTAGCAGACAGATGTCTTAGGCTGAGTTCTCGGGATAACAGATTCTAGAAAGAAGGGGTGCAATCTGATGGTTTATTGTGGGAGGATTCTCATAATCAGTATAGTTGAAGAAAGATGAGGTCCACAAAAGGCCAGGGTCTGGGCAGGGGAAAACATCACCTGGAGTTTAGTAGAGAGACATCTTTAGGAGTACTGTGGTACATATGATCTTTCAGAGAAGTCCCAATGGATATGGGAGGTACAACCATCCATGTTGGAGCCATAGAAGGGGTAATAGGGAACTTTGACCAGGGCAACTCTCTCCAGATGGGGGCAGTTTGCAGGAGAACAGGCTGCTAGAATTCACCAGCATCCCCTACAACCTGGAGGCTGAGAGCCTGTCTGCAGGGAGAAGGCAAGACACAGTGCACAATATCCACAGCCAGGAGAGGGCAGTGCTTGGGCTGGTTCCATTCTCCCATCAGCTTCTGGCCAACTAGAAGTTTGATTTTAGAGTCTTCATTGCATGCAGATTTTGTCTTTTTCTTCCCTTCCTTTCCTTCCTTCCCTTCCTTTCCTTCCTTTTCTTTCTTCCCTTTCTTTCTTTCTTTCTTTCTTTCTTTCTTTCTTTCTTTCTTTCTTTCTTTCTTTCTTTCTTTCTTTCTTTTCTTTCTTTCTTTCTTTCTTTCTTTCTTTCTTTCTTTCTTTCTTTCTTTCTTTCTTTCTTCCTTTCTCTCTCTCTCTCTCTCTCTCTCTCTCTCTCTCTCTCTCTCTCTCTCTCTTTCTTTCTTATTTTTAAAAAGTAACACAGATAACACCATGAACTTCAAACTATAGATTGTTAAGGGTAAGGACAGTTCTTATTTTAGAGAGTAATTATTTCAATGTTGGTGGCTATACTTGCATTCTGTTGAGTATTATCAGTTAACTCCCAATTCCTACAATATTTCTAAAGTCAAAAAGATAATTCTCCTATAAGTTTAAACAGAGAGGGTAAGAAATGTACCCAAAGCCACCCAGCCGGCCACAGAGAGGTGGATGGAGGGGGTTCTTTTGTGAAGAGATTTTACTAGGGATGCTTAAGTGTAGGTATGGAGGGAGGGAGGGGAAAGTTAATGGAGGCCACAGAGCATAGGGAAAGATGTTCTTAGGCTTCTTACAATTACCAAGCAGTTTTCTTTGAACACAGGGAAAATAGAAAAAATGTTTTTCGACTGGAAGCCTGTCAGTCAGCTCAGGCGTGATTGCTGCAGTTTAGTCACTTTCCTCATTACGGTGTCAACAAAGGCAACTTAAGGAAGGAAATGGCAAAGATTAATTTTGGCCTAGAGTTCAAGGATCCAGTCCATCATGGTGGAAGAGTCATGGCAGTAGGGGTCTGAGGCAGCAGTCACATTGCGCCCGCAGTTCGGAAGCCCACAGAATGAGGACTGGACTCAGCTTGCTCTCTTCTTTCTCCTCAGCCCAGGGCCCAAGTGGGCAGTGTGGAATGGTCTTCTTAGGTCAGTGAGACCTGCCTAGAAACACCATCAGAGACATAGGGGTGTTTCTATTGTTATTCTGTATCTAGGCATGCTAATGATGGTGACCGTCACAATTGTCCTGGAGTGAAGCCAATCATTTAAAACAACTTCCGGGGGTTAGGCTAGGGATGTAATTCTGTTGGTAAAGAGTTTGTCTCAGGTGTAGTGATGCACACCTATAATTCCAGCGTTCAGACATTGTGCTCAACTTTACGGTCAGCTTCAGATACTGACGTTGTGGCCAGTCTGAGCTACAAGAGACCCTTGTCTCAAAAACCACCACTAAAAACAAAACATTTCAACCTCCCTCAAGCATGAGATGTCACCAGAACACTCAAGGGCCACTTCCCTCTAGGCACGTCCAAAGATGAGGTCATTATTCTTAGCCTAAAAACCCCAGCTGAATTGAGCATTTGCTTGCTCTGTTTGATCTTGCTCACTGTGGGCATGTGTACTTAGTGGCCACAAGGTGGCAGTCAAGCCCTTCCAAATGGTGTTTAAGGCCTGTAAAGGCTGGGAAACGTCATCCTACACTTTTGGCTTCTGACTCTGGGAGGAAGGCCAGGCTCCCACTGTTGGGGAAGATTTCATTCTTCTAGTGAGAGAACTTGGGGACAGCTTTCAGGATGGCTGGGAATGTATGTAGAACACCTTTGTGGCTGAGGGGCACTATCACCTTATCTTGTGAAGGGGCAAGTGCTTGGTGTCCCCCCCCCCCCCCCCAAATAATTCTAGCCTCAGAAGCTATTGGTGAGGAGGATACATTCTGGAGAGCTTGGGGGTTTGACTGGTATCTGAGCTCTCCTGAAATTCTGTATGTAGCATGTCAACACGTGAGTCCGTCTCACTTAGAAGCTAAATTCTTTCTTATGTTGGTCTTCAAAGTTATCATTGTTATTATTTTATTTGAACAGAACTCTTACATGGATGAGTTCACCGATGGTAAGAAACCTAAGAATTACAGAACATTAAGGAACACCGGTTGGTGTAGGTGGTGCGCTAAGGTTGAGTCCAAGTGGGTATGACCCGGTGCAGGGCCTTTCAGGTGTGTGCTAGTTGTTTGTCTCCTTGATGGGATAAGATTCCTGACATAAACAAGTTAAGAAACTGTTTTGCATGACAGTCTGAGGCTACATTGCACCACAGCAAGGAAGATAGGAACATGAGGTGGCTTCTGTCACATTGTGTCCCCAGTGGGAAGGAGAGATACTGCAACCAGCTTTTTTGGCGACTTTGTGGGTTCTTTTTTCTTCCACCCTTCTCCAACCCTATTTCACTCTTCCAACACCCCCAAATGCTAGGTAGGATAGAAGGAAGGCTAGAGAGGAAAGGGGGCGGGGTCGATATCATTAGACCACTTCCTGCTCATTAGGGACGTAGAGTTGCTCAGGGCAGGTTTGGTCTTTGCTGTCAGGATATCCAATTTCTTCTTCTCTCTTTGTACATGATCACTTGACAGACTGCAACAAAGCAGAACTACGGCAGCCAGCAGCTGGCACCACAAGCAGCTGCCCTGAGAGGGGCTGATCTAGCGTTTATACGCCCTTTCAAGAGTCTCTAAAAGTCCAAATGTCATATACCTGCTGAAACGATCTGCAGCTGGCAAAATCATGCCCCTGCTACAGCATGAGGAAAGTTATAGTCAGCTTCTGTGCATAATTTAAACTAGTCCCATATCCTACACCTGGAATTAAAACAAAAACATATTCCTATAACACTTCCGGTTTTTTTTTTTTTTTAAAGAAACCAAAATTCTCACTACCAAATACTCAGGCGGCTTCCTTCCTTTTATTCAGTTTGGGATTTTACTCACATTCAGGCCAAATCCTTCTGCAGCTAAACCTTTCTGGAAATGCCCCAGTAGACATAGCCACACATGTGTTTCTGGAGAGGTCCTAGATCCTAAATCAAGTTGACAAGGAACCTTTACAAAGTGTTTGCTTCATTTAGTCCGCACAACTCTGTGCTCCAGATTGGGGACTGAAAGACATGTCCTTTGGGACCATGGATCACCGAACAGAAGGCAGAAGGCCGCAGGTTTCTAGAAGACCTGAGACACTTTGTGACCATTGTGGTCCCACCTTACAGGGTTTGGGGAATCCTGCAGAGGAGGGGGAGGGAGGATTGTAGGAGCCAGAGGAGTCAAGGACACCACAAGAAAACCCACAGAATCAACTAACCTAGGCCCATAGGGGCTCACAGAGACTGAACCCCAAGCCAGGGAGCATGCATGGGACTGGGCCCTTCTATACACATGCTTGTGGGGTAGCTTGCTCTACACGAGGGACTCCTAACAGCAGGAATAGGGGCTGTCTTTGACTCTGTTGCCTGCCTTTGAGATCCTTCCTCCTACTGGGTTGCTTACTCCAGCATCAATAGGAGAAGGTGTGTCTAGCCTTACTCCAACTTGATATGCCATGGCTGGTTGCTATCCATGTGAGGCCTCCCCTATTCTGAAGAGAAAGTGGGGAGAAGTGGATGCTGAGACGAGGGGAAATGGGTGAGGGGAGGACTGGGAGGAGAGGAGGGAGGGGAAACTGCGGTCAGGATATAGAGCAAATTAGTTACCAATTAAAAATTACTTCTAATCATATGTTTACTAGTTTGATTTCTGTGGCTGTGCTAACAAATCATGACCAGAAGCAACTTGGGGAAGATAGACTTTATTTGGCTTATGTTTTATATCGCAACTCAGCATGGAGATTAATCAAGGCAGAGACTTTTGACGGGAACTCAGAGACATGAACCATGGAGGGACTGTTCTAGCTGGCTCACTCAATGACTCATGGCTAACCTGCTTCCTTACACAGCCCAGGCTACACACACCTACGTCCAGTCGATGCTGCCTGCAGCGGCCCTTCCTATCAATCATTAATCCAGAAAAATCTCTTCTAGGCATGACTACAGGGCGATCCAATCTGGACAAATGCCACATCTGAGATTCCCTCAGATGAGCCCAGACAGAATCAAGTTGACAGCTGACAGTTGCAGGGCATGGAGGTGGCTGGGAAAGGGGGTGTATGAGTGCAGTGCCTGTAGAGGCCAGAAGGGGGCATCAGACCTCCTGGAGCTGGAGTTACAGATGATTGCGAGCTGTAAGACTCTGGGAAAAGAGGATTCTCCCCAAGAACAGTATGAATGTTCCTAACCACTGAGCCCTCTCACTATCCCTGGAGCCTTGCTTTCCTTACTTGTAAACTAGTGATAATGTATATAGGACGGATGGCTTTAAGGAGGCAAAAAGGAAGTAGATCCATGCTTGTTTGTTGCTGCTACACAGGATCACTCGGCACCTGCTATTATTACGCTCTTCTCACACACGGATTTATTGGTCTTTAGAGACAGAGCACCTGCAGACCATTTCTGTTCTGCACTCAGCGCCTCTTCCCGGGCCTACCCAAGCAGAAGGTCTAGGGTGCAGGCTAGCTGTGTTGTTTGTTAAACGTCCCCAGGTGATTCTCATTTAGAGTGGCATGGGGCTGCTGGCTTAGGAGATATTGACAAGCCCCTGACAACAGTCTGAGAGGGAGGTCAAGCCAGCCTATGCCAAGGTACCTTCCACTGGGTGTCAATAGGATAATTCGTTAACCAGAGGGTTACCTGGAAAGTATCACCCCCAAGTCAAGTTAGATAGACATCATCCTGGGCTTCTCAGCACCTGTGACGTACTAGTCGTATGCTGAATTGTAAACGGGAAGACGTACTATACACTGCACTTCATGTGATCAATTTTTTTAAAGGTACATGAATATGGTGCTGTGAGAATCCCCTTGGACAGGTGACACGATCTCCTTCTGGGGAAGAGGACAGTAGGCAGTGCCTTTGGTGTGCAGTTCCTCCAGTCAGTTGTACCTTAGTATATGCATATACATATTTGTATGTGTATGTGTGTGTATGTGTGTGTGGGGGTGTGCACATGTGTGTGGAAGCCAGAGAGCACTTCAGATGTTCTTCCCCGGTTATTCCCCACCCCCTTTGAGACAAGGTATCTCATTGAACCTGGAGTGCATCCGTTAGGTGAGGCTGGGTGGTCAGTGAGCCCTGGGCATCTCCTTGTTTCTATCTTTCCAGTGCAGGGATTACAAGTGCAAGGCCACGTGTGTTCAGTTTTTCTGTGGAGTCCTAGGATCAAATGCAGGTCTTCATGCTTGCAAGCCAAATGTTTTACTGACTGAGCTGTCACTCAGCCCTCTGTTGCATGTTGCTGGTTGAACTAACTCAGGTGTGTTAGCTGGTCCCTGTTAATGGAGTGTGGATAAATAGCTGGGCCAAGACCTGGTTGATATGGAGACTGTAGGATGTACTGTGTGGCTTCTGCTGGGTGTGTTTTTCACTTGACAAAGAGATTGCCAAAGTCCTTCTGCAAAGTCTATGCACCCTTCTTGTATGAGGTCAATTATAAGCCACTTGTCAAGTATCCTCTAGACCATTTGTATGTTCAGGTTATGAACTGGGGAGTCCAAATAAACAAACAAACAAACAACCACCACCAACAGCACTGATAGCAGCATCACCAGCCCTGGAGTGTTATTGCCAAACCACACTCACTGAAACCAAGGGTGCGGGACCTGGGCTGTCTCCTCCACGTTTAGTGTCATCCTGATTGTAACGTATAGTAATCAATCCTGATTGATATAGCCGCAGTGACATCAGGTGATTCTGTGGCAGGACCAGTATGGGCAAAAGGAAATTGTAGCATATTGAGAAATCTGCAAACTAAATTGCTAGGGTGCTGAAAAGAATTTGAATCGTGCATAGTTTTGGGCAGAGATCTAAGCTGTGTGCAGCGTTAGCCAGAGAAATTAGGCCGGTTTGATGAATGTCCACTGGAAGACAATTGGCTCATAGGAGATGAAGTTAAAGGTGACTCTTGCAAGTCCCAGAAGCAAACCCAAAGTTAAAGTGGTATAGACATGTAAATAAGGCAGATGACAGACCAGAATGAGAGCGGACAAGGGCTGCATTGAACAGACCCAAGGCAAGGCAGCCAAAGGCCAGCATTAGCATTTGAAAGGCAGCTGAGGAGGGAAAGGGAAGAGAAGGCCCAGCTCCACCCCTGAAAACCCCGCAAACTGGTGAGGCAGGTGGGAAGTGACTGAAAGCGGAAAGCCAGTTCTAATTCACAGTTAGAGCACTTCCACAATGATAGAAAAATGTAAATGTCCTGGGAAAATATCTTCGTCTACGTATCATTTTTCAAAACTCCAGGTAATATTCTACAGCATTCAGGGAGGGAATTGACTCAAGACACTTCGAGAAGTGTTTATGGATGGGCTCCTGGAGGCAGGGTGGAGGGTGTCCTCCTCCGGTTTATGAGGATCTCATGACATCTGCTTTCCTGTAAGACTAGAAGACTCGATGATGGAGCGCCTCTGATCTTTGCTCTGTCCTGTCAGGCTTCTCTATGCAAATCAATTCCGGGCAGAAGTCACTTTGTAACCCTATCATATTTACCGTTTACTTGATACTATGGTCCAGGATTGCCTTGTTTTTGCAATTCAAATAACAGGGTATGGGAAAGAAAAGTTTTATAGTGGATGCTTTTGGTGCAAATAATAAATCTAGAGAGCAAAGGAATAAGATAACACCTAGGAAGAGGTTCCCACCCTCCACAGCTGTGCAAGAGACAGTACCTGCCCCCTCTCTCCTTCTGCTGCTACCCACATTGGTGCAATTGGAACTAAACAAACCCTCTCACCTGGGGATCCTCCAAAAGGGTACTGACGGTGGTGGAAAGTGACGGGGAGACAGGAAACGTGAACAAAACAGCTAGCTGCCTTTTGAGCATGGTTCGAGGTAGACTCCATAAGCATCGGCTCTTAAGGCCTTTATGTCTCTGCCCAGTGTCAGAGGTAGATTCCATTCTTTTGAGCAGGAAGAAATCGATTTCCCTTAGTGGACCTCAAGAGACCCCCGATATCCATCCTCAGTGACCCCCAAAACTACTGTATAATGTCCCATTCAAGAGATTTCCCCAAAGTAATTTAGGAGATGTGCTGTGGGGATTAGAAACATTTCCACCACAAAAATCCAGAGATCAAATTCCAAAGCTGCTCACCAGAAGGGATTATTGTCTGGACTGGAGTTACAGGGATAGCCTCAAATACAGAGTCCAGGCAGCTGTGCTTATTTAAGAGAGGAGATATAGGAGCTCAGAGCTCCAGGCTGGGATTCATGGCCACTAGCCAGGACAGAACCAGGACATTTCACAATTATGGCCAGAGTCACTACACCCAATGTCTATCATGTCTTCATCATAACCCCAGTGGTTCCTGGTTTTACTTTATTGTATTATAATTTCATCCACAGCTTCACCAGAAGGAAAGAGAAAAGGGGGAAAATGTCAGAAGGAAAGAGAAAAGGGGGAAAAAAAAGGTTTCATGGAAACTTTGGGGGCATGTAAATTTAAAGCCACCAAACTAGTGTTGGCTAATACCAAAAACAGTTATTTATGATTCTCTTGTGGAAACCAACAAACTGGAAGGTTGGTATATCTTATCTTCCCGAATCCCTTTGTCTTTAACACTGGTGTGTGAAGGACACAATGAGAGACCACTGAGACCCAACTTGTTTCATTTGAGCCAATACTGAAATCTTTTTCTGTGTCAATGGGTTTACCTGAATTCTAAACAGAACTCCTCAGACTGCCAAGGGTGACAGCTGGAACTGTCTCTCTGTCCCTTCACTACTAAAGATGGGAGTAGATTTTAGACTTTAGATTGTAGTTCAGAGAATCCAATGAGCCTGTGGCTAATGCCTCTTCTACTCACTGAGGTGTCTAGACATCCCCCCAGGGTAGCCCGTAGAGGACACATGGTGACACTTGGTAGAAATCTGAGGATCTTGGTAGAGCTTGGGGAGCCACAGAGAATGGGGCAGTGCAAGACTCACCTCAGTGCTGTTGCTTATAGCTGGTCCCTACTTAGGACCCCGCAGGCTCATAGGGCCTCAAGCTCTCACCTGAGTGTGGGTGCTGTGAAGAGAGTCACCTCACAGGGTTGCTGTCCGAATGGGTTGGGTCATTTTCAGCATGCACCATTTTGTTTGGAAGACAATGGTGAGTGATTAAGGAAGACAGACATTAGATAGTCCTGGAAGTGAGGCTATGGAATGATAAACTGAGTGCCTTGGAAGTAGGAAACCAACATGTCCATGAAAAGTACTCGAGAGTAGGGGATAGAGCCTTGAGACGGTGACTGCCTGCATTTGGGAACTAAAGTTGTGAATTTCAAATCAAGACTTCAAGGCTAACTTTTACTACATGAAAGTCTCAAACAACCAATCTACCAACCAACCAACCAACCAACCAACCAAACAAACAAAAGCAAAGTGTAAAAATAGGTATTTGATTATACTTAGGATTATTATTTTTTTTTTTTTTCGAGACAGGGTTTCTCTGTGTAGCCCTGGCTGTGCTGGAACTCACTTTGTAGACCAGGCTGGCCTCGAACTCAGAAATCCGCCTGCCTCTGCCTCCCAAGTGCTGGGATTAAAGGCGTGCGCCACCACGCCCGGCCCTATACTTAGGATTATTGAGCTTATGATTAAGCAATAAGTAGTAAATATATGCAAGGAATCCACATATATGTAAACTCACAGCCCAGTTATCTAAAACAGTCATCAGGTAGCCCTGGTGGGAGGATTTTTCTTCTGAGAAAGATCCCAAAAACTTTAAATAAAATGTATACTTTATTTTTTTTTAATTATTTATTTTCATGCGTTTGTTTGTGTGCTTGCCCAAGTTTTGAGCATCAAGAAGCAACCCTTGGAGGCCAGAAGAGGACATCAGATGCCTGAACTAGAGTTACGAATGGTTGTGAACTGGCATTGTGAGTGCCAGGAGGCAAACTCTGGTCCTATGCGAGAACAGCAAATGCTCCTAACCACTGAGCCATCTCACTAGCTCACATAGACATAGGCATAGATATAGACAGGACATGTAGACATAGACTCTTAATCTTGGGGGGCAATGAAGGGATCATTGATCAACTGGAATATTTAGAAGTGAAGTGAGACGTAAAGGAATCCTGGCAGAATCCAAAGTTTTCAACGGCAAGCAGGAATGAGCATCAAGAGAGGGGAAAGAGAAGGCCAAAACTTTTTGTTGCTGCTGTTGTTGTTTTCCATTTTTATTCTTATTTTTGTAAACAGAAGTAAATAGAGGGTGATGGTGAGACCTTCTGAAACAGCTTTGGCGTCTTAATAGTGTGGTTTTAGTGACTCAGGTACATTGGCAAAGAAAGCCCTTAAGAGTGCTAAGCCTTTAATGCAGTTCCTCATCTTGTGATGTCCCCTAAAGCATAAAACTATTTCCTTGTTACTTCATAACTATATTTGCTATGGTTATGAATTGCATATATCTGATATGCAGGATATCTGATATGGGACCCCAAAGGGATCATGACCCACAGATTGAAAACTGCTGTCTTTTTTTTAATTTTTATTTTCTTGGTTTTTCAAGACAGGATTTCTCTGTATAGCCCTGGCTGTCCTGGAACTCACTCTGTAGACCAGGCTGGCCTCAAACTCAGAAATCTACCTGCCTCTGCCTCCCAAGTGCTGGGATTAAAGGCGTGCACCACCACTGCCCGGCATGAAAACTGCTGTCTTAAGTAGAAGCTGGCAACCCATCAACATGACAGTCTACCTTAGAAACGCAAGGGGAATGTTCTTCACTCAAATGCTGAGTTCCCATGTGCATCAATGCCTGTCTCTGTGAACTGTGACTTTTGTCATTGCCATGGATGCTATTGATGGTCCCGATGAGTTGGCTTTGTGGGAACGTCGAGTCCTCACAGGCCATTGCTTAGCCTGATATGATAGAGATGTACTCTTCCGGGGATGCATGGGTGATGATGATGTCTTGGGAGCAGAGTGCAGCTTGGATGCAGTTTTGTGGGAGTTGTGAGAACAATGCTCCCCAGGCTTTGGTTTGGGTGGCTTCTCTTTTTTCTGAGCCAGAACACTTAGACTCCTAAGGTTTAGCAAATATCTTCCAAGTCAGAGAAACAAAGCAAAAATATCCCCCCCAAACAAACAAACAAACAAACAAGCAGACAAATAAACAAAAAAACCACTCAAACCCACCACATTTCCAAGCCAGAAGGCAGAATGCTTGGATGGAATTGTTTTGGACAGTCCATATCTAAGTATGTATCTGGATATTTTAAACGATGACATGTTACACAATGTAGCACAGTGGAGTCTGACCTTGGATGGTCTCCGAGGCACTTCCCATTCTTCTCCCCACCCCCACTGTCTTCTTCAGCAACTCCCTGAGCCTGACTTTATCCTTCGCTCACAGAGGAAAGAGCAGCCCTGTTATTCATCAAGCCTGAAAAATGCTGTCCCGAGCCCAAGGGTTGTATGCGACAGTGATGTCAATGGGAACAATTCATTATTCCATCAAGCGCTTGGCATGTCCGTCAATGAAAAAATATGTGCTTTAGAACTGACAGCTCAAAATAGTCTTTGCAGCAATTGGCATGCCAAGATCTTGATAGTATAATGAATTATTCTTTGAACCTATCATTTCATCGCATCAATTTGGCCATATAGACTGTTCTATGGGGGAGCTGGAAGGTAGAGGATTAAATTACAGAAGTTTTCTCAAATAGCAAGCAAAACAACTTTGCGACCTGGGAAGGAAAGATGAGAGCACAGAGAAGCTGGCTGTGCTTGCTAGTTTTGTCAACTTGACATAAGCTAAAGTCACCTGAGAGGAGGGAATCTCAATTAAGAAGATGCCCCTGTAAGATCAGGCTGTGGGGCATTTTCTTAATTAGTGATTGATGGGGGAGGGTCCGGCCCATTGTAGGTGGGGCATCCCTAGGCTGGTGGTCCTGGGTTGTAAAAGAAAGCAGGCTGAGCAAGCCTTGATGAGCAAGCCAGTAAGCATCCCCCTCATGGTCTCTGCATCAGTTCCTGCCTCAGCCTTCATCAGTGGACTGTGCTTCAGGGTATGGAAGACAAATAAACCCTTTCTTCCCCAAATTGCTTTTGGTCATAGTGTTTCATCACAGCGATAATAATCCTAAGACATTGCATGAAAAGCAATGACCTCGGAGAAGGCATTGAAAGAAACATAAAACCGACAACATATAAGCAACAATCTTCACTTTCTATGACTCTTGGGGACTGAAATAAAGTGTATTCCCATTGGCCACTTGTAGTACTTACATCTGCATTTTGGCACAGGAACTTTTGAGGCAATTTAGTACTGTTTGTTGGGCCAGCTTAGTGGAGGATAGAGGCCCTGATCCTTTAGGGCACACAGGCGTTTGGGCAGTGCTGGCTTGGACTTGAAGCTCCAAATGGAGGCTGGTGGCCAGGTGCTTAATGCATGGTTTTCTCACCTTCAGGAGGCGAGTTCATTCCTTCCATCAGACTCTGACTCTTTAGAAACAACACACCAACTTCTTCTGCCATGTTTTGAAAGCAGCATGAGAAAATACACTGCTCACTGGCTTTATGGGGACCGACCGTTCAGCACCCTGGCTTGTGTTTTGGGTGGCTTCTTGACATGGCGTGAAGCATATCCAGGGTACAGCTGGTCCCGTTGCTTTCGTCATAAAATGTCAACTTTATCTCTAGGAATAGCAGCTGCCACGTTCCGTCCCCTGAATGTGTCTGCCGCATCCCATTGCTTGATGGAAATGGTTATTTTCATTGCTGTTAAATAACGTCTCCCTGTTAGAGCAGTGGCCATTTGAAATACCAGCAACACTAATTTGTTCTCAGGATTGGCTCTTAATTGTTCACCCATTGTTTGAAAGTAGTGAAAACTGCCTTATTAATTCACACTAGAATGTTAAACATTTCATTAAAAATATTGCCCAGAAAGGAGCATCATTTCAAATCCCCTTTATGTGTCCTTCACAGCCAGCAGTATTAGCTAGTCTACATTTTTAACTATCAACCTGAAGAAAAATCTGGGCGTGCATGACCTTTTAATTTGAGCTTCAAAGAAAACATTTCTTAATGTTATGTAATAAATCAATCATTACTTGCTTAATAATCTTAATGCGTGTCTTTGAAGTCAGCAAGCCACAAGAGAGGCTGGGATTTTTAAAAATTGACAACTCTCTGGTCATTTGATGTAAACTGTGCTTTATTGATTAGCTGTGAAACCATATTTGATATTAGCTGCATGTAATGGTATGAGGTCATAGGGAACAATGGAAAATGTAGACTAGATACACATACTCACATTCATACAGAGCTTCTGTGGTATGTGGGGACATAGTATGAGTTTTTAGCAGTTCAGCATTTTAAATGTATCAGGTAATATAAACTTTTCTTTAATTCTGACTTCTCTTTAAATAAAATCTGCATCTATATTTATCATGATTCTGTAAGTGCATTATTTAAAAATGCACATTTATCCAAGCTCTTGAAGTCATTTTTGTCTCTTTGCCTTAATTTATTTGAAAATTTCAATATAGGCACATTTTTTGCCCTAAAACAATATCTTAGTTGCTTCTTATTAATGCTCTGTTTATTATACAGATAAAGGAGGCTCTAGGCTTTTGTTTCACTTGGAAGATGAGCTTCGGAGAACTCAGTTGTAGATCCTGGGCTTCCTTTAATGACTGACTGCTAAGCTGCAGGTTTCCTGATTTGAAGTGTATTTAGAAAAAGCAACAAAGTGCAATTAATCTGATAGCAGCAGGAACGGAAGCTAAGATCGGCCTGGAGCTGAACTGCTCATTATAAACATCTAGCCTGAATCATTCACTATCACACTGTTCACACTTCCTAAAGATGTCCCCTCAGTGTGGCCTACACAGCTTGGCTTTACCTCCTTCTTCCAAGAACTTTGCCCCGACACTGCTAAGGTCTATGCTAGGTCAATAACACAGAAGCAATACTACCTCTTCCTTTCTTTCTTTCTTTCTTTCTTTCTTTCTTTCTTTCTTTCTTTCTTTCTTTCTTTCTTCCTTTCTTCCTTTCTTCCTTTCTTCCTTTCTTCCTTTCTTCCTTTCTTCCTTTCTTCCTTTCTTCCTTTCTTCCTTTCTTCCTTTCTTCCTTTCTTCCTTTCTTCCTTTCTTCCTTTCTTCCTTTCTTCCTTTCTTCCTTTCTTCCTTTCTTCCTTCCTTCCTTCCTTTCTTTCTTTCTTTCTTTCTTTCTTTCTTTCTTTCTTTCTTTCTTTCTTTCTTTCTTTCTTTCTTCCTTTCTTCCTTTCTTCCTTTCTTCCTTTCTTCCTTCCTTTCTTCCTTTCTTCCTTTCTTCCTTTCTTCCTTTCTTCCTTTCTTCCTTTCTTCCTTTCTTCCTTCCTTTCTTCCTTTCTTCCTTTCTTCCTTTCTTCCTTTCTTCCTTTCTTCCTTCCTTCCTTTCTTTCTTTCTTTCTTTCTTTCTTTCTTTCTTTCTTTCTTTCTTTCTTTCTTTCTTTCTTTCTTTCTTCCTTCCTTCCTTCCTTCCTTCCTTCCTTCCTTCCTTCCTTCCTTCCTTCCTTTCTTTCTTTCTTTCTTTCTTTCTTTCTTTTCTTTCTTCCTTCTTGGTCCCTCTTTGTAATGGAGAATTGCTAAAGCCAGTGCTAACAGGCATCTCAGTCTGTAGGCTGCCAGCTGTGTGACTCTGGTGTGACATTGAACTCCCCAAGGTTATTGTGTAGGAAGACCAACTTGAAGGGTACATAATACCTGACACACATAGCTCAAGTAGCTGGCACAATGAAAAGATGGGTGACAAATGTGCTATCACCTTTCCCTGGTTTAGGGGACCATCTCACCCGTCACTCCCAGACTCCAGATGGGCTATTGCAGACACCGGCAGAATAACTCTTTGCTCTTGCCTTCACTTCTTTCCTGATACTTTCTCCATTCTGTCTGCTCAATAATTAATACTGAAAGGCTTTTCTTTATTAGAATGGTGCTCCCCTAAGGTTATTTCACTTGCCTTTTCTCTGAACTCTTGAAACACATTTAGACAGAGTAGGCTTTAGGTGTTATTTTCTTTCAAGAATCTTTATGTGGCTACTGTATTCAGTGGTATTTCATTATGTGTGTGTGTGTGTGTATGTATGTATGTAGGTACACACACACACACACACACACACACACACACACGTATATATATGTGTCTGATGATTTTGTTGAGCCAATATCATCTGAAGTTAGGCTGCAACTACCAAAGAGTGTTTTTAAATCCCACTGCCTTGAGTATCCTTGCATACTATATAAAATGTTTTTGTGTATCTTTCCAGTCATGTCCTTATGATGGATTCTGAGGTCTGGCACTGCCGGGTCTCAGGACATGCATGCTTAGAGAGCTTTGATTGCATCCTGATAAAATTCTAAGTAGAATATGGCACATCTCAACCTTCGGCAGAGATGTAAGCATCCAACTCCTCTCCACGTTGCAACCCCTGATTGCTGCAAGCTGATGGGAGGTTTTACAATGCAAATGCAAAATGTCTTCCACCCAGAAATATCCTGAGCAGAGCATGTGTTGGCGGAGTCTGTGTTTTATACAGGGAACAATGCTAAGTGCTCAGGTCACGGAGGGACAGTTAGCTGCAGCATCAATGGCCTGGACAAGTATCACCACTGATCCAAGGTCTAACCATCTTTGGAGGGCTGCACCCCACAGCACGAACTATTGTTCTTGACTGAATAAACCCAATAAAAGAGCAGTGGCATACATTATTTAGAAAACTCAAGTGGCTGTCACTTCTCAAACTAGGTTAAGTGAGAGAGGCTACAGGGGTTAATTAAAAGATAACACCATACAGTGGAATACAGTGCCTGGGTAATTGTTTCTCCACGAAGATAAGTGTGCGATGTTAGAAAAAAACATACACGTGGGTGACAAAAGTGAGACCTTTGTATTTAAAGCTGGAAGGTCTGTCCTTCTCGTGTCGTGCCTGCATAAACCTGGATGTATAATAAAACATTTTCAGAATGATCTCCAAATGCTGATTAGCAGTGCTCATCAGGTTGTTATGGTACAAAAAGACGACACTACCATGCTTTTCATATAGTAAGTTTCAGACATATTACAAAGGTGCAATGAATAATCTAGCCAGTATTCAGGTACCTGTCTCCACTTTACAGCAGATGCCAGTCCTTGGGCACTCTTGTTATGTCTACAGTCTGTTCATTTCTTCACTGCATCGTCTTTGAAGCAGAGCTTCAGCATTGTATTGTTTTATTCGTCAGTATATTATTAGTGTGCAAGGTAATTATGACTGATTGGTCCCAATCACCTTAATTTTCTGATTGTGCATGAGATCTTCAAAAAAATAGTGGTTAATTATGAAGCTTTCACAAATTATTTGACTTGAAGCCTCAGTTTCCTATCCTGTAAAAGAGGTACCTAGACTGATAGTAACATTTTGGGGATTATAGTTCCAGAGAGTATAATATCAAAGTGATGAAAAATTTCAGTAATTATCATTACCAAATCTAGACTTTGTAAGTATATGACTTGACCTATAGAAGCAATATGAACATGAAAGTTAAGATGTAGGGATGTAAGAAATATCTAGGAGAGAAAATGGAAAATGTTGCAGGCATGTTAGTAAGAGATATGATCTAGAAGCTTTTGTAGCCAGTAGCACAGGCACAGGCTGAGACGTAGGTTTTCCGATGGTCCTGCCCACATGTCAGTGCCTAACTACTAAGCAACATGATAGAAACTTGGGTAAATGAATGGAAGACAGATGAGGCATAGACAGAGAACTTGAGTTTCAAATGTTAAGTTCTATTAAAGGTCAAATCCTACCACAGTGATAAATAATATTACATTGGAGAAGCTGAGCTATAAATAGAGACAATTTTCAAGTCTTTCCTGATGACTCCTTTATTTCCAGAGATGATGGGAACTGCAGATTTATATGTGATCAATTCATTTATGCAATCCCTTAGAATTTATTTTTTGGGGAAGACAATTGGTTGTTTTCCCAGCTATCTGATCTTATCAAATGAAGGTGGTGAGATGATTTTGACATTTTGGCTTAAACTGTTCTATTTACTGATACCTATTGTCTTAGTTATGTTTCTATTGCTGAGACAAAACACAATGACCAGGACAACTTATAAAGGAACATCTTTGATTGAACTTCTGGTTTCATAGGGTTAGAGTCCATGATGACAGGAACAGTTGAAAGCTCACATCTTCTTCTACAAACTGGAGGTAGAAAGACACACTGGGAATGGCGGGAGCCTTTTTTAAATATCAAAGCTTACCCAATGATGTATCTCCTCCAACAAGATCACACTCCTAATCCCTCCCAAACAGTTCCACCAACTGGGGACCAGGTCCAAACATATAGGTTCAAACATATGAGCCTATGGTGGCCATTTAAATCACCACTATCAGTTTATTTATGTCATCCCCCAGAATTTATTTATTTTTTTAAGGGGGAGATTTGATGAGCTTTTTAGCTATCTGAGCCTAACAAGTGAAGATGGTCAGGTGATTCTGATGTTTGGTTTTAACTGTTCTGCCCACTGGGCACTTCCTTTATTTATTTATTTTTGACTGGTATCATTAGTTTCCTGACTCCATTAATGATAACAAAAATGGGGCAAGGAATTTCAAAATATGAATTCTCTCCCTGTATTTGCCTATTTCACATTCATCTATAAATTACTTTGATTACCATGCATTGGAAATGGCTCCAGACAGTGACATATGCATCCTTTTTTTTCAAAACTTATTTCCTATGACTCATCCCCGAAGAATCAAATAGCCACAAAGATGCTATGATGAATGTTGCCGAGGAAAAAAGTTAATGGCTGATAAGATGTTAATTGGGTTGACTTTTCTTAGATAACATTCGTAATTAGCAAGAGCCTTAGCAATCTTAACTGGAAGAATAAATAAAGTGGACATTATATTGGAAGGGCTGTGAGAGAAACATGGGGGGTGGTGAGAGAGCATTTGGTGTTTTCAAATCAAATCACACAAGAACACAATTTATAAATCTGCCTGAAGAGTTCAGATTTTATCCTCAACAGCATGTCTTCCAAATAAAATGATAAGTGACATAATCTTATCTGGGTTTTAGAAAGGTCATTCTGGATTATGGGGAAGTGAGATAGGAGGTAGGAGAAAAAGGAAGGCGAGGGTTGAAGTCTAAGAGTGGACAAGGTCGGTGAGGGTGCGCTGAAATGGGTGGGAGGTTAGCCATGGCAATCCATCAAACATGGTTGTCAATTTAATGTAGATGGTGAAGGTACAGAAAGCAAGGATGGTGCTCAGATGGGTGCTGACTGGAAAAACAGTAGTTGACTATGTCACTTGTTTAGTAACAGAGATGAGGAGAGAGGCAAGGTTGGAGGGAAGAATGGCAAACTCCATCTTAGATCTGTTGACTCTGAAGTTCCTGTGAGGTGGGCTCTCTACTGAAGGTACAAAGTGGATCTTTAGACTTTGTGACTAGGAGAATAGATCTCAATGGAATGGAATAGAATTTGAAGCCAAGGAATGAACAGAATTGGAGATAGTAGTAAAATAAGAGAAAATAGGTGCACACACTGGTTCTGAAACCTGTGTGGACACTTTCTGGTTTGTAGTTTCCTTTACATAATTACAGTATCCCCCTTACCTTTTGTTTTTCTGTCCATGGTTTCCCTACCTACCCTTAACTGAAAATATTAAATGGGAAATTTGATACGTAAAATATTTACACATTTTCTGTTATAGTATATTGTTGTATTTCAGTATTATTCATTGTTATTAATCTTCTACTAATAAACTTTGTAGGAGGTATGTTGTTTTAGTGATTCTTATGTTGATGTGGGCCAAGTAACAAACAGAAGCAACTTAAGGGGGGGGAGGGAGAACTTATTTTGACTCACAGTTCAGGAAGAACAGTATGTGGGGAAAGCATGGTGGCGGGAGCAGCTTGGTCTATAGCCACTGAGCATGCAATGGCTTGTTTTTACTTGGTACCAACAAGGATGCAGAGAGCTCGGGATGAAAGTCAGGCTAGGCTGTAGCCCTTATGGTCTGCACCATAGAGACCCAATTTCTATAGCAAGGCTCCATTTCCTAATGGTCCCACAAACCCTTAAAACAGTGTCACCAGGTGGGGATCAACTCTTCAAGCCACAGGAGCCTATGGTGACATATCATACTCAAATCATAAGATTTTGCCCTTGGTCCCTACAGTTTCATAATCTAAAATGAATTTAGTCCAACTTGAAAGTCCCCAGCTACACTTCTCAAAAGTCTGAAAGTTCTTTCTGAGCTTCAACATGATCTCTTAACTCTGAGTTTCTTTAAAATAAAAATCCAAGTTACATACTTTCTATATTTAAGACACAGAGTAAGCATATCAGATCCAAATAGGGACAGCAGGATAGTAAGGAAAAGATTGGACCAAAGCAAGGCTGAAAATTAGGAAAGCAAAAAATCCAACTCTGCAGCTCCATGTGTGACATCTAGGCATCACAATGATATCACCCAGTGTCTGATGAGCTTGACTATCCCTACCTCTATAGCCTTGTGGCCTGTTGTTTTCCTTGGTAGATGCACCACATTCTTGGTATCTCCAAAATTCTCCATTGTGACTTAGGTTTCATCCTCATAGTTTCTCATACTGACTTCTCAGGTGATATCTCTGGGGCCTTTCTTCCTATACACTGTCCAGCCTTGTTGATTTTTTTTCTAAAGCAAATGTGCAAGCTTACAGGAACCTATCAATTGCATTATACATGCCTGGGAAGCCAGCACTATGTAGATGATGCTACCAAGTTCTATCAGTTCAAGAGGTAACCTTGGGTCAATGGGCCATGGTTACAACAGCCTTCTTTTGAGTAGCTATGCACTTGAACCTGGGAAAACATTTCCTTAGGCAGTCCCACTCTAGAACTTCCTCGTCCACTCTAATGACTCTTTTATCACACACTCTTCATTTAAATGGCAATTTTCCAGATAGGTTTGCATTTTTTGATCCTAATCCATGTTGGGAGGATCTTGCTTTCGAGACATTTTTCCTAATGTCCCAGTGCAAAGTAACACTGTTTGTCTAGACAAGCCTTGTCCATAGATTCAGACTTGCCCATGCTCCTTTCTGTGTATACTTCTATATTTTTTTCTGCTCAGTTTCTCACTACTAATCTGCTTAAATTTCAGTGAGCAACAAGCATGTCACGGGCTGAATATTATGCTGTCTTGAAATTGCTGTCACCTAACAATTCAGCCCATCATTTTTTAATCCAGCCTTGATCAACTTTTCAGAATGGCCTACTAACCTCTATTTATAACAGCTTGGGACTTTTTTTTTTCTTTTAAACTTTTTTTTAAAGATTTTTAAAAATTATTTATAATTATATGTAAGTACACTGTAGCTGTCTTCAGACACTCCAGAAGAGGGAGTCAGATCTCATTACAGGTGGTTGTGAGCCACAGTGTGATTGCTGGGATTTGAACTCAGGACCTTTGAAAGAGCAGTCAGTGCTCTTACCCGCTGAGCCATCTCACCAGCCCAGTTTGGGACTTTTAACAATTATTTTATTTTTCTTTGTTCACAACTCCAAATCTTCCACATTCCTTGCTCCACTATGTTCATAGCAGCCTTATTTATAATAGCCAGAAGCAAACAAATTCCAAAGTCATATGTACCATATGGTCAGGTGGGTCATAGCAACAACCCCACTCCTGGTACCATTTTTCTGTATTAGTTATTTATATATATGTGACCAAATGCCTGTCAGAAGTAATTTTAGAGAGGAAAGATTTATTTGGGATCATGATTCAGAGGAATTATAGTCCATTATGTTTGGGAAAGCATGGTGGCTGGAGGATCTATGTGTGTGGAGACAGGTTTATGATAGCTGACTTTTACATGACTTTTAACAGTAGGCAGAAAGAACTCTAGCCAAAAGCAGGGATGGTATGTAACCCTCAAATTTTATATCCTATTACCCATTTCCTCTGACTTAGCCCTATACCCTAAAGATTCCATAAATTCTCCCAAATAGAACCAGCAGCTGAGGTGAGGACCAAGTATTCAAACACATGAACTTACAGTGGGGCCATTTCACATCTACATCACAATATATATGATATATAAGAAAAACCATTATATCTAAGTAGTTCAGTTCTACCCACAATTTTAGGTATTTACTGGGGTCTTGGGATAAATCCCTTGTAGATAAGAGAACTTGCTACAGTTTCTTTGAGAGAATTGCTCCCATGTCATAGAAGGATCCACTGTCACTGGGCTGTCATCTTAACTATTTAAGATGGTGGAGATTCTCACAATGACATGACAGATTAAGGATGGCCATGAATTCTTTGACATCTTTCTTGTTGTAGCTATACCTCTTAAACCTGAATGGGCTCTATGATTGCTGCCACCAATGTAGTATGGTGGGATTGGCCCTGTACCAGGGTTCAGGCTTGGGCATGAACGACTGTCATGCTCTCTCACTCATGTCTGCTGGAGTATTTACTTTTAGTGCTCAGAGTTGCCATTATGAAACTCTGAGGCCAGCGAGATGGCTCAGTGGGTAAAGGGACTGGCCACTAAGCCTGTCAACCTGAGTTTGATCCCCAGGATCCAGGTGATAGGCATGAACTGATTCTTACACGCTGTCCTGTCACCTCCACATGAGTTCAATGGCACACAGAAAACATGTTTTCCAAATGTAGATGCAAATATAAATGTAAGATTGTTTTAAACCTTGCTGGAAAAGCCCCTATGTAGGGTAGAACAAAGGATTCCCAGGGACCCTGACTCTACAGCTGTCCTACTGACGTCATTAGCAGATGATTGAAATGGACCTATCTTGACACTTCCACCCACCTACTTCCACAAGGCCACAGAACACGCCCTGGGATCCTAGGCTACAGATGTCACCAGAGCAGGGTTAGTGCTCCAGAGAGTTCACCCATATTCTCATCAAATGGTGGGAATCCATACAATGTCTGTTCCTTTAAGTTGCCAAATACTGGGATGTTTATTAAGTGATAGAAAAAAATGAGCCAGTGGTTGGTGTCCCATTCCCTTTTAGTCCAGCTTTTGAAGACATCTGATCATCGCCTGTGTCTTCTGTGATGCTCCAAAGGCCCATATGTTGCACTAAGAAAGTGTATAAGTGGAGAGTAACAATACTGGCTATCTCTTCTCAGAATTATTTCAGGGCTTGAGAGAGATGATAGATGCAGATGCACTTGATAAGTTATAATGCTCTCTACAAATATAGACGGGGCCTAAATGGCGCTGTAGAGCACTCTACAAATATGGTTTCATTTAAACAGAATTCGGTTTTAAAATTGAAGCTTAAAACTGACATCAATATTTAAAATGGTGTTAAATATACAACGCTAATGAGTGTGGTTATGATTTTCAGGTACCCTATGATGAATCAGAGTCACTTTGCCTCTCCATGTGTTGATCTGGAAGCCTTGCTCTGCTTGTTTAGTGCATCGTCATAAAGGGAGGACCATTCATTTTCCTTTTCTTCCACCTTCTGTTGGCCTAAATTGAGCAGCTTCCCTTTGGTGGAGCACAAGAAGGAATCATATCTAAAGTGACAGACAGCAGGTATGTACTCCCTTGAATGGTTTGGTTTTTTTAGCACAGTAGAGGAGATCTTAACCATTTGTCAAGTTACCTCGTTAGTAAATTGAGTGACAAAATTAGCATCTGTTGCTCTGCAGTCTGGTGATCTGGTGGCAGTTTCCTTCAGGGTAATTGAATTAGTTTGTGCAATTTAAATGAACACCAATCTTGCAGGTTTTTTTTTTCTCCCACTGAGAGGATTTTGAAAAAGTGGGTGGACACTGAGTTCAAGAGGAGGTGTGGTCCTTGGCAGAAACTTAAGTATTGAAATTCTTCCTTGCATGTTGCTTTTCTTTCGCTCAAACTGGAAAGAGTTCATTTCAAGGAGAAGCAAAATGAAAACAGACATGGGTGGGCGTTTTCCTAGCCATTCTCACTGACCATTTTGAGCCAGGTGCTTCTTGGTTAGGGGGGAGGGGGTGGCTGGCTGTGCTGCATTTGGTAGGGTATTGTCTTTGTTTCTTTTCCCATTCTTGTGATAAAATATACTGTCAAAAGCAATTTAAGGGGGAAACAGTTTATTTTAGCTCATAGTTCTAGGCTTAATCCACCGGACCATCAGGTCCATTGAGTTGGGGGAAACTGAGGCAACAGGAGTTGATGCAGCTGGCCACATCACAGGCACAGTTAGAAGAGAGTCATGAGTGCACACTTGCTACTCAGTGCCCTTCTCCACTTAAACATTTCAGGGCCCTCAAAAAAATCACGACTGGTCTTCCCATATCAACTAACGTGATAAAGAATTTTCCAGAGGCTTGCCCAGAGAGGGCCATCTCCAAGATGACTTTAGATTTTGTCTCCTCGTCAATTGAGTAACAAGCCACACTATCACAGGAAATTTGTCAAAAACTCTGACTTCTCCCATTAGAGGCCAATGCAACCTTATCTCTGCCAGGCTGCTGACAACTAAAAATATTCATAGACGTTACTGTTAAAATCCATTGCTGCAGGTGCTAGAATGCTTCCCGTGCTAAGGAGCAGATTTCCCCTAATTTCCCACCCCCCACTTCCAAAACCCACTGCTTGTCTTTGCCGATTACATATATTTCTGCTTATTCAGCCTATGTCTGGTGCTGTCTTCCAGGGCAATGGTCTCTTGTTCATCCCCTTGATATCTGCTCTTCCTTCGCCCTAGTTGGAACCTGGCATCCACATTTGAAGGTGATTTTTTTTTTCTTCTTTTAAAGAAGCCATCCTTTAAAAGGTCATAAAACACTTGGCATTAGGTTCTTAGAGTGTGTGATGAATATTTTAATAGTTAAAAATGTAGCCAGGCAGCACAAAGAAATGATTTAATGTTGTAAATAAATCTCTTTGTGGGATTTAATGTGCAAAAATGGACAGCGATGGCTTTAAAAAAAATCATTCCCCAAATGATCATATCTATACAATCAGGCACTCTCTATGTCGGATCCATATCTGATGAGAGTGTTCACTATCTCTTTCTTAGAGGAAGGCACTGAGATCATTGAGTCTCTGAGGACCTCCGACTGTTAGTCTCAAAACTAGACGCTCATAAGGCTGACTTGCTGGGAAGAACAGTCATCAGACCCCTCAAGAGAGTGGCCCCCATCACTTTCCACTAAATAATAATGATGTACAATAGCTCAGAGGTAGGGCTTACGATATGCAGGATGAGGGCCTAAGAATTCTACCTGCGTTAACACTCAAAGCTTTTCAGTTTACAAGCCATGGCCCAAGGGCCAAATTTCACTGCTGTTTGTTTTTAAACAGACTGAAAGCTGAAACAGTTGTTTACAGTTTGAAACAGCCTGAAAGCCGAAATAATTGTTTACACTTGTAAGAGGCAGAAGAAAAAGATCAAAAGAGCAGTCTTTTTTTGATCTGTGAAAGTTATAAGAAATACAAACGTATAGGCCTATAATTAAGTTTGTGTCTTAGTCAGTGCTCTATTGTTGTGGAGAGACACCATGACCACCGTGACCCTTATAAAAAATATTTAATTGGGGCTTGCCTATAGCTTCAGAGGTTTAGCCCGTTATCACGATGGGGAGCATGGTCGTCTGCAGGCAGTCGTGTTGCTGGGGCAGTAGCTGAGAGCTCTGCATCCAGAGCTACAGGCAGTGGGAAGGGAGTGACTCCAGGACTGCTTGGGCTTTTACAACCCCAAAGCCCACCCTCAGTGACACACATTTTTCAACAAAACCACACCTACTCCAGCAAGACCACACCTCCTAATCCTTCTCAAGTCCTGCCACTCTCTGATGACCAAGCATACAGATACGTGAGCCTATGAGGCCATTCCTATTCAAACCACCACTGTTTGCTTTCTTCTTTTTAAGAGAGAGAGAGAGAGAGAGAGAGAGAGAGAGAGAGAGAGAGAGAGAGAGAGAGAGGGAGAGAGAGAGAGAGCATGATATGACAGCTGATATCTTCCTTTTTTCCTTTCCACTTTATTGTCCTAAGACAGAGTCTCTCACTAAACTAGAAGCTCAGAATTTTAATGGTTGATCAAGAAGTTCCAGGATCCTCCTGTCTCTGTTCCACAGTGCTGGGGCCACTGGCATGCCTGGCTTCTTACATGGGTGCTGGGGATTTGAACTCAGGACTCTTACCACCAAGCCATCTCTCAAGCTCCTTGGTTTTGCCTTTTGAACCAGAGTCTCATTATATACCTCATGCTGGCCTCAACTCTCCATCCTCCTGCTTCTGCCTCCCAAGAGTCAGGATTATAGATGTGGTGCTTTGTAATTGAGAGTTACTGGGGCATAGTCACACCTTTTAATTTTGTTGTCTGGTTCAGTTTTTACACTGTAGCCATGGAACTGGCAGCTTAGAGCATAGGTCTACTGGCTCACCTATGTGTATAGTTTTTACTATCTAACTCTTTAGAAAGTGCTGCTGAACTAAGTCCTCTCATTGCCTTCATTTTGCAGTGGGTAGGTATGGAAGCACAGAGCAGCAGTTGAATTATTATGAATCTCTTACTAGATAGGTGGCAGAGTTAAGACTTGAACCCTAATGGCCTTGTCTGACAGAAATGGGAGGGGACCCCCTTGGTCCTTTGGAGGTTTGATGCCTGAGCATAAAGGGATGCTGGAGCAGTGGGGTGGGAGAGGTAAGCACCCTCATAGAGGCAAAGGGGAGGGGGGAGAGGGTGGATGTGGGATGGAGGGGTTTGTGTAGGGGTAACTTGGAAGTAGGATATCATTTGAGATGTAAACAAATGGAATAAATATATATGTATATGTATATATACACACATATATACATATACGTATATATATACACATACATATATACACACATATACACACATATACACACACACATATATATACATATACATACATATATATGTGTGTGTGTATATATCTATATCTATATCTATATCTATATCTATATCTATATCTATATCTATATCTATATCTATATCTATCTATCTATCTATCTATCTATCTATCTATCTATCTATCTTGAACTCCAACAACCAGGCTGTCTAGGTCCACAGCTCCACTATGGTATGATAATGTAACAGAGAACTTGCTGGTACAAAACTATTTGCTTTAAAAACAGCCAGCATAAAAGGAACTCCCCGGGACCCAGCTCCTTTTCACTACTCTTTGTATTCCTTCACCGTTTAGTTTTGTACTTAGCATCTCGAACATCGACTGCTGAATGAAGTGGAGAACATTTTGCCCTCCTTGGGATGTATATATATCCCCTTGAACACTTCTAAGGATGAGTGTTTATAATTCTGCTTTTATCCAGGGGTATCCCGACACAGAAGGAAGCGCCCCTGAGGTGCAGTGAACCAAGGGTGGGGAGCTGTGGGCACAGAGAGCAGCCTCACATACAAAGGAGCTGAAGGGGAGGCAGGAAATGTCAAGGGCACAAGGACAGTTTCTGGGTCTGCTGTAACTGATGTTTTAATGTCAATGCAGAACAGTGAGGAACAACTCCCCCCCCCCCCCGCCCGCTCCCCCCCCCCCCCCAATCTCAGCCAGCAGCCTGGCCCAGAATTGGCCTTGCTTCATTCAATTTAGCCATCTCAGAAGCTCAAAGGCTGCCGGGGTCTGCTGGGATTTTAAGTCCAGTCTTACGGAATTGCTATATGTCTAACCTGATGTTTGGACCATGATGCCCATCCCCTGGGCTGCTGGTCAAGATCCCCGCCCCCTTTCTTTTCTTGCCTTGTTTAAAGCAGACAAAGGCTGGTCTCAAATAGCATTTAGCTCCTTCAGGAACCACCAATTCACATGTGTGGCGACTACATTCCTTCTGGAATTTAGCGAAGAATTGACTTTTAAGAGCAGAGGGTGGAATGATGCTGATTTTTGAAAATGGTGAAAGGAAAACCAAGAGTAGGGAAGGCTGGTTCTCTGGGGTGTGCATTTGTCAAAGCCTATCCAACTGTGCACTTAAGATATCAGCACTTTGCCTCAATTAGAAGGACATTAAAGGGGGAAAAGGCAGGGAAAGCATATATTAAAGGGGAAAAAAAAAAGGGTGATAGCAGTTAATTACAGCACTTGTGTGAGGCTGGGTGAGCCCAGAATTACTCTCTAGTAATCACTTCTAATTCTTCAGCTTTCTGGAATCAAGATCAAGGTAGCCCCACGAGGGAGGCTTAAACTCACTCCCCCTGTTTGGTGTTCCGCATTCCTTTGAAAGCAGCCCTTCGAAGGCCACATAAGGATAACCGGTATTTATCCCTGTAAATAGTATGTGTCAGGGAGGTAATCTTTCCCTGCAAGTCTCTTTATTATGCCCTACTCGATTGACAATTAAGCAAAGGGAAAGGGAGCAGTGAGCAGTGAGCACGCTCAGACCTTGTCCTCATCGTAATTATTGTGGGGAGCGAGAGTGTAAAGGTAAGAAGTGAGGATGTTAAGATACGGTCTTCAGCTGCAGCTCTTCAACCTGCCGCAGATACAGATTTCCAGGCTTCGATATAAATATTTCAGGATCCAGACGCTTTCATCTTTCTGTGCCTTGCAAACGGGGAAGATTGGGAACAATCTTCCTTAGAGTAAGCAGCTTTAATCATTGTTTCTAAATCAACTGAACTATGGAGGGGAGCTGGGGGAGGGATGGAAGAATCCTGTAATCTCAGGGTGCGGTGTAAGGAAATTGTCCAGACTGAGAAGGGAACAGATGGGTTTTGATTAATTTCTACTCCGACTAGCAAGTATCAGACTCAATATTCTTTATCAGCTTGTCAGGGTGAATGTTAACAGTCAGAAAAGGAGGAGGGAGAAATGCCATCAAATAAATATGAATTTAGAACAGGGTTATGAATACTTAAGGGGAATATACTTTAAAATGTGACCCTTAGCGACTTGACAGAAGGACACGTTCTTTGAATTAGGGCAAGCAGGAACATTTCATTTTTTTTAATGGTCGCTTAGTTGTTGAACGTATTTATAACCGTGGTGTGATAATTTGACAGGTTTGTATTGGCTAATGATTAAGTCAGAGTGATTAGCGGTTTCCACTCCTTAAACATTTATCATTTCTTTGAGTTTGGGAAACTCTGAACTCCTTTCTTCTAGGTCTTTGTAAATATGCAATTCTTTGTTGCAGATCATAGTCACCCAGCATACTGCACCACGCTAGAACCTTCTCTTCTTCCCTCTCTCCCTTCCTTACTTCCCATTCTCCTGACTACCATTTGAATCTCCTCTTGTATGAAACAGAGTCTTCAAATGTTCACACATTATTACCAGAGTTCTAGGGCAAAAGCCTTAGCTCAAGAGACGTAAAGGTCTTGATTGGCCACCTAGCTCCATATGTCTGTGACAGAGATGATTAATAGTGAAAAGCAAAGAAAGAAGAGCTCATCAATGACCATTGAGATGAGAAATGGGAGACAGGGGTCCAAGGACTCCAAGTTTGCATTTGGAGTATTTGCTTTTTAGGCTCAAATAGAGGAAAATCTGGGGACATGGAGCTAAGATGTATTGCATAATTAGGCAGTCTGGGTAGTCACTGCATTCTGGATTTCCAAGGTGGTCTGAAGTTCTTATTGTTTGAAGGGTCAAACTGACTCTTGGGCGATGATTACTCCTCCTCCAGGATGCAACCACACTACCAAGAACCACTGGCCTCATACTGAGGATAGGGTAGGGTGTTGGGAGTGGTCTTCCCTGTAAAACTCTGCTGTTCCAGGAATTCAAATGATGATAGGCTTAAAGTAAAGGCTGGAGAGCTTTGGGTGTCTGTGTGGAATGCACTCTTGTAAAAAGCTGACAGTTATCAGCCTTGGAGAGAAAGGATTCAGGTTCAGTCTCAGCAGGTTTTAGACTGGCAACTCCTTGAGTGTCTAACAGTTTAAACTTGTCTATGTGCAGATGTGAGCAAGTATTTGACTCAAAGTGAAGGGGTAGAGGCAGAGATGGCAAGTTCCCACCCTGCTTTAGTTACTTTGGGAAGATCAACGCCTTTCACCACAAACATTTTCTAATGCCTAGTTAGTGTGACTGACAACGTGTGGCATTGATCTCTTTGTGGGCTCAGGGAAAGTTTTCCGGAGATTTTATTTTTTCTGAATTAGTTCTTTAAAAGCAAGTTTGGTTTGTTGTTGTTGTTGTCTTTTTTTCTTCTTTTTCCCATTGCCCTAGGTATGCACTAAAGACGGCTATCACCTATCACCTACATGTGCTTTACAGTAATATGAATGCTGGCCAGATCCACAGAGCCAAGGAGCTACCTCCAGATTCTATGTTGATGATTCTGGAATAAAAATTGGGAACAAAGATGTACTTTACCAAGTCATTAATTTGCAGTGACTTAGACAGTTCAGTCACCACAGTTCAGTAGTTTTATGGACAATATTGCAAATGCTGAGGAGTTAAATTCTCAGCCCCGATCACCCTTACTTTTCCAGTATGGCAGAGAATTGGCCCGGAAGGGGTTCAGATGGACCCAAATGACCATGGATTTTAGGTCTGTCATGAATTTGCAGTTAGAGCTGAAGGTGACTAGAGAAGAAATGGAGTGCTGTGGGCCCCACATTTGCGTAGGGTATGAGGTGTTTACCTGCAACAGAAAATCAATAAGTCCTTGTTTTAGATTTAAAAATACTTCTGCTGTCTTGCTTCTTCTCTTTCCCAGCATAATCTCACGTTTTCCATTTCTCTCGGTCTGGTCTGTGAGATGGGCCACAAATTGAGAGCAAATAGAATCCTAAATATAACCTTCAATATCATTAATACCTAACAAATTGCCAATCGTAGGCAGTATTCAGCATCCAGAAATTCTCAGTTCTCCTTTATAAAGGAGACAAAGCAAGGCTGAGGAGGTGGCTCAGTGGGTTAAGCGCTTGTTGTATGTACTAGCTAGTCCAGTGAGGCCAACCCTGGGCTGGTGGGTCTGGGCTCCATAAGAAAGCAGGCTGAAGCAATCATGGGGAGAAAGCCAGTAAGCAGCATCCCTTCATGGTCTTGGCATCAGCTCCTGCCTCTAGGTTCTTGCCCTATTCGAGTTCCTGTCCTGGAGTCCTTCAACAATGTACTGTGACACAGAAGTTTAAGCCAAATAAATCCGTTCCTTTCCAAGTTGCTTTTGGTCATGGTATTTCATCACAGCAACAGCAACCCTAAGACATTATGCAAATATGAGGCCCTGAGTTCAGATCCCTTGAACCCATAGAAACCAGATAAAGTATTCATCTGTGATCCCCCCCACCATTTTTTTGGTTTTGGTTTTTCAAGACTGGGTTTCTCTGTATAGCCCTGGCTGTCCTGGAACTCACTTTGTAGACCAGGCTGGCCTCGAACTCAGAAATCTGCCTGCCTCTCGAGTGCTGGGATTAAAGGCGTGCACCACCACAGCCGGCTCTCATCTGTGATCCTTGAGCTCAGGAGAATCCCTGTAAGTTAGGAAGCTAGCAAGCAAGCTGCCCTGATGTATGCTTCAGTGAACAAGGGACCCTCTTACACACAAGCTGCGAGGCAAGGACAGATAGGAAATTGTCCTCTGACTTCCACATGTGTGCATGACATATGTATGCCTATCCTCACATGAACACACACACACAGGCACACACATACAGAGACACACGGATGTTTTGTTAAAGGAGACAAACCAACAACTTTGTTTTCAATGCTGGAAACAAACCTGTGGTTTGTTTATATACCCTCACATGAACACACACACACACACACACACACACACACACACACACACACATCCCCATGGGGGCATGAGCTCAAAACAGCATTCATGAGAACCACAGTGCAGATGTGGACACTGATGGCAGCTCTGAAGTTTTTAACTTCAGAGAATGAAGTCAAGGTGAAGAGAACCAGAAAGGGCTGGTGAAGCTTCATGGGCAATTGCAGGGAGCCTTCCCAGCTTGTTTGCCTGAGAGCCCCATGATAAAAGAAGGTGCCCCAACTGGCCAAACCAAGACAGAGGCTGGGGCAGGGCATCTAGAGGCTCAGACCATGGAGCTGAGCATCTCAGGGCATGGAGTGGGGCAGGAAGAATTGAAGGACAGACTAAGGCTGGAATAAGGGTTGTCACTTAGATGGCACTTACGTTACCTCTAGAATTTTCCAAATTTTCTCTAATTTGGTAGTATTAACAGAATCCATGTGTGAGTTATAGAATGAGAGACACATATATTCTGCCTCAAAAAGGAAAACAAATTCTAGAGACAGTTCTCCTTCACGTGGCAAAAAGCCTAACTGGTTTTTTGTTTGTTTGTTTGTTTGTTTGTTCTTTTTTTGGTCATTTGCTTCATTTCCAAAGAGTTTTCCTTTGGTATTTATATTCCTTGTTTCTTTAACACCAAAAGCCACCTTTTCTTTCTGGCCATCAAGGGCACAGTTTAGAGAGGTAGTTAAGAAAGGACTTATGAAAGAGATTGCTTAGACAGCTTTGTTATAAAATAGCTACACGGCTGCCCCATGCCTCAGTTTCTTTGTCTGTAAAAGATAATTGTGATGCATAGCTCATAGGATGGTAGGAAGGAATAGGTGAGATAGCAGTGGCACACATGTACATGATATTTACTATGCCCTGAGCACTACTCTAAATGCTTTATATATGTCTGCTAATTCGTTTAACCACACAGAGAAAGTCAGAGATTAAAGATAGGAAGAGAGATGTGTTTGGGATAGCATTCGTTGTGTAAAAGGATATAGCCTCACTTTAAACTGCTACTGGTGTGTGTGTGTTTCATAAATAGGCCCTCAGTTTGGGGAGAGTGCTCCCTATGCCTATTTCTATCTCTGCGCATGTGTATGTTGAAACTGGAGGTCAGTATTGGGTTTCTTCCTTAGTCATTCATGGTTCAATGCTGGGTAAAACCACTGATGGGTTTTCTCCCCCAGAAGCCTGCACAGCACCTTCCAGTACTTTGAAATGCAAGCCCCCAGGGAAAGAAGTTCTCTGGTCGGCCAGTTCCAGCTTTATTTCTCTCCATGTGTACTGTGTCATCTGCAATAGCATCTTACCATGCAGTTATGGTAGGGGACCAAAAGCAATGGCAATAGCCTGGGTGGGTTTGTTGGGAAATTTTTTTCAAAGCCAGTTCAATAGTATTTTTACAGACTGTAACCAAGAAAACTTTCCCGAAACAATGCTATGAAGATGGTTTAGACATGTGTGCAAAGTGAACATAATACTATAAAGATGGTTCAGGTATGTACACAGCAAAACCTGTACAGTCAGCAGGGAGAAGATAACAATAGTTACTGGTTGTGTCTTTTTCAACTTTTGAGGATGCTACCATAGAGTCTTTTGTTCTTACTCCTAAAATTTTATTTATTATTTTATTGTGTGTGTATGAGTGTTTTGCCTGTTTATATGTCTGTGTAACACATGAGTAACTGGTGGCTGCAGAAGCCAAAAGAGGGTGTTGCATCCCTGTCACCTGAGTTAATAGTCATAAGCTGCCATGTGGGTGATGGGAATTGAATTCAAGTGCTCTGGAAGAGCAGCCAGTGCCCTTAACTGTGGAGCCATCTCTCCAGCATAAGGCCCTTTATTCTTATCATGAATAAACATGACCTCATATTTGTCCCAAAGCTAAGGTGCCAGATGATTGTGCATATCCATCTTATCTCAAATAGTGATCACTTATGTCTCACACTTGATAGAGGAGGCTAGAACTCTGCCGAGAGCTCAAATAATGCTTTCCAGGCCCAGCCTGTGCATCACTCCAGCCAGCAGTCAAGGCCCAGTGTCTAACTCTAGGTCTATGTACCTTTACTGCAGCAGCTTTCCTGTTGTGTCATTCCCAGTATGTGGGGTCCATAAACCATGCATTTAAGCCAATGTGGTTCTCCATCCCTCCCTCTCTTCTGCCCTCCCTCCCTCTGTATAAGAGATCAGTATTAGGTATCATCTTCAGCCATTCTCCACATTATGTTACTATTATTATTATTATTATTATTCTCTCAGTGACCATGGTACTCACAGATTCAGCTAGACTGGTTGGCCATCAAGCTCCAGGTATCCTCCTATCTCTGTCTTCTATGCTGAGATTACAGGTACCTGCGGTTGTGCCCTTGTTCATTTTTAATTAAGTATATGCATGTGTATCTGTACAGGGAGTTTGTGCTTGCAAGTACAGTTCCCCATGGCAACCAGAGGAGGGCATTAGATCCCACTGGCACTATAGTTAAAACTCAGTGCTGAGAATCAAACTTCAGACCACTGAAAGAGTTGTACCCCATCTCTCCCTCTCTCTCTCTCTTTTTAATCTGCTGCTCACCTTGGCATTAAGAGCAAATGCTTGCTTCTGAGTTGTAGAACAATTGTCTCACTCTATAATGCACTTTGGCAACAATAGCAGAGTTTGAACTGGTGCCTACTGGCCCAAATCCAGACGTTAATTCCTTGATAAGGACTCTTTGTTAATAGATCTGCATCAAGAAGCAGGTCCTGAAGATGGGTGAAAGCTGCAGAGACAGCAGTTGTCATTTCTCGGGGCTTGTACACACAGCCTGTTAGGCCTCCCAGGGTGGACCTGGAGGCATGTGTGAGCCTGAAGTAGGGCAGAATGTCTGTCAGCCATTTCTCCATGATTTCCATCTCTTGGCAGCAATAATGAATGCTACTGGCCAGACTTTCTTTGACCTCCTTGGCTAAGGCATATTGCCTATTCCCCTTTATTCCATAGCAAGGTTGAGGCCAGCCTGTGCTATATAACTCCTGCTTGAAAAAGAAAACCACTTCCCAGTACAGAGCTTTGGACCATTGTACTGTTGCATGGTGGTGCATGGGCAATGCATGCAGCTGGCTGGTCCAGCTGGCTGGTTTCAGTGAAGGTCTAGAGTTGATTATATCTTGCTTTAAGAAATGTCCAATCAATCATATCAACAATTCTTTTCAATATGATTTGTCACCTTGGACCGGAGAGGGGCAGTTAGTTTCTCTGAGTATCTGAATTAGCTACCCAAGTCACTCTATTGCTGTTTTTCCTTCTGATTCTTTATTTTCATTTCTGCTCATTTCTCTCTTTGGACAGCTTTGCAGAGGCACAGCTCAAACCATTAAATCCACCCCTTTAGAAGGAAGCTTGGTGGTTATAAAATAGAGTTGTGAAGCCATTCTTGCTATTTTACTTCAGAATACTTTCTCACGCCCTTAAAGAAATTCTAGAGTCAATAATTATCAGTCACTCTCCGGTTCTCCTTCTCCCAATTCCTGGCCCCTAGTTTTGTTTCTCTCTCTGTGGATCTGGCATCCGTAGGACATTATAAAATGTGTCGTCTCTTGTGATTGGCTTATTTAATCTAGCAAGAGGCTTTCAGGGCTCATCCATGTTAAAGCACGCATTAGGTCATTATTCCTTTTTCTTGGTGCTCTGATTGCTTCACATTCTTTGATGGTTCCAGCGTCTGTGCTCAGATGTCCCTGTGATTTGATATTTAACTTCCTTTACCAAAATGTGTCACCTCTAAGCTATTTCATTGCTCATTGTTACCAACTAATACAAACTTAGCATATGTCAGTCTCTTCACAGTTGCCTATTTATTTCAGCTCTGTGTAGCATACAGTTCCTTGTGTGACTAGTTGTCCCCTGGAAAGGAAGTCACCCGGAAGTGATGGTCCTGCAGGGAGAGATTCATAGATGACTCTGACAGCTAGACATGCAAACATTCGAGGAAGAATACAATTTATAGAAGAATTTATTAATTTTTTTAAAAATATAAACTTGGAGCATGGGTTTATATCAGTTTGGGAGGTTGGGCTAGGAATATTGTGAGTTCAAGTTCACCTGGGATACAAAGAGATTTTCAAGACCAGTCTGACTACACAGTCAGTTCAAGGATAGCTTGGGCTATAGCATGAATTTGAGCCCATTCTGGGTTACATACAGAGCTTTTGTCAGAAGGAGGAGGAGGAAGAGAAGGAGGGGGAAGAAGGAGAAGGAAGAGAAGGAGGGAGAATGAGAAGGAGGAAGAGGAGGAGGGGAAGAAGGAGGAATAGGAGGAGGGGGAGAAGGAAGAAGAGGAGGAGGAAGAAGAAGAAAGAAAAAAAGCATTTATCTACAAAAAAAATTTATTTAACTGGAGGAAGGACTGACCTCAGCTGGAGTCTATGATTCTGCTGTGCCACTTTCTAGGTATTATTAGAATAGAAAGAAATTGATTCAAAGTTTATGCAGAGCTTTAAAATCTAAATTCCTTGACCAGACATGGCAGTGCAGGCCTGTAAACCCAGCACTTGGCAGGTGGAGCTAGGAGGATCTGGAGTTCAAGGCCAATCTTGGCTATATAGGAATTGAAGGTTAGTCAATGAGGCACTGTCTTAAAAAAAAAGATAAATAAGATAAGATAAGATAAAATAAAATAATAAAAGCACAAGTAACGTCAACCCCTCGCCATGTTGCCAACTAATATTACTTGTTAGAGTGCAGCATGTCTTTAGGATGATGGGGTAAATCGCTGTAGTGTCTTCTGTCTCTGTGTACAATTGAGTTGTTTCCCTAACTGTATTTCAGAGGTCTAGCATGTTTCTGTATCTCAACAACTCGTTGTATGTAATCAACTCTTTGCATTTTTCCTCTGCATATTATTAAGACATTCATTAGTCTTCAATAGCGCTGGAGAAGTTTGCTTTGTCTTAAAATTGTGCTCAGGGTAGAAAGAGAATTTGTATAAATCACCTAAAATGGCATCAAGCTCTCCTCTTTCTCCCATCCTCAGAATTTATTTAATCTCATTAAATCTAAAAAAAAAGCCTAAGCAGTGGGTAGCATTTTTACTTTTTGGTGAATCAAAATATGAACAAGAATGCAGCATTATGGGATAATGCACACTGGAGGCACTCTATGTTCTGCCTGCTCAGACTTGAAATCATACCAAACACTTAGATGGCATTATCTAAGACTTATGATGGGCTTGTTTTTCCTCAATAAACAATTAATTGGTAATAAATCTGTGTTAGAGTGGAAGTGGAAGTAAAAACAGACTGTGCCAACTTAATTTGGCTTTGGGGATAAGAAAGATGCAGATGTTGGAGTTAGTGATTTTAAATATTTACCCTCTGAGGCAGCATCAGGAGACTCCATTGACTGCGCAGTCTAAAGGTGAAGGTGGGAGATGTACCATTCAAGATTTGTAATTGAACTGCTTTGGAAAACTGACACTTAGAAATAGGATTCACGGGCAAGAATTCTCCTAGCACCCACTTCTTAGGAGTTTGCATCCCACTTGTGAATAAGGGCTATGCTACATTTCTCTGGCTTAGTTTCAGTTTGGCTAATGCTCATATTGCCCACATGAGCACCTATAACAAGACGTTCGGACTTGAGGTTGATAGCTCGTCAGTTACTTTGCTCATTGCCATGACATGATGCTGGACAAGAGCTACTTTTGGAGGGAAGGGAAGCTTTATTTTGGCTCACAGTCTTTCATGGTTGGGTTGGCATGGCAACAAGAGTGTTAGGTGGCTGGTCACATGGTATCTGCAGCCAGGAAGCAGAGAGAGGTGAAACGTTGATGCTTTGCTCACTTCTTTTTATTCAGTCTGAGACCCCAGCTCATGGAATGCAGTTGCTCACAGTTAAAATGGTTTGTCTTACTTCAATGAACCCAACGGAGACTCGTCCTCACAGGGATGTACACGAGGCTTATCTCTCAGGCGACCATAAGTCCTATAAAGACACATTCAGCATTACTGACATTGGATAGTGTACTGACTAGTTTTGTGTCAACTTGACACAGCTGGAGTTATCACAGAAAAAGGAGCTTCAGTTGAGGAAATGCCTCTATGAGATCTAACTGTAAGGCATTTTCTCAATTAGTGATCAAGGGGGAAAGGCCCCTTGTGGGTGGGACCATCTCTGGGCTGGTAGTCTTGGGTTCTATAAGAGAGCAGGCTGAGCAAGCCAATAAAGAACATCCCTCCATGGCCTCTGCATCAGCTCCTGCTTTCTGACCTGCTTGAGTTCCAGTCCTGACTTCCTTGGTGATGAACAGCAGTATGGAAGAGTAAGCTGAATAAACCCTTTCCTCCCCAACTTGCTTCTTGGTCATGATGTTTGTGCAGGAATAGAAACCCTGACTAATTCAGATGGCTTCTAGTCTTGCTAAACAATATTGCCCTCAGAAAGTCATGGCAAGTACTATTAATTGGTAGTGTTTGCATCTGTAAAAGGAGTGCAGGCTTGGGCAGGTCAAGAGAGCTGTGGAAAGTTAGATTCTAGATAAACAGAGCCAGCCATGTGTGCCTTAAATTACTGAGGGAATAAATGCTCTCCACTCAAACGTCATCATTTACATTTTCTTTGTTAAGGAATTTCCTTGGGAATTTATCCCAGGAAAACTACCAAAACAATGTGGGAAGATGATCATAAAATCACCAAGGATGGTGAAACACTGTAAAGACCCGAAGTCCAACAATAGGGGCTTTGTTCATTAGATGTTGTACTGTACTTAGGGGTATTATACCTCTATGAAAAATGATGACAAGTTGCAAAACGTATTTTATTATTTGTAAGTTGTTTGTTAGGCATCCTTTATATCAGTAAACTTTTTGATAAACTTAAAAAGTATAGATTGTATACATACACATATACATATAATTTTTTGAGACAAGATCTCTCTACTCATCCTTGGCTGTCTGAGAAATCACTATATAGCACTATGTAGACCAGGTTAGTCTTAAACTCATAGAAAACACAGGGATCAGGTAAACATTAGTGATCACATGTGAGTGAGAGAACTATGGGTCATATTCTATTTGAGGAACAATGGTCTATATTTTTGAAGTGTTTTATATAAATCATATATAGCTTTTTATTAATGTGGATAATATATGACTATTATCATCCATCATATATCTCTCTATCTCTATCAACATCTATCTGTCTATCATCTATCTATCTATCTATCTATCTATCTATCTATCTATCTATCTATCATCTGTCTGTCTACCTATTTATCTTTCTATATTTTTATTTCATTGACTTTTGATTATGGGTGACTTTTGTATCTTCATTCCCCCTGATTATGTGACTGTCATATTTGGGAGTTATTCTTGAGGTTTTAAGGAAAAGATTTAGAATGTTACTAACCCCCCTACAAAACTCAGAGTAGCCTTGTACCATAAACAAAGATGTAACTGAAATGTCCATAGTCAAGACTGAGAAGCTCTGAGTATTCCTCTCAGGCCAGAGCTCTCTTGTCTTCAGTCTTCTAGTTCTAACAGAGGCATTTCTGCCCCGCCCCCGACTCTGTTACTTTCCTCTGTCTTGTCTACTCAGCCTATTGCATCCATATGTTGTTGAGAAGGAAGAGGGGAGCTATTTTTCCCAGCTTAGGGTGGAGGGTATGTTGTGGCTTTTTGATATTCAGAAGCCCAGCTTCAGGGGCTCAGAAATCCTTTCAAAACTATTATCTCTGGCCTGAGTTTCAGCAGCCTATTTAGAAACTCCTAAGCCGTGGCTTTGTGTCTTTGTTCTCTGACTTTTGCTTTGGTCTCACTTCCCCTAAGGCTGCAAGTGTACTGTCTAACTGCTGGAATTGGTTGAGGGCTGAGCAGGAAGGGAGGGTCATGGAGGGAAAGAGAATGGAAGGGGATATTTAAAAAATAATCTCAGCACATTTACAGTATTTATTATTTAAGGTGTGTGTGTGAGTGTGCACTGAGAAGCTTGCAAAATAAAGCGCTGACAAGATGGATCACACGCCCGTGGTTCTTCAGTGTTTTTCCATGTGATGGGATACAGCTTTGATGCCAGCAGAGGCAGGAGGGCCATGATTTAGTTGGAGGCCAGCCTTCTCTATATAATGAGTTCAAGTCTAGGCTGGACTATATTGTGAGACCTATCTTAACAAAACAAAATCTCAAGTCTATAAAATGTTAACTTAGAATAAATCCATCAAGGCAAGTTTGCCTAAACTGGGAAGCTCTGCAGCCCAGAAGAGGCACCTTTGGTTACTCACATGTGTTCTGACTCCTTTGTGTTCTTTATATCCCAGATCACTGTTTTCAGTCTGGCCCTTGAGGTCTGAGCTAGCTTGTAAGATTGAATACAGAAGTACAAAAGGGAAATTTTCTTGAAACTTTTGGCTGGTGATATGTAATTTGAGCAAATTAAGAAAATGGCCTGGAGGAGGAACAACAACTCCCTTAACCAACCAACCAACCAACCAACCAACCAACCAACCAACCAACCAACCAGCCAGTCAACTAGACAACCAACCAACTAACCAACCAACCAGCCAGCCAGCCAGCCAGCCAGCTAGCCAGCCAGACTACATAAAGTCCCTTCTGTCTCACTACACTTGGGTGTCCAGTCATTGTTCTTTCTCTAAATTCTCAGTCTCCCTTTGCTGATATACTATTATCGTAGAGTTCTCTAAGAAACAGAACCTATACGGCACATACATGTGTATGGATGTACGTTACATAATTCTTTATAAAGGACTGGCTCAGGAGAGTGTACAAGGCTTCAGAGTTTCCCAATCTGCGCTCTGCAAGCTAAAGACAAGTAACACCAATGCTGACTCCTAGAGGACAGAGCAGCAGACAGCCAATGGCACAGACCTCTCACTGATCACAAGATACTTGATGGTGTGAACTCTTCCTCTTAACAGCATTTTTCCCTCTTGTGGCTTCTGTGAGTAAGGTGTTCAGAAGACACTTTTTATATCTCTATCTCCCCTGAAATAACGGTATTATTCAAGCTCTCAAGACAACTTGTCCTCTGGCTTCTGCATATGCAAGGCAGTATGTGTGCACCTGTACTTACACCAATGAGTGCACACACACACATGCATATAAATGTATGCATAACCTGCCCCCCCCACATATAAGAAAGAAGGCAAAACACTCATAACTTAAAAGACTTTACAGTTGTATGAAAGTCACATTGAGGGAACATCAAATGGGTCCTGTGAGCCTCAGTCTGAAATATAGAAAATGGAAAAGGCAGCCCTTCAAAGGAGTTGCTACAAAGTGGACAGATAACAATCTGCGTAAAAGTATCACACTGGTGAGCCACACGGTGCTAAGTTGTCTACACACAGCACAGATTTCCAGGCCCTGAGGATTTAGGGGAACTGGGAAATTGAGTTAGTCATTTCATGAGTCTATGCTCCTAGAGGTGATGTACCTTACATAATGTCCATAGTGTGTGTCCTGTGTTCTGTTTTATGGTAATTAGCTCAACTGTCTCAATGATATGGTTCAATTCTTCAGCTTCCATTTTCAAAGTCCATATTTGAAGTGTCTGATTCTCAGCTATGTTACCAGCTAAGAGACATTGCTTGGCCAGTACTTGACTTAGAAGCCCAAATATAGTCTAATAGGCTATTGCCCTGAGGGTTGGGTAATACAGCACATGGCCGGCCAGGCAGTCAGAGCAGTGGGTAGGGCTGAATCCTGCAGTGGATATCAACTTCTGGTGTCAATATTACTTTTCCAGGAATTCATAAGTATGCGATTCTGACAGGGGTACTGTTTTCACTCTCTTCGTGTCCTGGCCATGGGACAGGCTTGTGAAACAAAGAAAAAATTGAAATCAGAGATAATTCTCATTACATGAAGCTCATGAAGCTTGCATTGCTTTAGGGATATTTGGGTCAGCAAGGAACATCTTCCTTGCCATTGGGAAGATTTTAAGAGAAAATGAGTCCAATCGAAGTCATAAACAACAATAACAACAAATAGTATGAGAGATGAGAGAAGACACATCTACATATAATGCCCTTCCAAGAGTATACTATCTTTAAAATAGTAAAACAAAACAACAAATCAAACAGAAACCATTTTATTTTGTATGTATGTGTGCATGCATGCATGGTGTGTATGTGTGTGTGTGTTCCACAGTGCCCATGTGAATGTCAGAGCTATCCCTGTGGAAGTTGGTTCTCTCCTTCCACCACGTGTGTCTGAGAGTCAGACCTGTGAACACTCCTTTTCCACTGAGCCATCTTGTCGACCTGAGTACTGGCATCCCTTGCACTGGTGGGGCCTCTCCGTTCCATGGGTGGACATCTGTCCCTTTACCTCTTCTAGCTCTGTTATTTCTGTCCCTTGCAATCAACAGTTTTGGCTTGTATGCTCACTCCTAAGGGATGCTGGCACAGAAGCAAAAGGCTAATACCGCATCCAGCTTGAAATCATGGGATTTGAAGTTCACTGGTGGGTTTAGGGTCCCTGATGGGCAAGTCCTCAGTTAGGAGTATTCCAAATGTCAGATGCCCGAGTGAAGTCTCTTAAATCCTACTTTAACATTTATGACCTTTTACTAAATAATGTTTTTCTAAGGTAGAGGGAAAAAAACCCGCAAGTTCAAAAATAAAAACTAAATAGCAAGTGGGTTTTGTTGCATGTATTAAAATAGCATAGATGGAAAAAAAATGGAATAGAACTCAACACTTATTCTTCAGCTTGGTCCGAGACTTTGCACTAGATGTGTTGGAGAATAAATAGGACAGGTCAGGCCTGGAAGTGGGTTTCTCTTTTTATCTTTCCTCTGAGACATCAACTTGTAAGGTCCAGACTCAGCATTCTGAGAACCCAGGTTCCAAAGATGTTTAACTCTCAATGTGTGTGTGTGCCGCCATTTTTAACACATGGGGTTCTTTTAGAGAAAGCTGAGTTGCTGAATTGACAATACAGAGATTCTGCCTTTGCTCTGTGGGGCCCTGGCCTGGGAAGTTGAAAAGGGAAGAGATATTACAGCAAACTATGCCAATGGTGGGGAAGGATAGATCTAGAAGCTTTGGGTTTCCCCAGAATGCTCTTCCCATCAGTCATGCCTGCCAATGGAGTCATGGCTACATTTACAAAAGTCAGTAATTCTCTTTAATCAGAAATCCCTCTGAATACAACCTCGATTGAAACCCAGAATCTATGAAACCACAGGCTTAATGTTCTCTTTCGGCCTCTTTCTTAATGGACAGTAAAACGAATTATAACTGTTAACTTTTTTTCCCTGTGTTTTGGGTAAGATCATCTTACATTCCATCTGTGGGATAAAAATTGCATTTTAGGAAATGCTGGGTTGATATGTTATTTCAAGACAAGATATGTTACTGACACATTACAAATTTGAGAGGCACCACAGACATTTCTTTGTACCTGGGTATCACTGGCAGACAGGAAAAGACCACCTTGATAGAGTCTTGGATGTGAAAATATGGAGAACCTATGGATGCTGATGGGGAGGGGTTAGACAATCTCTCACTTCCCTTTTCCCTTGATGCACTGGCAGTCCTATGGGGCTTTGTTCACCTCTCTTTATTATCCACTAATACAGTAGGATGCAGCCAAGAGTCTGGCATGTAGTAGTAGCTAAAGCAAATGACAAAAATCAAGAATCCAGCTGGACCAGTGTGGTTGCTCTTGTGTGTTCTTTGAGGTCAAGGATTACTAATCCCTTTCAAAGCTGCATCTCCAATGCTGAATGGAACACCAGGCACACACAAACAGAATCAGTTACTGTTTTTTTTTTTTAATAACCAAAAGATGTTTACATTGATAATCTGTTAGACAAGTGGGGTCATATCTTGAAACTTCAGCTCTAAAAACTCCAGATTGAAAGTGGATGAGAAGAACTATTAAGCCATTCTTAGTTGAGGTAAAGTACCTATATCATGAGATTTACCATGTAATTGTGTTTAAGTGAACAACTGGATGCTATCAAATGCACTTGTGTTTTGGGACAGCCATCACCATGGAATCTCCTGGGATCTTTCCTCTCCTATGCTGGAAGTCTCTATCTGTTAAACAGCAATGGCCACATCTCCTCCTCATCTGGTCCTGGGCAACCAACAGTTTACTTTTTTATTTCTATGAATCTTACTATACTAGGTACATCATCTATGGGAAATCACACTGTCTTTTTATAACTGTCTGTCTTTGAGATTCATTCATTGCTCTGTGTGTCAGAATCCCCCTCCCAATTAAGGCTGATACTAATAATACTCTATTGTACAAGTTGCACAAACACACCACACTTTGATTACCATTTGTCTGTTGAACAGATTGACTGTTTCTCACTTTTCATCCACTGCGAATCATGCGGCTATAAACACAAGTATGCACACATCCCTTTGATAAGCAGAAACTCTAAATGAGCTAGTAAAAGAATCAATGAAATAAAGAATGAATGGCATCCCCAATCTTCAGTGTAGCTCAGAGTTTGACAACCAAAATGGGAGATGTTGGGATAGAAGAGGTGGGGAAGAGAGGACATTATCAACTCTACACGATGCTGGGCCATAGCAGAATCGAGTTCGTATCTTTGTATGCAATGGCTCTCATGTAATCTCTAAAAATGTGCTTCGTTGTGGGTTCATAAATCCCTCTTACACTAATTTGCCCTGAAGTGCTGTTCCTGTCCAAGACATAAATTATTGAAACCCCTGTGGTCAGCAAAGGGAACGGTAGTGAACCCCACCTGAGCCTTCCAAAGCAAATAGCCAGACACCTTGTCTGAGTTCCAGAAGTCTAAAACAAGTCTGACCAAGCCATCCAAGGCAGGAAGTCATTAGCAACTGCATACCCTGTACTTCCTGAGGAAGGTGAGGGATTCCAGCCCAAGCCAGAGGAGCCTTATATCTTTTCCTCACTGCAAGTACCCTGGGCTTTCTCCAGGATGAGAGCTATGGGGAAGCTGTGAGAACAGATCTTGATTCATTTTCAAAAGTTCATTCTCCAGCAGGAGGGAAGACCTATTCATATTTGTGTAAGGAGAGGCAAAGCTGTTGTTTTACACTGCACTCAGCATCCCCTCTGGTGAGGGGTAATGCTCCCCATCTCCTGTTTTTTCTGCTACTTGGGTAAGGGGTGGGCCTCCTTTGTGTTAAAGAGCTGTCAGTGAGTGAGATACCGGTGTATGTCAAAGTAGACAGTTCTAAGAAGTCCGATGCGTTTCCTCAGAGGAAAGAAGAGCTGATCAGCCTCACACAAATAAAAAAAAATACACAAGTTGTTTCATTTATCAAAGTCCTTATAGTTCCCAGTTTGAAGCAAGGGAATGCAAAGCAAATATCTAGTGAGAAAAGTGAACTTGAAAGTTAAAGGGCTGGGGTAAATAAAAAAAGGTGAGTGACTGGCACTTTGAAGATTTCAAAGACCAATGCAGTGGAATAGACACATGCTCTTTGTATTCTAAAGGCTTGCTTCATTTGTTTCTGCTAGCCACTCTGGCACAGACTTTAGGTGACAGACTGGCTCAGGACCATGGGCTTATTATTTGACCTTTTTTGGAGACGGAGCTTTTTCATCTGTGGAATAGAAGCTGTACTAAGAGAAATTTACTTTTTCAGAAGATGAACATGATAACCCCATAAAGCACTTAGCATACTCAGACACACAGCTATGATTAATGTTGTTGTTATCATTATTAGTCATCTACGGAAAAATTATACTCAAGGTACATGAGCATTGTAAGAAAAGAATTTTAAATTGAAGTTTTACTTAATAATAAGGGGATTTGTGCGTATGTATGTGTCTCAGGGCATGCGTGGAGGTCAGAAGACAAACTTGGCTGCCAGTTTTCACCTCTTCCCTTGCTCGAGACAAACTGTCATTGCAGATGTTGCCCTATAAGCCTGACTGAGTCTCCTGTCTTTACATCCCATCTTGCCCTGGTATTATATATCCATGTACTACTGAGTCCAGATTTTATATCAGTTCCAGGGGTCTGAACTCAGGTCACCAGGTTTGAGTGGCAAGGGCTTTACCCGTGGAACCATCTTCCCCGCCCTGATAATGGAGAGATTTTTGTAAATAGGTTTAGTAGTGTCAGAATGTCCTGCCACAGGCTCAGTCACAGGTGTGTGTATCATAAACCAAGATATGCCCACTATCTTGTTCCATCTGTTATAAGAGGAAGAAAGAGAAACATAAAGTTCAAATAACAAGAATTCCTAGAGGCACAAAGGGACTTTGTGAGTTTCCGTGCATAAATGCAAAGGCAACAACAACAACAACAAAAACCAAACAAAAGACCTGTTGGCATGACCTTCACTTGGTCTGACATAAAAAAATAGTCTGACCCATTTTAATAATACAGACATTGATTGATTTGACATAACTTCAAATGGTGCATAACAGCTGGCAGGATAGAAGGAGGGGCCTATGCAATGAGTGGCAGGGCTGTTTTTTTTTTTTTTTTTTTTTTTCCCCGAGAGGACAACTGAGCTAATGCTGGTGACAGTCTCTGTTTAGATGTTTGTTTGGTAGACCTTCTGTCCTTTAGATCTTGGCTGTCACCATGTCACAGTGACTTTACCAGGGCAGACAATCTAAATTATGGACACCGCCATAGTTCCTGTGCTTATTCTATAATCTTTTAATACATCTTTTGCTCTGAATTTGCCACTTTTGTACATTGGTTGAATTGCTTGGTGCCCAACCTTCCCCGTAACTATAGACACACCTGCTGGGTTGGTCACAGCATCCCAAAGCCTGGCACATAACATTTGATGACATGGCATTTGATAAGCAGCTGGATGAAGAAATAATTGGGACTCCTTTAGCTCCCTCCTCCCATTACTTACCTTTCTGTGGCGCTGATTTGGCCGTATAGCTCAGTTCATAGGGGGCATTCTGCCTCTGTCAACTGCTGCATTCGGCATGTCACATCATTGGACATTTACCAGGATGTCCTTTAACTGTACCATCATAGGAACAGGCACGCTCGCAAGGGTTGCTCATGGTTGAAAACGCTTAGGTTGGTGACAATTTAATAGCATGACTGACTTTGCAAGGCCCCAATTTTGATAACAAAAGAGCCAGTGATTGCCACTGTTTAGCAATCAGGGAAATAATGTGGTGTGGCACGCGCGTGTGTGTGTGTGTGTGTGTCAAGAGGCATGGGAAACAAGGGCAGTGGCCTGGATGAGACCAAACAGCAGGGAGAGAAAGTGGATATATGTGGATGCGTCTGCGGTAGATGGATCATCATTTTAATTCAATGAAAAATAAAAGGACTGGGGGTGGGGTGGGGGGAGCTGTTAGCCAGTGGCAGAGGACAGCACAGTGACAGAGAATGGTGGTTTTCAAACTGCATGCATATAACAACCACATGGGGACTTTGGGTTTAAATGAAAATTCTGGTTCTAGGGTGGAGCCTGAAAGTCCAAAATTCTAGCCTGGTCTCAGAGAAGGCCTGTGCTTGCTAACCGGGGTCAAATATAAGCGGCACTACTACTAACTAACTCCACAATTGTCAGCCAATTATTTAGCCTTTTTGAGCCTTAGTTTTCTCATCTATCCAATGGCGGTCAGACGAGAGAAGATACTGTTTAAATGCTGCTGATTGTCGGATACTTCTGTGAGGGAAGAGGGAAAAGCGATTGGATGAGGCTGGAAACAAGGTTGAAGTAAGGCATCAAAGAACTGGATTTTAGAGACAGGATTCAGGCTAACGGTAAACTTGCTATGTCGTCTAGATGACCTTGAACTTCTGATCCTCCTGCTAGGGTCACAGATGGCATCACTGTATCTAGTTTTATGTAGTGCTGGTCTCTGGCATGCTTAGGCAATGAGACCCATTAAAACAGTTTTTTTTTTTTTTTTTTTAGAAAATCATTTAGCTATTAACCTGTGTGTCAAGTTTTCTCTTTTTCTCACGCAAAGACATTACACATGCAGCCAGACTGCTTTTGCACACGTTAGAGGATGCCTGCTTGCAGTCTGTAGTGGGACCTCTGTGGAGGAAATGGTTTCAACTGGGAGCGGAACCCCAAATTCTCCTACCTTGTTGCAGGGCTTAACTTGGTTCTCAGGTGTTCAGAAGAATCAACACCTTTCCTCCAGCACCTGCGGAGTAGTGGCCACAGCGAGGCGCTCGCTCGGGAGAGGCGCACACAGCAGTAGGGTGGGGAGGTGAGGGGAAAGGGATGGAGGGAGGTGGGGCTCAGAGGACAGGCCCACGTGGACTGCGGGGTTTGACAAGGGCGCCGGCAATCGGGCAGTCTGGCCAATCAGCGCTGTCAGCGGCCAGCCGGGCTCCTCCTGGTCAGCTAGCTCTGGGCTGGTTTCTGCACAGCTAGCCTGGAGCCACCCTGGACGGGGCGCACTTGCTGGGCGCGCAGGGCTGTCTGCACCCTCTGGGATCTGGCTGGGACAATGTTTCTTCTTTAAGACACGGCGCTTCCCACGGTAGCTTTGGCTTCTCTTTGCAGCAGCACCGGAACTTTCCCCACTTTCGGCCGTACTAAGAGGGTGATGGGCACAAGTGGCCAGCTGAGCATCCTTTGGTTTCAGTGCTGTGATCGGCGCTTCACTCTGGACTCCCGGATCTGACTCGGCTGCTCTTTCTAGTCTAGTAAGAATGGGCTCTGGGGTAGAGCTGGCGGGAGAAGGGGTTAGAGCAGCCTTGAACCTTATGCTCAAGCATGGTCTCCGCGACAAGAGTGGCCTTTGGGGCTAATTTCAGTTTCACTAGTCTCGGTGTAGCTAGCCCTAGTCACTCCAGCATTTAGCAGGGAGCCTTACGCTTAAGCATGGTCTCGGCGACAAGAGTGGCCTTTGGGGCTAATTTCAGTTTCACTAGTCTCGGTGTAGCTAGCCTTAGTCACTCCAGCATTTAGCAGGGAGCAGGGGGGAAGTACTTGAATCAGCCGCGTGCATCCTAAAGTTAGAAGAGACACTGAGAAGTAAGGATACGTGCAGCGAGGGGTTATGAGTAGGGACGGCGGGCAGCAACCACTTCCAATTTAGGAGTTCAGAGACTCTGGAGCCCTACTGGTGCTGAGGAAGCCACTTGATGAACTGGGGTGAGCAGTCTCAGGGCAAACACCCCATGAGCTGGGGCTTCTGTCTGGCCACTGAGGTCTCATCCTTTTGCGTCCGAGCAGGGATCCTTACAAGTATCAGCAGGAGGAAGTAGGTGGGCTGGTTCCTGGACCTCTGACAGCCAGGCTTGAGCTGACTGGGAGCGCAAGTGGTTAACAGGGAAGGGTCTCAGAGTTCTGGTGAGGCGTCTCGGCTTTGTCCACCAAAGCTGCAAGCGCGCCTCAACATTTATTTCCCCCTTGCTTCAGTTACATGGCCACTTGTCTCGCACCGCAGGGCGTCTTTAACCCAAGCTTGTCCTTGGAGAATTGGAAATAGAGAGCTTTATAGCTTGCACCTGGGAAGGCAGCCCAAGCCACAAGCTTCTTGCTAGTGTGTTAGTGCGTTTTCCCCTTGAACGCTGAGTTATGAATCAGCCAGAAATATGCATAGGTACAAATTCACAGACTCTTGGAGTAGCAGCCATGTGCCAACCCCCACCGGGACTGAAGTATCCCTTTTGGTGAAGCATACTGATATCCAAACTCCTTTTGCTTTTAACTTTTTAATGCCCTCCCCTCCGAGAAGAGCAAAGTTAATAAGATGTGACAGGCAAAATCCCTGCTTGGAGGCAGCAGCAGTGGGAGAGTGGGTATTTCCATTGAATCCTTAGTCTGATATTTCCTGTAATATCCTTGATCCGGGGATAGCCCATCTGCTGACTCAGGCACCCAAACCTGTGCATAGCAGTGACTAAGCTTCGTCAAAACATCTTTGCTACAAGCAAGCAAACAACAAACCAACAACAAAACCCCAATATAATTTAGGAATGGCAGTCTGACAATGTAGTTAGTGTTGACCGCTTGGCTATTTAGGAATAGACGTTTGATTTGCTTTGAAGAATTCTACAGCCGATTCTTGGACGAGGAACATTTCTGCTAACTTGAGAGTCACAAGTCAGGGTGCAAGCCCACATCCTCTGGGTTGGAAATACAGGTCTTGTTAAGATGGGAAAGTACTCTTCAGGATCTCTGCAACTGATGGCGACTAATGTCCTTTCCAAATGACCCAGAGATTTGGCATCACTCTTTGGTGCACAGAGCTTTCTAGGTGTGGATGCTTTCTGATCAATAGTTTGTTTCAATAGCTTGATCGATGGCTGTGTTTCAAGGTTTCCTCCCTAAGTTCCTCTCCCATCCTGTTTTTCTAGACTTCGCTCTCTTCTCTCAGTACTAACTACCCTTTGACATGTCACAATGTGTTGGAAGACTTAAGTCATGGTTTGACTGGCTTGTTTTCCCTGTTATCTGTAATAAAGTTCTTCAGAAAGGCAGTTTGCAGGTTGTGAACGGTTGTATTATTTCACCTCATTGCAAAATAGACCTGTGAATATCTCTTTGCTATTGAATATTCTTTATTGGAAGCAGCCTCTGATATTTCTAGAACTGGACTGTTCTAGGTCACTTGGATTTCAATATTCATTTTGTGATCTTTTTTTGAGGTGTGTATTGTTTGGTAACCTAGTTCCTGCTAGTAAAAAAGAACAGATCTTTGCTTTGTCCCCACACCCACCTCCTTTTCTGTGTCACAGAGCCTTTGTTAATAGCAGATTTGTCTGCCCCCTTCGTTTACTGTCACACTTATTACAATACTTTGTTATGTAAATGATATATCGATGCATATGATATTAAATCTGTATTCACTGGGGATTAACCAATGAACATGATGTCATCAGTAGCCAATCCTCTGCCTGTTTTGAGCTTGCATTGACCAAAATCACCCTATTATACTGAGTATACTGGGTATGGAATCCTATATTGCCTGTGGTAAGGGGATGGAGTCTTTTTTGACACTTTCCAACTCTCCAATTAGTTGCCTGGTTGTAGAGTTTGAGGGAGTTTCTATGTTACATGGCTTAGCCTAATGCTAAAATTCTCCAATCAGGGTTTTATGATCTCATTAGAACTTGCATAGTTGTACTCTCCCTTTTATGTTCCCTTTCCCTTTGGGGGTTTTCAGCCCCTCTGTGGCTCTGTTTCCTTAGGAAACATCATGGGAAATGGACTAGGTTTGTGTGTGCTCTGTCCACCATACTGCAGCAACCGGAGAGGTGGGCTGAATTGTTGGCGTACAGGTGTTTGCATCATCGGATGTTGGTGCCAGGTCATCCAGGATCACATGATGTCTTCAAGGCCTCCCTCCACTTGATCATTTGGTGTTTAGTTATTCTCCCAGAAGATCGCTTGGGACTGAGAGTAAGAAACAGGCAAAGCTGTGTGCCATGGGCTTGGGGAGACACTCTTAGTCACCTTCCTCACTCCATAACTATTTGGTCTGAAAATGCTATTTCACAAAGCTAGTGTCAGAGCCTTAGGTGGTTCAGACTTGGAGAACTGTCCCATGGAATCGCATTTCTAATATATTGCCTGCTCAATTCTCACTCCGCAGTATAACCGTTTCTCCCAAGAGACCACTAACTCTGTCTTCCCATCTATTTGATATTTGTGTAAAAATAAAAACAACTTGCAGTTTTATGGTCAACATTTAAGTTCAGTCCACTTTCTTCTAGAAAGCCTGTCCAAGGGGTGTGTTTTGCCCTTTTTATTCAAATAGGAACTTAATTATGCATTCTGGTTTAAGGAAATATACAAAGGCTCTATCTGGAAAGTAGCTCTGAGATCTGATCTCAGAGGCAGGAGTTATTACGCCTTGATCCCAGTGTGCTATGTATACCGGGAGCATGGATTGGGATCCCAGAGTCTTGATTCTCAGCCCTGGTGTCTGCTCCAAGAAAGACTTACATGCAGTAGTTTCTATGCTGTGGTGAAACCCTTATCCTGGCTTTCTCAGCAGAGGAGAGCCTTGTAGATTCCTTTCACTGGTTTACCTCAGCTGTTGGAACACTGCTTTGGTAAAAACCAGGTACTGGGATGTGACACCTGTGCACCTGGTTGGCATCCAGTATTGGGGGTACTTGATAATACCATGACAACCTGACAAATCCAAAGGAGGTGCTTTTACTCAACAGGCAATGGAGTCACAGACAAACTGTTTTCTTTTTTGAAATTGAGTACGGCTGGCACGTATGAAGAAAGTGTTCTGCCTAGAAAAGAAGGACGATTTTAAAATAATGAAGTAAAGAGAAAATTGGATTTTTTTTGTTGTTGTTGCTAAATTAAAAAAAAAAAAGCACAGAACACACTATGGCTAAGCTACAAAACCCTTGTGCACTTCTGCAGCACTTGAAATGATCTGAAGGTGGACAGATGACATGATAACTTGTTTGGTGAATGTACCTACAACCAAGGCCAACAACTTGAGTCTGATCTTTCTGGGCCCACATGGTGGGAGGAGAGAGCAGACTCTTGAAAGCTGTCTTCTGACCATATACAAACACACACATGCACACCCACATGCACACACACACACACACACACACACACAAGCACACACACATGCACAAAAAAATTAAATACAATAAAATTTAATTTAAAAATCTCAGAGAGGAATTCTCAGTGATTTTTAAAATTACATTTATGGCCATTTCATCAGCTTGGATTCTTCACCTTCTCATTTGTACTGTGTGTCCTTACGTGGTCTTTGAAATTTCAGTCTCATTTCTTCACATTCGTGTCCTCCTTTGCCTGAACACCTAAGTTTCTTTTGCATAGCATGGTTGCTTGCCTGTGACTCAGTGGGCTTCAAATCACAGACTTTCACATCAATCAATCAATTAATTAATTGTAGAAAGGGTCTCATTGTGTAGCCCTGGCTAGCCTGGAATTCATTAGGCTGTAAACTCACAGACATCTCCCTGCCTCTGCCTTGTGAGTGCTGAGTTTAAGGGTATGAGAATGTCGATCATGCATACAATGTATTTTTACCATACACATCCATTCCAACCACTTCTAGGGTCTACCTCCACCATATCTCCCTCTCAACTTCATGTCTTTGATTTTAACTTGCTGAGACCAACAAGTGCTGCCTGTATGTATGTAAGACCATCCACAGAAGCATGGACAGCCAACCAGGGCCACATTCCCGAAGAAAGCAGATGCATCCTCCTCCCGCAGCCAACAGCTATCAATAGCTCCTGAGCTAGGGGTGGGGTTTCTCAGGGTTTATAACAGGGATCCCAGGACTCTTACTGCCTAGACAAGTTTTGTTTTTGGCTACTGATTGCTTTAATTTAAATATTTTTTATTTGTTTCATACATTACAAAGGTGATACATGCTTGGAGTTGAACATTCAAATATTATGAATGAATGCAGAAAGGAAGGTTAAACACCTCCTTTGCCCTGGGACAGAGACAGGCACCTTTCCACCTTCTGATGAATTTCTTTCCGTTTCACCTCTTCTGCTTTGATCCACTCGCAGCTGTTGAGACTCAATAACTTTGCTAAGAGGGGTTCTCTTCACCTTCCCCACTTTCCTGCTTTGTTTATTCAGCAGTGCCCTTTGGAGGAACTTAGTGATTCCGTAGCTGACGAAGAGGGGGCATGTCATGCAATCTGCGGGCTCCCCCCTTGACCATAGGGCCTCCTAATGCATTCTGTAAGGCTCAGAGATGCTGCTCTGGATCCACCTGAGGAAGGATGGCCAATCAGCTGAGGGAGTGTTGTCATTCTTTTCCATGGCTGTATGCTATGTCTTCCACAGTTACTTATCCAGTACCCAAAAGTTAAAAGGAATTTTGAAAGTCTTTTCCTAATTTTTTATTATCACTATCACTGCTTTTATTATTAATGATTATTATTATTTTGGATTGGGGGGGGCGTAGTGAGGTGAGGTGGGGCTAGGATCTAAACCTAGAACCTTGTGCATGCTAGGTAAGCACTCTATCACCACGCACCCAGCTTTTGGCTTTTCAAACAAGGTTCACACAGCATAGCCCTGGTTGTCATGAACTCACTATATAACCCAGGCTGGCTTTGAACTCACAGCACTCTTTCTGATCCATCTCCTGAGTGCTGTGATTGCAGGTGTGTGCCACTACACCTGACTTGTAGTACATTCAATGTCTGCTGAAGAAGTCAGGTTTTGTGAATTGGTATCAGAACAAGCCTATAACTGGTGTTGTTTAAGATTTTAAACAGCCTGAAGGCTGGATCTGGTACCATGAGATGTTTAAGGGAATCTGAAGAAAAAGTTATTGGGGTACGTTCTTTTCTGCACTTATCAGTGGGAGCAAGGAATTGTGGATGGGGCAGGGGGTGTGTAATCCACATTGCTGATGAAGGCAGTGGGCAGCTCTTCCCATGGCCTGTGGATTGTGATGCGAGTATCTGTTGTCTTCTTTCTGTTTTCAGAACTGGTGATGCAATGCACCTTGCAGAACAGCCAGGTCTCTCTTCATCTCTATTTTTGAATTTATTCCTCCTTAGCACACACAAACGATCCCCCCCACACAAATATTCATGCACACACAAATCACAATGGCCATAAAATTAGTTACTATAGGCTGGTTTCTCCCAGGATACCAAACTCACACCTCTTTCAAATTCTGCCCTCTTTTGTGCAGAATATAGGGTCTGTCAGGAGCACGGAGCTGCATTAAGCAAGCTGGAAGATGACTCTGCGTGTGTCCCCTGGTACCAATCTCATCTTCCTTATGTGCTGAAATCTCCCCACCACAAAACTTAGGCATTGATGTGTAGCCGAGGAGATTTAGGGAACATTGTGACTTCACTCCCCTGCAAGGTTCAGGAGTTGGGAGAGCAGGGTGGATTCGGTCCCTCTTCTCCTAGTTTTGAGACTATAGTGCAATTGCATCAGTTCCCTCTGCCATTTCCCCCTCCCAACTCTCCCATATAACCACCCTCCCAACTCTCCAAATTTAAGACCTCTTTTGTTGCTAATTTTTGTTACTTGCATATGTACATACATGGATATTTCTAGATATAACCTGCTCATGTCTGTGCAATGTTACTTGTATGGATGCATGTTTTCAGGGCTAACCATTTGGTACTGAATGGCAAATTGGTGTGCTCTTGTCTAGGGAAGACGACTTCTCCCAGTCCCAGCATTTCTTGGTTACCTGTAGTTCTTTGAGGAGGTTGGGACCTCATGGTATTTCCTTGTCTGCTTTGGTATGTCTGTTTCCCTTCTTCAGCTCAGGGCTAGGCAGTCATGTTGGTGATCCTTAGCTTTTGACATTGCTAGGAGACACACTCTCACATTAACCTTCCCGATCCTCTGGACAGTATGATCTTTCTTCCTCATCTTCTGCAATAATCCCCGAGCCTTAGGTACTGAAGGCTTTGTTGATTTATGTGTTGCGACTGGCCCCATACCTCTGCATTTTGATCGGTTGTGATTTTTCTGTAGTAGTCTCTGTCTGTTATAAAGAGAAATTTCCTTGTTGAAGGGTGAGGCTTACGTTTACCCGAGGATACAAAGACAAATATTTAGGATGTAGTTAAAGATGATTCTTTTTTAGGAAAGTGGTGGTGTAGGTTCTCCTCCAAGATCCATGGCATCACTGATGCTGGGTGGTTGGGTAGATTTCTAGTGTCAGGCATTGATTTCCCTCCTGTTGGACAGGTCTTAAGTCCAGTCAGAGAGCTTTTGGTTACCACCAAGGTGTGTACACCACTATGGCACCCTCAGGGTTATCATACCATGCTGGTTGTTGTTGTGGATCGTAGGTGTCACAGCTGGGTAGGACTGTTGGTGGCTTCCCTCCTTTGGAAGCTGGCACGGTGCTTTTTGGTTCCAAGAAAGCTATCCCCGGGGAGGAGGCATTCAAGCTAGTTCTAGCTCAGGAGCCGCTAGGCTCTGTGTCTAAAGAACTTGGAGTCTCTCTCAGAAGGGACGTACATGGCAGTGTTTTGGTATTGGACTACAGGGAACAAGTCAAATGTCTTTTGTTTTCATGAGAGTTTTGGAAACAAGGTCTCACTGTATAGCCTAGACTGTCCTGGAAGTCACTCTGTCGGCCTGACTGGCCTCGAAGTCAGCTCGTGGCAATCTTTCTGCCTTTGTTTCCTGACTGTTGGGATTACAGTTATGGAGTATCGTGTCTAGCTGAGTGTTGGCTGACTATACGTTAGGGGATGTATGGTAAATATTTGTCTACTGAGCTTATAAAACAAACAATAGCAGCAACAATTGCTAGTATTGAAGTTGTCGTCTTGAATATGCTGTTTGGGGGGGGAGATTGAAAAAACAGAAATGACATAAAATTGACCATCTTAATCCTTCTCAAGGCTACATTTCAATTGCATTAACTATATTCACTGTGCTGGAGTATCACTCTTTCTTTCTATCCAAAGCATTCTTTTCTTTGTATAAAACTGAAACACAACCATTGAGCCCTGGCTCCTTACCCTGTGCTGTGAGTGTTGTCATTGACCACTCTACTTTTGATGACCCTGGATTCTGCTCCACTTAGTACCTTTTGTAAGTGGGGCCATTCAATATTTGTCCTTCTGTGACTGGCTTATGTCACTTAGCACATTGTCTTTGAGGGTCATCCATGATGTAGCAGGCACCACAGTTTGTTCCCCATTGTCTCCCACATCCTCTTGGGTTGTCAGTGGACATTTAGGTTGGTCCCATCTTTTTCTTGTTCACTGTAAAGTATATCTATTTTATTTCTTTCTAGCATATATTATATACTTTAGTTCTTTAGTAGTATAAAAATCACAGATATAAGATGGGCAGTGCAGTAAATAAAATGTGCATTGATTATTTTTCTCCTTTTAAGTTGAAATTATTTTCATACAATATATTTTGATTGTGTCATTCCCCTACCTCAATTCATCTCAGATCCTCTCCATTTCCCTACCCACTCAACTTCAAATCCACCCCCAAGGGGAAAAAACCCAAATTGTGTGTTATCAATTGTATTGTTACAAATACAATAGCCACTGGAGTCCCTGGTTTCAGTTGTTGCTGTTATGTATCCACAGTAGGGCTTCTGGACCTGATGGAATTCTGTGCTTAATTTTCTCTAGGTATTGCATGCTACTGTCATAGTGGCTGTACCTTTTTACCACACTAGCCATTTTGTCCCCAGAGTCATTTAACGCAGGCACCATCATTAGTATCCTCCATGCAAGAGAGAAGACAGGCACACGGGGATGAAGACACCCCAGTAGCCTGGGGTAGAGCAAAAGCAGAGCCTTTAAGAGGTCATTCATTCTTTCCCTGCACAAAAGGCTGACCCAACTGGTGCATGGCCTAGGCCTGGGTGGGGACAGGACAACTAATGAATGTGTTGTCTCCGGGCTGAGTGTTGACTGTCCTCGTCCCCGACATACAAAAGCATTTCATGGTGATTTGGATCCTCCCGGCCAAATGCTTATTATGAAATTGTCATTTTATCCAGATAATAAGGGCCCACTGGATATACTCTGTGCTTGTTTAGTCTGTTAATAGCTGCTTCCAGACCTCTGCCAATTAATAATCTTGTAGCCTATGACTTTGTAAATGCCACAATTTCTGCCTCCCAGAGGTGGTGTGGAGAGGTGGGTTGGGAGAGGAAATGACCCAGATGAACCCAAGGTGGAATTCCAGGAATGATTGTGGGTTTACTTTCCAGAGGCACTGGTAATACAGGTACGGGCATCTTTCCCACTGTAATCATGGCTTGATGGAGTTGTTGCCAAGGAAGGCACGTTCCGTCACTTGGTAGAATTAACAATTGATCAGTTTGGCAGTGCTGGAGTCCTTTGTAAGCACCCCATGTTTATTCATTATCGTGATTACACAGTGGAAGCATCTCGGCTTGATGAGGAGAGGAAAAGCAAGAGGCAAAGTTATTTAAATACACTTGAAATTAACGTTTGTACAAATAGGTGTCTGACGATGTCCTAATTTGATTCTAAAGATTCAGAAATAAGCCTTTATCCGAGCAAGGATGGGGGGTCCCATGGAACACTGCATCAGGTGTGTGAAGTTCATTTGTAAGCTCTCCGTGTCATAGAGAGGAAGATGGCAAGGATTGGAACACAGGGGTTCCACATATCTTGTTGGGGAGTCGTGAGCAGGGTGCACCCATTTGTTCTGTCGTCCACACTAAACCTCTGTGCTAAAGTCACAAGTTTGAGAGCTCTGGAGAAGGCAGGTCATGAGTCAGGGTGTCCCCCTGTCTCCACGAACAAAGCCCACTAATCATTCCTTGAAGTATTAATCAGGAGAGGGGAGGATTCCTCAATCTGAAAGTTAAGGTCACCCTGAGAAGGGACTGGCAGCATTCCTAGAAAACTGTTTCTTCAAGACATTTTGATTCTGAATTTACTCTCTCCACATTTACAAAAGACCCAGGATCCCCAGTGTAAACTCAGATTCGGGTTTGATGTGCAAATATCTCTGAGCCACAGCATAAATAGACATGAACTCACATGCCGTTGTCTACATTCCCGTATGAGTTTCCCAGTATTCATTTACTTAGAAGGAGTGGGTAGGAGTGGGGATGAAATAGGTTTAGGCTAATGGCATTTTACAAAATTCGGAAGTCTGGAGTTTTCAAATCTATTTTGTATTAATATTATTGGTCTTCTGTTGTGCTTGCTTCCAGCTGCAGTATTATTGCCTCACTGCTTTATTGTTTTAAAGTCCATCTGTCTGTCTGCAGTAAGTCTGTCTGTCTGTCTGTCTGTCCCACATTCTCTCCCTTCCTGCATATTTGTGTAGGTGTATGTGTCCATGTATGCATGTAGGCACCAGAGGTTGACATTAGTATCTTTCTCAACTGCTGCCCACCCCAGTTTTTGAGGTGATGTCTCCTACTGTACCTGGAGATTGTAGATTCACCTAGTTTGGCTGGCCAGCAAGTTCCAGAATGTCTACTGCTTCTGCCATTCCAACACTGGGATTGCTGCTGGGACTGCCCGGCTTCTACTTAGGTTCTGAGATTAGACTCATATTGTATAGCTAGCATTTTACTGACTGAGCCATCTCCCCAGCTCAGGAGCCAGGGTCTCTTAAATGTAACCCCAAAACGGCTTTGACCTTCCTATGTAACTCAGTCTGGTCTCTAATTCATGATACTTCTGTCTCATATTTTGGAGCTCTTAGATTACAAGCAAGTACCAATATCTCAGATGCCAGTAAATAAGGTTCATCTGGAGGGCTTGCTGAACCAGGTCTTCACCCACAGAGCTTGGGATCTAGCACATTTACGGTGGAGCCTGTAAGTGTGCATCTCTCACAGACTTCCATGGGGGTTGCTAGCCTTGCACCATACTCTGAGCAACACCTGGCCAGACAGTGCATTTTTCAGAGGTGAAAGAGATGTTCATAAAACGTGGCCATTTTGATTAGCATGGGAATTAGTCAAGATTTTTCCATAACACGTGGCCATTTTGATTAGCATGGGAGTTAGTCAATTTTGTAATCCACTGATAAGCTTGTCTAAATAATATGGCTCTGAAGATTGATTCAAATTACCGAGCCCAAAGCATAAATTAATGTGAGTCGAATCAGTGTCCTACGTGAGAAACTGATTTTGATAAAGCCCTTCAGTTTGCACAAGATGCACTTGCTGTAGTTGAAGGCTTTGAAACAGCTGTACAGTTGTTTGAGTGACTATGGATGCGGTTTGGCTGTGCAGGGTACCCAGCCTTCTGCCACTTTGCTGATGTCTTTATTGGCACAGGAAACAAGCCTACTAAATTTTTGGTTCTGAGTCTGCTAGACTCCCATACACTTTTGAACTTTGATTTAAATTATACTCCTACCAGCAGGTGGCATATGGGGATTTTTGCTTTGTTCTGTGTCGTTAAGACTCTGGCAGATGTTAAGAGCTGATGTGGATTTAAGATTTCATCCGTTCTGAGAATAACTGAATTGCTGGGCAGGACTAGAAGATGGAGTAGTCAATAGAGTTATGGGACTTGAGGGGCTGTAGAACGTATCTGCATGGTTTTGTTGCTTTCTCCTGTCACTTGAAGGAATCAATTATCTCCTGTGTCTGCTGAAGTGAGAAGCTTTGAGTGGGGTTTTACTTTGGTTCACATTGTTTAAAAAAACGTGTAAGTTTGCAAATGTGAGCCTCCCCTGAATAAGAAAAGAAGTGTAAAATGCTTGCATACACACACACACACACACACACACACACACACACACACACACACACACACACATGTATGTATATATATATATATATATATATATATATATATATATATATATCCTGGACTGGGTCTCTTACAGCTCAAGGTAGTTTTGAATTTGCTATGTACTTGAGGATGACCTTGAACTCCTGTCTTCCTTCCTGGACCTTCCAAGTGCTGGGATTATCTGCAGTGCCAACACATGCAGCTATACTCACTCATTAAATAAAATGGGGATTGGTGAATTCTTTCTTTCCTCTCTCTCTTTTTTAGAGGGAGTCTGAGTTACAGAAACATGTGTGTGTTGGCAAGAAGGTTAGAACTTGCAACTGTCAAACTCCTTGGCCAGGGTAGGCATCTAATCTCCTTATTCCACAGAGCTGGTTCTGGTCATTTGTTCCATAGCTGGTGTATGGAACCCTGGTCCTCTCTCATACTTGTATTCTGTGTGACTAGTCCAGCGCTAACATTTCCTTAAGACCCATCAGTCATGGTTGTCTCCCTTGGCAAGTTAGGTTTCCCTTTGGCCATCTCTGCCCCACTGTCACTTGTGTGTGTTTCCCCCTGTCTGTCTGCCCTTTGGGGCTATGTCACCTTCTAGGACTCAGACCTGGACAGTCAGCAGATGAGGCTCCTGGCTCCAAGTTCAGTGGCAGAGAGGACAGAACTGAACATAGCTTACATGGAGGATAGAAATAGAAGCTTCAAAACACCTTTCTTTTCTTCCTCTCCTCTCCTCTCCTCTCCTCTCCTCTCCTCTCCTCTCCTCTCCTCTCCTCTCCTCTCCTCTCCTCTCCTCTCCTCTCCTCTCCTCTCCTCTCCCTCTCTCCCTCTCCCTCTCCCTCTCCCTCTCCCTCTCCCTCTCCCTCTCCCTCTCCCTCTCCCTCTCCCTCTCCCTCTCCCTCTCCCTCTCCCTCTCCCTCTCCCTCTCCCTCTCCCTCTCCCTCTCCCTCTCCCTCTCCCTCTCCCTCTCCCTCTCCCTCTCCCTCTCCCTCTCCCTCTCCCTCTCCCTCTCCCTCTCCCTCTCCCTCTCCCTCTCCCTCTCCCTCTCCCTCTCCCTCTCCCTCTCCTCTCCTCTCCTCTCCTCTCCCTCTCCCTCTCCTCTCCCTCTCCCTCTCCCTCTCCCTCCCTCCCTCCCTCCCTCTCTCTCTCTCTCTCTCTCTCTCTCTCTCTTCTTTCTTTCTTTCTTTCTTTCTTTCTTTCTTTCTTTCTTTCTTTCTTTCTTTCCTTCTCTCTCTCTCTCTTTCTCTCTCTCTTCCTCCCTCTTTTCCTTCCTCTCTTTCTTTCTCCTCCCTTTCTTCCTCCCCCTTCTCCTTCTTTTAGAAAAACACCATTCCTTAAAAGCAGATAGGCACTGTAAGGAACCATGGTTGGGTGCAGCTGGTTCACATAGCCACAGCTGTTCAAGTGACATCACAGTAGCATTGAAGCCACCTGCCACAAGGCTGGACAACAGTGACTCTGTGGGAGTCCCACCGGGTCACACGAAAGTTTAAGAAAGTGGAAGTAAAAGGTGCCTGAGAGACAATGAAACCATTGCCTTTCACTCTCTCCACCCGCACCCCCTGGGGAGTTTCACTTCTCTCCTTTTGAATGGGGAGATGTGCTTTTCAAGTGACACTGAGCCTTGGGAGGAAGGATGGACAGACATGGGTGGGCCTCTCTGACCATGTGAAGTGGATTTGTCAGTGTCAATAAATCATAGGAATTAGGAAACATATTCATCATTATACTTTAACGCTGAAGTGAACCAAATGCTCCTGCCCAGTATTTAAATTAACCGTGCTCCCTAAATATGACCCCGTTAGGTGAGCTTTTTCATTTAAATGGCATCACAGCAGATATTTGGCTTCACAAGCATTTCACTTGATGTTTTTGAGATCTGTTTACACCGAGAGATACTTGGAGCCACCTCAGTACTTTTAACAGCCCCCTAGTATTCTACTGTGCAGGGACATTTTATTCACCCGCTCTTTTTCCAGTACACACTGAGACTTTCCTCCATGTTTTCATCTGAGGGAGGAGGACGCCAGGAGACCATTTGTGAGCAAGTTGGTGCACAGCATTAGCTGGGATGTGGCACTTATGCAAGGAAGGCCTCTCATGCTTGCGGGTCCCTTTCTACTCACGTTGGGAGTTTTCTGGGGGCAGAAGTGGAATTACCTCCTGATAGGACGTGCTTTAGAGTGGATGGACTTGGGAAATAAGAGAATGCACAAAGCCTTTCCATCGTATCTTCTTCCAGAATTAAGTTATGTAAACCCCAGGAGAGGTCAGGCTCTGGGCATCAAAGGTTAAATCTGTCCACTACAATCTTATACAGTCTGTGTGTGTGTGAACACATGTGTATTTGATTGTATATGGAGCTGATAGGTCAGTGCTAGGAAGCTTCTATTATTGTTCTTTTCCTTATCTGTCCACACAGAGTCTCTCACAGAGCCTGAAGCTCACAGATCAGCCAGAATGACTGTCCAGTGTGCTATAGGGATACGCCTGTCTCTGCCCTGCAGCGTTGCAGGTGTACCTGACCACACCTGGAGGTTTTAGGTGGATACCAAGGAAACCAAACTCATGCTTGCTCCGTAGGCACTTAAGCAGCTGAGTCATCTCTAGATCCCAATCAAGAATTACATATTCTTGAATGTTCCAATAGAACTTGATGAGACTATACTAAAGCCCCTACTGCTGGGCAGAGACTGGTGGGCCCCAGAAATCACTGTCCAGCTGGCCTAGAGTACTGAGTTCCAGACCGGTGAGGGAGCTTGTCTAACAACAAAAACAAAGAAGGAAGGAAGAAGAAAGGAAATGAAGGCAAGAAGGAAGAAGGCAGAAAGGAAGGAAGGGTACGATATGCCTGAGGAACGATACCTGAGATTGTCTTCTTCAGTCCACATGCACACATACGCCTGCCTGCACAAATGCATGCACATAGTCACGCATAAACATGAACAAAACCCAAATCCTCGATGCCTGCTATTAAGCCACATTCCCTCATGGGCTCTGTAAATGTGTCTATTATGAGTTAGTACTAGGTTAAAAAGAAAGAAAGAAAGAAAGAAAGAAAGAAAGAAAGAAAGAAAGAAAAGGAGGAGGACCTGATGTCTCCTAAAGCACAGAGAAGATTTTTACTGTAGATATAAGGGAGAAAGCAGGCGGAGGGGAAGAGCCCAGGTGAACATGGCCAGAAGGCAGACTAAACCAGATCATGAATGGAGAGAGGGGAAGGGAGAGCAAGAAAGAAGCCACTGACCATTAGGCTGCCTGGTCAAGAGACCAAGAGACTGTGTAGTCAAAATGGCTGAGTTATACAGGGATAAGACTGGGGGAAGGAAAGCAGAGCCCAGACCCTTGGAGTAGGGGGTGGGATGAGAAGGGCTGGGAGGAGCCACAGGTGCAGAGGGATCCTGGGAAAGCTGGCCAGAATTCTTTTGGGTATGTTAATAGGCCCCCAGGTAGCCATTTGTTCTGGGTTTCCGAGACCTAACAAGGGCCTACATCTTAACCTTCCTTTCAGTTTAACTAACTTAGCTTTCGTCGACTGTGTATGTGGGCGCTACCTATCAGATAGTGCAGGTAGAAGTGGGATGCACTGTCCTATAAGGCACAGCCATTGTAGTCTACTGGTATCAATGTTTTTTTTTTTTTAGAATTATTTCTAAATATGATGGAGAGATGGGAAGTACCATCCATCTGGTTTGCTGAGCGGGAGGTCTAAGGACTTTTAAACTGTGGATGGGGAGATAAACCCAGGAATGCAAATGAAATGGTGTCATTAGGGTTTCTCAGGTGCTGCCCCTCCTGGTCGGAGATGTTGGTCTGCTCTGCTCTGTCAGGGGGCCTTGTCAATTGCTATACTGCCCTAAGGGGCAGTTCTTCGAGAAAGTGAATTGATAGCCATGTAAATACTGCCTTTAATCTTAAGCAATTCAGACAGCTCTTTGGGGTTGGTGTACTTGCCCTTGGGGAAAAAGAATGCTTGGTAGATAACAAGCTAGTAACCCCTTCCCCTTAACTGGCTCAAGCAGCAGACCTTTGCTGCTACAGACCAAGAAACTTGAGAAGGAGTCTCACGTCGCACAGGCTGGCCTTGAACTCCCTATGTAGTCTAGAATGGCTTTGAACTACTGATCTTCCCGCTCTACCTTCCCAGTGCTGGGATCGCAGGCACTCACCATCATACCCGCCTCGATACAATTTAGGTTTGAAAGTAACATACATTGATTTGTAATGTGAAAGGTGTGACTAAAGGAAGTCTGCAAGAAACTGGATTTTAAATCGAGTTTTATAATTCCGGAGTGCGGCATATCCTTTGCAATTATGCATATGGGGCTGGGGAGACTGCCTAGTCAGTCATTGGATCCCTGGCACCCACGTGGCAGAGTGTGCCTGAAGCCCCAGTGCTGGGCTAAAGTCAGGCATCAGTGCTAAGGAGTCCTTAGCTCCTGAGTAGGGTGTTGAAGGGCTGGGATGTAGACGCGCTTGATCTTACTCAGGCAGCCTCAGCGGCTGTGAGTTCACGGGTGCGATAGTCCTAATGCGTCCAGAGCACACTGATCCTTAGCGGTCTTCCCAACCCCTGTCTCTTACAAACTTTCTGCTACGTCTTCAGAGATGTTTCTTGAGGTTCGTGCATACCTCCTGCCTGCTATGCCGTTTAAACCTAAACTTCACGTGGTACCCAAAGAAAGACTGAGGTCACTAGATGCCTTTATTTTATTCGAATGTTTCCAGTGTGTGGCTTCGCTGACTAAATAAATATCCTACTTCCGTTTTTCACCACGACTATTTATTTAATTGCTATACTGGGTGGGTGGCCAACCTTAGTCTTTTGAGGCTGCCAGAGCCATGCCGTAAATCTCCGGTAATGGGACTTAATTTTTGTAAGAAGCCATTTGTGCAGATGCCTGTATTTCTTAGATCATTGTTTACTGTCACTGGGCTGAAGGGATTCAGCAGGATGATTGATTGATCAGTGGGGAAAGCCCCTTACCTATGCAGACAACACAGGGTTCTCTTTGAGGATTATGTACACCTGACTGGAGTTCTGTAAAACCCAGAGGTCTGGGAAGGGTTTGAAATTGGAGGGGAGGCTCGACACAAGAGTGAGCTGGAGCCATTTCTGGGGAGGCAAGAAGTGAAGAAAAGTGGGTCTGGGGATGTAGGTCAGCATAGATCACTCGCCCAGCATGCACAAGGACTGGGTTTGATCCCTGGCACTGAAAAAAAAAAAGTCTTAAAATAAAAATAAAATGGAAGAAAGGAGAACCGTCAAGGGTATTAACCACCATCAGAGATTTCTCCAAATTGCCAATCTGGAAGTTAGTTACAACTCATTCTCAAATAAATTGAAGCCTTCTCCGTTTGATGTGTTTTGACAGGAAATGTATATTTACTGCCTGAAATGACTCCAATTGCCCAGCTGTGAGCCACAGTATTTCATAAATGATTAACATTAAGTGGAGGAATCCTCGCCCCGTTTCTTCGCCAGCATTCCACGGGAAGGAACTCAAGGTGTTTACTCTATTTCCTAAAGTACACATTTGCCCTTGGAGATTTTGATCTTGTCTGTCAAAAACAGTTATTGCTATTGCAGAGAGAAATTGTCATACTCGGAAGCGATGAGCGGGTAAATTCAGCATATTTCTGTTGATTCAATATTTATTAAAAGAGAATAGAAATGCTCTTACATGTAATTTTTTCTTTCCTCATATGTTCCTCAGGTGCTTGTTTTGTACAAGGTAGAAGGCTGAATATGATTCTTAGTTCTAGTGTGGATTTTGTATCCTGTAAGCTTCCATCTGCTAAGGGAGGGAGAATTGACCCTTATGGAGATAGGATGAAGGGTGTTTCATACGGAGAAAAGAACTCCACCAATTGTGTGGAAACAACACTGATATTCCATCATACCTGGAGACTTAAACATGATTTTCTTAAATTGCTTTATAGATTTGTTTATTTTTATTTTACGTGTAGGAGCGATTTTTTTTTTTTTTTTGCCTGCACGTTTGTGTACCACATGCATGCAATACCAGAGGAAGCCAGAAGGGGGCGCGCGGTCTCGTTGCCATTGAACCAGAGCTTGTCCCACATCCTCAGAGTCTAGATGTACACTTTAGGCATTATATACTTGATATAATGTCCGATGTCGAGCAGGGGTGAATCATAGCGACCTTTGAGAACAGCTTCTCAGAGGAAGGATAAGGAGCATGGGATGGCTCTGTGGAGTAACAACATTGGCAAGGGTGAAAGTTTACATCAACTCGGGGCTTGGCGAATCTTTTCAGGAAAGAGCTGTGGCAAATATTTCCAGCTTTACAGCCACGTTCATCCCTTGACTTAGAAAGGAAAAGAGCTAAGATGACAACAAATATTCTTTTGCTATCCCGAATCCTTTGAGTACTTCGAGTACTTCATTATGTTTTAATGGTGAACTATACCTTCAGCCCCTCCCCAACTGTCTTAAAATGGAAAAACAATTTTTCCTTTGCAGATTGCTTACAAGCAGGCAAAGAGCTGAGCTTGGCCTCTGAGTATAGTCTGTCCTATTCTAGGCTAGAGTGAAGGTCTGTTTGTCTCCTTGTACCAGTGACTGTGACTGGGCTGATTCAAAGTCTACTGTTCTCACACCTCACTCACATCCCCTGCCTCTGTGTGTGTATGTTTTCATGTGTGATCACATGTCTGTGCACACACGCATATGCATGTGTGTTCATGTGTGAACATGCATGTGTTCATGTGTGAGCATGTATTAATGTGTGTATTCATGTGTGACCATGTGTGTGTTCATGTGTGATCATGTATGTGTTCATGTGTGAACATGTATGTGTGCTCATGTGTGATCATGTGTGTGTTCATGTGTGATCATGTGTGATCATGTGTGTGAGTGTTCATGTGTGAACACGTGTATGTAGATGGAGGTCAGAGGACAGCTTTGACTGTTCTTCCTTAGGAGCTGTCCACCCTGTTTTTGATACAAGGCATCTCACAGCTCTGAAGCTCACCATGCTGGGCCGACTGGCCAGCAAAACTATCTGTGCCTCTCCAACACTGGGATTGCAATTATTAGCTACCACTCGTAGCTTACATGGGTCCTCGTGGTTCCACCCCAGTTTCTGTAATTAAAGACCCAAACCAAAACCAACCCATAAAAATCCAAACAAACAGGAGGTTTAGGATCAAGTCTGTTGTTGCCTGGGGCAGGTGCTCATGGTGTCTGTGTGGGATTCTACAGAATGAAGAGTTCACTCCGATTCACCCTTGTGTTAAGTGTGGGAGGGCTGTTATGTTCCTTCAAGGTCTGGCTGCTGTACATAAAGAAGGTTTCTATGAACCCTCTTATACATGTTTTGGTAGATGTTAGCATGCATTGCTGCATGACAACTTGCTGGAAGTCATAAGTGATAAGAAATGAGGACCGTAGTAACCACTTCTATAGGGTTTATTGTGTGCCAAGTATTGTTCCAGATCTTTCCACCTCTTCTCCTGTTCCACTGGGATGGGCGGGATTTACCGTGCACACCGTGGGGGATGTGAGGTGAAGTGGCTTGCTAAGAACATCTTTGAAACTTTGATCATATTAGTGACAAGCAATTTCTCCAAGTGATTACCACGCCACGGGATCGCGTGCTGGGGAGAGGATACAGGAGGAGCAATCAGGAGCGCAAACTCCTCTCCAGCGGCTCTCACCCTTTCAGCTGGGCTTGGAACCCAGGCAGCATGGTTTCAAAGGCTCTGCTTTAACTAACCACGGTACTAAATGGAGCTGCCTTTTGCAGACACCTCCAGCCTATTTTGTCCAGCAAGCTTGTCTCTGCCTCTCCAACGCTGAGGTTGCGATTATGAGCCATCAGCCCTTGCTTCCCAGCCTGGCAGTGTTGCCTTCCCTGTCCCTGTATCTGATTTCTAGTGGCCAGCTTTGTTTGGCTGCCCTGCCCAGCCACCAGGTGTAAAAGGGGGCAGAAGTAGGTGGCCTTCAGAAAACTGGCTGTGGAGAGGCCAGCCTGGATTTGCATGCTGGCTTCAGTCCCTGCAACCCTTGGCAGACAAGGGAGCTCTTTTGTCAACCCTCATCCACAGGCAGGTGGGAATACGAGGGAGAGCATCCTATAGCGCAAGGTTGGGTGCAGAAACCTTTTATTGTATGCAGGCGGTCATTTTGGCTGTTGCTGTAGTCAGTGGGGTTAGTACTATTAAGTGAAGGATATCTCAAAGTCTTCCTTTGTTCATCCCTTGGGAGTGACGGATCCTAAGTACCCACCCCTTGAGAATTCAGCTCTTAAGAGTGTACACTGGCTTGGGAAGTGCTTTGGAGGAAAGAGTTCTCATTCCTAGTGTCTCCAGTCACCATCCTGCCAGTTTTCTAGAACCCGGGGAAACACCGTGAACCCCTCAGTAGGATCCACAGATGGTTTAATAGCTACCTACATGTTTGCTTCCTTCTTTCTTATTCTCCATAGGATTTCTGAAACCCTGAAGAGGTTCTCAGGGTGTTCTGATGTTCAGGCTATCCCAGAAAGGAAAACTGAATTTGACCTCTTGGAGTTTAAAAGACCAGCCGTGGATCCTGGAGCACTTGAATAGGAGCCAGCTGCACCTTGGGCCTGGCTATCCGCAGCTGAACCTGTTATTAATTCTCTTTGAATGCCGAGGCCCTTGCAGACCTGGGAGTGTTGATTAACAGAGTGCTCATAGCACGCTCATCTGCTCCAAGGGTTTGAGTAGGGCTCTGCAACGTGCTTGGGTGGAGGGAGATCAGAGCATTTTATGATGGGGGTGGGGACATAGGTTTTGCTCATCCTATTTTACATTCATGCTCCTCATTGTTTTGCATTTAATTAGTGGGCAGTAGTTAAGTCCAGCAGCTAACACTTTGCTTGTGTCCTTGAGCTATGTCGGGTTTTTAATCATGCCTTTCCCTCTTCTCGCCCCACCCTTTGACTTTTGATGTACCACTATTCTGCAAGCAAATAAAAAGCCCCTGATTCAATGGGACTGGTCAAAGTAAAAGGATATTTTGGTTTGAATTTTTTTCCCTGTTGTTTTATGATAAAAGGGACCAACACGGGTTTAGAAAAGCAAAATTGGCTCTTCTACCCCTTAGGAGTGAGCTTCTCTTTAATGTTCTAGAAAGTGGGAAACAGATGGGGAGAGGAAGGCCGGGTTCCTCCCGGTGGGTGCTGATTTCAGGTGAAAAATGGGATAAAGGGTGCGGGGAAACTTTCTGTGAGCCTGGATCCACAGAATGAATGAGAAGGATCAGTGATCCTCTCAAACGTGGCGGATGAGACATTGATCCGAGAGTGTTGACGGGAGGGGAGCGAGGCCCCCAGAGGAGCAGCACGGAGAATTGAAATGATTTCACAGCGCTTGGGCTGATGATCTGGGCACCAGAGCTGACTGCGCGGGTAAAAATGTATTACTACTAATAAGGGCTTTGAGCCCAGGCAGCTGCAACCTGCAGACATGAACGGCCAACCTGTGTGCTTGTCCTGGCCTGCTCCGTTCACATCATCTTCCTGCTCTGTCCTTTTGGAGCTGAGGTCCTACCCTGTCATTCCAGATCTCATGCAAACTTGGAGCCATGTCTCCCTCCTCTTTATTGGTGCTCTGGTTAATTTTAAAAGCCAGGTAGTGGGTGGTGGGGTTCCATATATAGAAAACTTCTAAATATTTATTGAGCAAATGATTGATGTGTGGATATCACAATGCAGATCTATGCTCTGTGGTGGGGAGGGGACCCCATGTTGAGGGTGTAGCCAGTAGTTTCAGCCTAGGAGGGGTGTAAAGTTGTGTATGGCCACTGGCAAACCAAACCCCTCCCGCTCTTTTACATTTCTATTTCTTCCTATGTGACACAGTTGATCAAGCCCATCACATCACCTGGGAGGGGGTCTGAGAGGTGTGAGTGAGCCAGCCCAGGGACCTTGCTGACCTCAGTGCAGGACACCAGTTGCCTTTGTTAGATCTTTTTCCCTTTTCCCTCTCAATCAAAAGAGACAGGGAATGTGCATGTCTCAGATAAGAGCACTTGATTCTAAATGACTATCACCGCTTTTTATTTGGTGTTTCTGTCTTAGACGAAGATGATTGTGATATGTGGAAATGCTGCTAAGAAACTCCAATGCAGTCCTCTATAGGAAGAAGATGGATTATGGAGGATTAATCATTACAGTTCATTTTATTGATCGCCTGGGCATAATTGCTTTCTTCTAAAGCCTCAGTGGTGTCTGCTTGCGGCAGCATGCTGCTCAGAATGTGAGCAGCGCCCTTAGCATTTGGGGGATGGGGGAAGTCACTGAAGTGTAAATTCAGAAGAAAAAGGTAGCCTTCGACTCTCTTTGGAGGAATTAGAAATGAATTAATTTTTCAGATCAACTCTTACCATCCCCCGTTTTCACATAGGAAGTAACGGTTGTGTTTCTTAAACAGTTAAGTACCGAGCACCGCATCAGAACTTTGAATGATGTTTGGAAACCTATGGTGGTACCATGGACTGTGGCTGTATATGGGATTTGTTTCGATGAATTACGTGTGTTGAATTAAGTGCTGAATTAAGAAAAATGAGGGTTGGGTGATGGTCCAGCTGGTCGCAGTGTTTGCTGGGCAAGTCTAAATACTCCAGTTGGAGTCCCCAGCACACTGGGGATGGTTTTACCAATGCCTGGAGCCCCAACACTGTGCATGTGAGTGAACACACACAGACACACACAGATGTGTTGGGGGGCGCTTGAGAGGGGGAGAGAGAGAGAGAGAGAGAGATGTAATTCAGTACTGACAATCCAGTAAAACGTTTTCTAATGCACTCTACAGAAGACTTCTTAGTGCTAAAGTTTGAACGTCACTGATCTGGTCCCCAAGTAGAAGCACAAGGAATGTCTGCTCCACAAATGTCAGGAAGTGAGTGGCTACCGAGGGAATTCTGCTTCTCAGCATGAAAGTTCTATGGTATAGGCGGTTGTTTGAGGGTTCTTCGAATTTATCCAGCTTAACCTTAAGCTTTCTTAGCCAGATTCTATCAGGTTTAAATGCTGTTGCGGAGACAAAGCCAAGCTCTGGTTCTACCCACAACAGAGCTTGTAAGTTACCTGTGTCTGGAATTGAGCTGTGCTCTTAGCTCAGTTCCCTCTGTTGGATAAGGAATGAGAGTAGAAGGAACTTGCTGGGGTTACCTTCACAGGCAGGTGTTTAGGGTTACCTCCTGAGACCTGCACAGCCTGGCACTCATGTCCCTAGTAACCTGCACAGCCTGGCACTCATGCCCAGGCGACCTGGACAGCCTAGTGCTCAAGCCCTTGTATGGCCCTTTCCTTTTGCATTTGAGTGAAGCCTACCTGCTTCTGCAGGGACTTATATGACTGGGGAATCTCAGCCTGGGCTTCACCAGCTGACTAGCTTCTTAGGGTCTCTGTGGTAGACTGCAGGAGTGAGTGACATGCTGGAGAATTAATGAAGGGACAGCTGTAGGTAGTGACATCAGCCTCTTCACCAGGACCAACTAAAAGACCTCAGTCCTGTGGTCACAAGCATGAATCACCAAATGCCATCAAATAGCCATGGGAGCTGAATAGTCAGTCACTCTGCTGTGCCTCCAGCCCTGGCAGGTGGCTGGGTTGCAGTTTCAGAAATGTTCCTGGAACAACTTCTTTCCCTTTCCACTCCACCCCCCCTCCCGCCCCTCCTTTCCCCTCATATATATTTTTTAAAGTTATGTTTTAAAGACGGTGCTTCCTGTAGCCAAGGCTGGCTTTGAACTCACTACATAGCCAAGGGTGATCTTGAACAACTGATCCATTTGCCTTCACCTCCTGAGTGCTAGGATTGCAGGCAATCACCACTGGTCTTTGTTTATGACGTTCTGGGAATCAAACCCAGGACTTCATGCATGGTAGGTGAACAGTCTCCCAACTGGGCTGTATTTCCAGGGTCTAGTTCCAGCGAGTCTTGAACTCATGATCTTCCCACCTCATTCTCTTCAGCATCTTCTGACTGGTGTGTACTCTCACATCTCTGGCCGTGCTTCTGAACGATAAATCTGAAAACTTTGCCTGGGCTTGGTGTGGTACTTACTGGCTGGTGACTGGCAGAATTTTGAGATTTTGTTTCTTTTTAGTTGCTCCTCAGAACTTTTCAGAGTTTCACTGAAGCTTTGGTTGCTCGCTACAGAGTTTCTGTCCTGAGAAGTCTCGGGTTTAATTCATCAGGGCCAGGAGCCCTGGACTTATTTAGAGAGGGCAGACTCTCTGAACTACTGAAGCATATAGTTTGAACCTCAATTCCCTCTCACCAGTGTCTTCCGTGCCCTCTGTGGAAGATGGTCCGTTCTTCTTGATGAACACAAATGAACAATGTGCACCAAGCAGTCCGACTAGCTGTCACCCTGTAGCTTCCAACCTTGTTCTCCAGACTCGAGACCCACGTGTTTCTGTTGTTCTCCTAGTTTGGAGCATAACGAAAATAGCCCCCTTTGTTGTACCTCCCATTTTCTGCTGGGCTCAGCTCATCCTGGCCCTTTTTCTCTTCTTGACATGCATATCAGGAGGCAGGCGATTTTTCATTTGAAGTCTGAGGCTTTTTCTCAAACAGATGACTTGGAGGGAGCCAGCCGCAAAGAAAGCTATTATGTTGGGAGTAGCACTGGGCACCTACCTTTGCCTCCACCTTAATTGCTCTGTCCATGTTGGGATTTAGAGGAAGATCAGTTTCCTCAAGCTTTCCTTCATTCCTATTCCCACCCTCCACTAGGCTGGAATCCCTTTGGTGAAACTCATCCATATTGGGTGTGATGAAGTCTGGAAACTGGTTTTTAGTGGGCAGTTAAGTTCTGTTCAAGATCCATGGTCTTCTCTACAGTCAGGTTCCTGGATCTTCCTAAGCTCCATCACCAAGGACAGTTTGCTCTGGGTACCACTGATTTAACAGATCTCCACAGCTTAAAGGGATGCTGGCATTAGACCCCCCACAGGTTTAAATCCCAGCTTCCTATGGGATCTCTCATGTCTGACTGTGCCTTAAGGAAGGCTCTATCTCAGATGGCGGCTGCAAGATCCACTTAAGTTAATGCATGTAACATGTTTTTCCCATGATTTTGGTAGATAATGTTAAAAGCTCTTTGATAGCTGGTTTTATTTGCATACCAAGTTTTCTAAGACTAAATGGCTCCAAATAATTGAAACTAGAGAGCACTTGGCTGGTGAGATTCTCAGGTGCAGTGTTCAGGGAAGGACTTGTGACATCAGCACACGTTTTTCTTGTCCATGAATCAGTGTGCATGGCATAGGTATAAGAGAGAGAGACCTGGGGATGCTGTTCTGAGGAAGGACGGTAGCTGCTTTGAGGAGCTTGGTGACTGTATTGGCTTCCATATCTGATGTACTGTGTGTCTAAAGCCTTATGTGACTTCACACACATATATTACACTTCTTGCTCCTTCTCTATCTCAGGTCGATACATTACCTACTTATGCTTTGACCCTTTACAAACACCCTGGCTATAAGGGCAGCTTGGTTTAGGTCCCTTCATCACAGAAGAAGATGGAGAAGAGGGATTGGGGTGAGCTAGAGAGGCATCTAGCCTGCTGGCTCATACCAGCCTCTTTCTGACCTACTTCTTTGGCACCATAGAAGCTTCCCTTTGGTTGCTCCTCTGCTCTGTTCTCTGGTGTCTGTAGCCATGGTTTGATGTACCACAGAGAAGTCTGGATAGAGCGAGTACCTTCTGCTGCTCGCCTCCCACCCCCGTGACACAACCAATTTATTTGCAGAGAAATCTAGTTTGGGGTTTTTTCTTTGGGTGAGGCCTAAGGAAATTCTGGGCTCAGGAATATGTGGATAACACACACACACACACACACACACACACACACACACACACATACACACACTCACATTTTGTTTGATTAGAAGCCTGTTGACTGGTACAGAACACAGAGTCTAAATAGGAATTGCCACAGAGGTGTGGGATCCCCTGCTGTAAGCTCCTGGGTGTCACAGTGAGTTCTATTTCCTCTCCTCATAGAAGTCGGCCTTGATGTGTGATCTTTGCACAGGGAACCTCAGGGTTTGTCTTTTCTGCCTCAGCATGCCTTTTCCATGGGACTCCAGGCTGTCTCATCCTATAGATTCCAACTCCAGGGACATCCTCTGACTTTACTTGCCCAGTCACCCTCTTGGCCTGTCCCCCGCCGCCATCTTTATCCTGTGTTGTTTTTAATCTCCTGTTTTAACAGTTGATATCTGAAATGCTAACATTTTTATTTGTAGGGTCTACAGACACAGAGAATTAACTGCCCAGGCTTATTCACTGCAGTGTGCTGGTGTCTAGCATCCATTGGGGTTAAGAATTATGTAGTGAGTGAATGAAACCAAACGTTTAGTGCTGAGGAAGGTCCTCTAGAAGGGAAAAGCTTAGGTTCCACATTCCTGGGTAGGAGAGACTTCTTTTTACCTCAGAGCACATCTCTATAGTGCTAACTGATTTTTGACAAGCTACAAGGGAGAGCAGCGGGTCCCATTCTAGCCCTAGAAGTCAGCAAGCACCTTCCCACCTCCTCACGGGGCCTCCTCACATACAGCGGCACGCTTATGGCCGGCAGTCCAGAAGTTCACTAACTGTAGCCGGGAAGTGAGTGCTCCTGAGGGAAGCCCTCTGTGTTAGGTGGGGTACAGCTGATGAATAAACAGCCTCTGGAGGACCATTCTGCATCTCTGCTCTTGTGGGAGGCTTGGTAGAGTCCAGCCGCCTTGCTCATACCAAGCATCTTGGTCTCACGTCCTTGTCTGAAGCAATGCTTTGGGGAGTCCTAGACCAAGGCCCCATTGATGCTGATGATGTGGCTTCATTGTCACTGGTCTGTCTCATCCTAGCCCTCATGGCGGTCACTTCCGAGCTTTTTATGAATCTCTTTGTTAACATTTGCCTGCCTATTTTCTTCATTTCTTTCAGGATGACAAGGGTCTCTTTGTTCTTGGACCTCTGACCCTTGTCATCCTGGGGATCTTAGAGACTTCAGCTCCCTTCTCACCATGGTTCACTCGCAGCCCTAGCTGGCCTTAGGCTCTCCCAGTTTCCTCCTTGAAGAAACAGCCACAGCGACAAGCTCATGTTGCTTCCCTGGGCCATGCGTATTTATAGCACCAGCTTTCCAACTGCGGGCTAACTTTCTGAGGTGCTTGCTTTGAAATAGACTTTCTGAAGGACCTCTGTGGGGATAATGAGGCCATTTCTACACTTGCAACTTGGAATACATTACAGAAAAGTGGCTGCAAGAGGCACTTGAAACGATGGGACTCTGTATAGGACAAATTGTGTGTGTGTGTTTTCCATCGAAAAAGCATTCAGCAACAGTTTCCTGGTACTTTTATGACAAGTTGATGTCTTATATAGAAATAATTACATCATCTGCTGGTTAACTTTGATGCTTCTTACAGAATGGACGGGTGGCAGGGTCAGTTTATGGGTAGGAGGAGCAAAGCTTGCAATTCCTGAAGTGAGAGTTCTTTAACCCTTTCTGTGTGTGATTTTGTGTGGTCTCTTTTGGAAAATCAACAAAGCAGAACTATGGTGAATTTTTTTGTTCCTTAAAAGTTTTTTCTTGGCGCGGGACCTGAGACTGCATTAGTTAGGGAAGCAGAAACCGGCCTGAGTAGGGCCACAGGCCTCATCCGGCCGGATCAGCGCCGGGGTAGCGGGAGCGCAGGGTTGCCTGACACCCTCCAGCTACCCACGACCCCCGCCGCAGGATTTTGGGACTGCTGGTGAGTGGAACACAGCTTCTGCTCCAATCCAATTGCGCGGGACCTGAGACTGCATTAGTTAGGGAAGCAGAAACCGGCCTGAGTAGGGCCACAGGCCTCATCCGGCCGGATCAGAGCTGGGGTAGCGGGAGCGCAGGGTTGCCTGACACCCGCCAGCTACCCACGACCCCCGCCGCAGGATTTTGGGACTGCTGGTGAGTGGAACACAGCCTCTGCTCCAATCCAATTGCGCGGGACCTGAGACTGCATTAGTTAGGGAAGCAGAAACCGGCCTGAGTAGGGCCACAGGCCTCATCCAGCCGGATCAGCGCCTGGGTAGCAGGAGCGCAGGGTTGCCTGACACCCTCCAGCTACCCACGACCCCCGCCGCAGGATTTTGGGACTGCTGGTGAGTGGAACACAGCTTCTGCTCCAATCCAATTGCGCGGGACCTGAGACTGCATTAGTTAGGGAAGCAGAAACCGGCCTGAGTAGGGCCACAGGCCTCATCCAGCCGGATCAGAGCCTGGGTAGCAGGAGCGCAGGGTTGCCTGACACCCTCCAGCTACCCACGACCCCCGCCGCAGGATTTTGGGACTGCTGGTGAGTGGAACACAGCTTCTGCTCCAATCCAATTGCGCGGGACCTGAGACTGCATTAGTTAGGGAAGCAGAAACCGGCCTGAGTAGGGCCACAGGCCACATCCGGCCGGATCAGCGCCAGGGTAGCGGGAGCGCAGGGTTGCCTGACACCCACCAGCTACCCACGACCCCCGCCGCAGGATTTTGGGACTGCTGGTGAGTGGAACACAGCTTCTGCTCCAATCTTTAAACAGTGACAACGATAACAACTAACCCCAGAGATTACCAGATGGCGAAAGGTAAACGTAATAATCTTACTAACAGAAACCAAGACCACTCACCATCATCAGAACCCAGCACCCCCACTTCGCCCAGTCCAGGGCACCCCAACACACCGGAAAAGCTAGACACGGATTTAAAAGCATATCTCCTGATGATGATAGAGAACTTCAAGAAGGACTTTAATAACACACTTAAAGAAATGCAGGAGAACACTGCTAAACAGGCAGAAGACAATAAAGAGAAAGCACAAAAATCCCTTAAAGAATGGCAGGAGAACACTGCTAAAGAGTTACAAATCCTTAAAGAAAAACACGATAACATAATCAAACAGGTAGAAGTCCTTACAGAAAAACAGGAAAACACATCCAAACAGATGATGGAAATGAACAAAACCATACTAGACCTAAAAAGGGAAGTAGACACAATAAAGAAAACCCAAAATGAGGCAACACTGGAGATAGAAACCCTAGGAAAGAAATCTGGAACCATAGATACGAGCATCAGCAACAGAATACAAGAGATGGAAGAGAGAATCTCAGGTGCAGAAGATTCCATAGAGAACATCGGCACAACAATCAAGGAAAATGTAAAATGCAAAAAGATCCTAACTCAAAACATCCAAGAAATACAGGACACAATGAGAAGACCAAACCTACGGATAATAGGAGTGGATGAGAATGAAGATTTTCAACTCAAAGGACCAGCAAACATCTTCAACAAAATTATAGAAGAAAACTTCCCAAATCTAAAGAAAGAGATGCCCATGAACATACAAGAAGCCTACAGAACTCCAAATAGACTGGACCAGAAAAGAAATACCTCCCGACACATAATAATCAGAGCAACAAATGCTCTAAATAAAGATAGAATACTAAAAGCAGTAAGAGAAAAAGGCCAAGTAACATATAAAGGCAAGCCTATCAGAATTACACCAGATTTTTCACCAGAGACTATGAAAGCCAGAAGATCCTGGACGGATGTTATACAGACACTAAAAGAACACAAATTCCAGCCCAGGCTACTATACCCAGCCAAACTCTCAATTAACATAGATGGAGAAACCAAAGTATTCCACGACAAAACCAAATTCACACATTATCTCTCCACGAATCCAGCCCTTCAAAGGATAATAACAGAAAAAAACCAATACAAGGACAGGAACCACGCCCTAGAAACAACAAGAAGGTAATCCCTCAACAAACCTAAAAGAAGACAGCCACAAGAACAAAATGCCAACTTTAACAACAAAAATAACAGGAAACAACAATTACTTTTCCTTAATATCTCTTAATATCAATGGACTCAACTCCCCGATAAAAAGACATAGACTAACAAACTGGCTACACAAACAAGACCCAACATTTTGCTGCTTACAGGAAACTCATCTCAGAGAAAAGGATAGACACTACCTCAGAATGAAAGGCTGGAAAACAATTTTCCAAGCAAATGGCATGAAGAAACAAGCTGGAGTAGCCATTCTAATATCTGATAAGATGGACTTCCAACCCAAAGTCATTAAAAAAGACAGGGAGGGACACTTCATACTCATCAAAGGTAAAATCCTCCAAGAGGAACTATCAATCCTGAATATCTATGCTCCAAATACAAAGGCAGCCACATTCATTAAAGAAACTTTAGTAAAGCTCAAAGCACACATTGCACCTCATACAATAATAGTGGGAGACTTCAACACACCACTTTCACCAATGGACAGATCATGGAAACAGAAACTAAACAGGGACACAGTGAAACTAAGAGAAATTATGAATCAAATGGATCTGACAGATATCTACAGAACATTCTATCCTAAAACAAAAGGATATACCTTCTTCTCAGCACCTCATGGTACCTTCTCCAAAATTGACCACATAATTGGTCACAAAGCAGGCCTCAACAGATACAAAAATATTGAAATTGTCCCATGCATCCTATCAGATCACCATGGACTAAGGCTGATCTTCAATAACAAAATAAATAATAGAAAGCCAACCTTCACGTGGAAACTGAACAACACTCTTCTCAATGATACCTTGGTCAAGGAAGGAATAAAGAAAGAAATTAAGGACTTTTTAGAGTTCAATGAAAATGAAGCCACAACATACCCAAACTTATGGGACGCAATGAAAGCATTTCTAAGAGGAAAACTCATAGCTCTGAGTGCCTCCAAAAGGAAACTAGAGAGAGCACACATTAGCAGCTTGACAACACACCTAAAAGCACTAGAACAAAAGGAAGCAAATTCACCCAAGAGGAGTAGACGGCAGGAAATAATCAAACTCAGGGGTGAAATCAACCAAGTGGAAACAAGAAAAACTATTCAAAGAATCAACCAATCAAGGAGCTGGTTCTTTGAGAAAATCAACAAGATAGATAAACCCTTAGCCAGACTCACTAGAGGGCACAGGGAAAGCATCCTAATTAACAAAATCAGAAATGAAAAAGGAGACATAACAACAGATCCTGAAGACATCCAAAACACCATCAGATCCTTCTACCAAAGGCTATACTCAACAAAACTGGAGAACCTGGATGAAATGGAGAAGTTCCTAGACAGATACCAGGTACCAAAGTTGAATCAAGATCAGGTTAATGATCTAAACAGCCCTATATCCCCCAAAGAAATAGAAGCAGTCATTAATAGTCTCCCAACTAAAAAAAGCCCAGGACCAGATGGGTTTAGTGCAGAGTTCTATCAGACCTTCAAAGAAGATCTAATCCCAGTTCTTCACAAACTATTCCACAAAATAGAAACAGAAGGTACTCTACCCAACTCATTCTATGAAGCCACAATTACTCTGATACCTAAACCACAAAAAGACCCAACAAAGATAGAAAACTTCAGACCAATATCCCTTATGAATATTGATGCAAAAATCCTCAATAAAGTTCTTGCTAACCGAATCCAAGAACACATCAAAACAATCATCCATCCTGACCAAGTAGGTTTCATCCCAGGGATGCAGGGATGGTTCAATATACGGAAATCCATCAACGTAATCCAGTATATAAACAAACTCAAAGACAAAAACCACATGGTCATCTCGTTAGATGCGGAAAAAGCATTTGACAAGATCCAACACCCATTCATGATAAAAGTCTTGGAAAGATCAGGAATTCAAGGCCCATACCTAAACATGATAAAAGCAATCTACAGCAAACCAGTAGCCAACATCAAAGTAAATGGTGAGAAGCTTGAAGCAATCCCTCTAAAATCAGGGACTAGACAAGGCTGTCCACTTTCTCCATACCTATTCAACATTGTACTTGAAGTCCTAGCCAGAGCAATTCGACAACAAAAGGAGATCAAAGGGATACAAATTGGAAAAGATGAAGTCAAAATATCACTTTTTGCAGATGATATGATAGTATATATAAGTGACCCTAAAAATTCCACCAGAGAACTCCTAAGCCTGATAAACAGCTTCGGTGAAGTAGCTGGATATAAAATTAACTCAAACAAATCAATGGCCTTTCTCTACACAAAGAATAAACAGGCTGAGAAAGAAATTAGGGAAACAACACCCTTCTCAATAGTCACAAATAATATAAAATATCTTGGCGTGACTCTAACTAAGGAAGTGAAAGATCTGTATAATAAAAACTTCAAGTCTCTGAAGAAAGAAATTATAGAAGATCTCAGAAGATGGAAAGATCTCCCATGCTCATGGATTGGCAGGATCAACATTGTAAAAATGGCTATCTTGCCAAAAGCAATCTACAGATTCAATGCAATCCCCATCAAAATTCCAAATGAATTCTTCAACGAATTAGAAAGTGCAATCTGCAAATTCATCTGGAATAACAAAAAACCTAGGATAGCAAAAACTCTTCTCAAGGATAAAAGAATCTCTGGTGGAATCACCATGCCGGACCTAAAGCTCTACTACAGAGCAATTGTGATAAAAACTGCATGGTACTGGTATAGTGACAGACAAATAGACCAAAGGAATAGAATTGAAGACCCAGAAATGAACCCACACACCTATGGTCACTTGATCTTCGACAAGGGAGCTAAAAACATCCAGTGGAAGAAAGACAGCATTTTCAACAAATGGTGCTGGCACAACTGGTTGTTAACATGTAGAAGAATGCGAATCGATCCATTCCTATCTCCTTGTACTAAGGTCAAGTCTAAGTGGATCAAGGAACTTCACATAAAACCAGAGACACTGAAACTTATAGAGGAGAAAGTGGGGAAAAGCCTTGAAGATATGGGCACAGGGGAAAAATTCCTGAATAGAACAGTAATGGCTTGTGCTGTAAGATCGAGAATTGACAAGTGGGACCTCATGAAACTACAAAGCTTCTGCAAGGCTAAAGACACCATCAATAAGACAAAAAAACCACCAACAGATTGGGAAAGGATCTTCACCTATCCTAAATCAGATAAGGGACTAATATCCAATATATATAAAGAACTCAAGAAGGTGGACTCCAGAAAGTCAAATAACCCCATTAAAAAATGGGGCTCAGAACTGAACAAAGAATTCTCACCTGAGGAATACCGAATGGCAGAGAAGCACCTGAAAAAATGTTCAACATCCTTAATCATCAGGGAAATGCAAATCAAAACAACCCTGAGATTCCACCTCACACCAGTCAGAATGGCTAAGATCAAAAATTCAGGTGACAGCAGATGCTGGCGAGGATGTGGAGAAAGAGGAACACTCCTCCATTGTTGGTGGGATTGCAAGCTTGTACAACCACTCTGGAAATCAGTCTGGCGGTTCCTCAGAAAATTGGACATAGTACTACCGGAGGATCCAGCAATACCTCTCCTGGGCATATATCCAGAAGATGTCCCAACCGGTAAAAAGGACACATGCTCCACTATGTTCATAGCAGCCCTATTTATAATAGCCAGAAGCTGGAAAGAACCCAGATGTCCCTCAACAGAGGAATGGATACAGAAATTATGGTACATTTACACAATGGAGTACTACTCAGCTATTAAAAAGAATGAATTTATGAAATTCCTAGCCAAATGGATGGACCTGGAGGGCATCATCTTGAGTGAAGTAACACAATCACAAAAGAACTCACACAATATGTATTCATTGATAAGTGGATATTAGCCCAAAACTTAGGATACCCAAGATATAAGATACAATTTGATAAACGCATGAAACTCAAGAAGAATGAAGACCAAAGTGTGGACACTGTGCACCTTCTTAGAATTGGGAACAAAACACCCAGGGAAGGAGTTACAGAGACAAAGTTCGTAGCTGTGATGAAAGGATGGACCATTTAGAGACTGCTGTATCCAGGGATCCGTCCCATAATCAGCTTCTAAACGCTGACACCATTGCATACACTAGCAAGATTTTGCTGAAAGGACCCAAATATAGCTGTCTCTTGTGAGATGATGCCGGGGCCTAGCAAACACAGGAGTGGATGTTCACAGTCAGCTATTGGATGTATCACAGGGCTCCCAATGGAGAAGCTAGAGAAAGTACCCAAGGAGCTAAAGGGATCTGCAACCCTATTGTTGGAACAACATGATGTACTAACCAGAACCCTGGAGCTCTTGTCTCTAGCTGCATATGTATCGAAAGATGGCCTAGTCCGCCATCAATGGAAAGAGAGGCCCATTGGACTTGCAAACTTTATATGCCCCAATATAGGGGAATGCCAGGGCCAAAAGAATGGGAATGGGTGGGTAGGGAAATGGGGGGCGCTATGGGGGACTTTTGGGATAGTATTGGAAATGTAATTGAGGAAAATATGTAATAAAAAAAATGTTAAAAAAAAAAAAAAAAAAAAAAAGAAAATCTTCAGGACCCTTAAGCTCACCCCGAGGAGTCAGTGGGCTTGAGAGGAGCAGAGGGGAAGGGTGAAACCCTATTCCTCCTACAGCCTTACTCCTGCAAAAAGATATTTTTTAAATGTGTAACACCAAGGGGACCACACCCTGACATTTTGTTTTACCAGATTTTCATAGCCAGACTGGGACCAGTGAATAAAAAGAAAAAAATCAAGTAAAGTTAAATTCTGAGCTCCTTTCCCCTGTGTGGCAAATAAATAACAGGGATGTTAAAAGCAACATGTCTATTGTATATTTTTTTGTTTTTCAGATGACACACAAAATAAACCAACATTTTGGTCAACAAAAAAAAAAAAAAAAAAAAAAGTTTTTTCTTTAAATTACACCTTCCTTCCTTTCTTTCTTTCTTTCTTTCTTTCTTTCTTTCTTTCTTTCTTTCTTTCTTTCTTTCTTTCTTTCTTTCTTTCTTTCTTTCTTTCTCTCTTTCTCTCTTTCTCTCTTTCTCTTTTGTATATATGTATGTATCTTATATGTATGTATGTATCTTGTTTGTATGTATGTACGCATGTATGTATGTTTCTGTACTGGCTAGTTTTGTGTCAACTTGACACAGCTGGAGTTATCACAGAGAAAGGAGCTTCAGTTGAGGAAATGCCTCCATGAGATTCAACTGTAAGGTATTTTCTCAAGTAGTGATCAAGGGGGAAAGGCCTCTTGTGGGTGGGACCATCCCTGGGCTGGTAGTCTTGGGTTCTATAAGAGAGTAGGCTGAGCAAGCCAGGGGAGGCAAGCCAGTAAAGAACATCCCTCCATGGCCTCTGCATCAGCTCCTGCTTCCTGACCTGCTTGATTTCCAGTCCTGACTCCCTTTGGTGATGAACAGCAGTATGGAAGTGTAAGCCAAATAAACCCTTTCCTCCCCAACTTGCTTCTTGATCATGATGTTTGTGCAGGAATAGAAACCCTGACTAAGACAGTATCTATCTATCTATCTTGTGTATATGTGTGTGTGTATCTCAAAAGACAAGCTGCCGGACATGATTTTTCCCTTCTGTCACGAGGGTCCTGTGGATCAAACTTGGGTTTATCAGGCTTAGTGGGAGGTGCCTTCATCTGTTGAGCGGTCTCACCAGCTCTGTTCCTTTGCTGTTGAAATAAGGTTTTACCCTGCAGTGTAGACTGGCTGGGAACAAACTGTATAGCCAAGGCTGGCCTTAAACTTGTGACACTGTACCTGGCTTTCCAAGTGTTATATTTTGTGGGTATGGGTATAGGAGTGGTGTGTGTGTGTGTGTGTGTGTGTTGGTACACTTGCCCATGTGTGTATGTATAAAGGTCACAAGTTGCGGTTGGATATCTTTATTGCTCTTCACTATTTATTTATTTAGTATATATGTATGTATGCATGTATGTATGTATGTATGTATTTATGTGTCAGTGTCTCTCATGGAAACTGAGACTTACCAGTTTGGCTAGTCTGGCTGGCCTGTCCCTGACCCTACCACCTTCTAGCTCAGCTCAGGGATTACACGTGTGTGCTGCTCTGCCTGGGATTTACATGAGTGCTAGACATCCAAACTCAAGTCTCCAGGTTTGTTCAGCAAGCACTTTGCCCACTGAGACATCTCCCTGGCTCCCAAGATTATATTTTAAAATGTATAAACGCATCATATTCCAAGAAAGCCAACTGAACAGCTCAGTGACGGGAACCCCGGGGGACTGTGTGATAGGGAACATGAGGCTCACGGTGTCCAAGCCAAAGGCATCCAGTTACAGCAGGTCCATTCTTGTGGCTGTGCCTGGCTGTTGACAGACATGCATTTGAAGGTGTTAGCAATAAACTGTAAGAAGATCAAAGATAGCCAGGGTTCCTGTTTGTGGCCGGTTGTAGGGACTACAATTCTCACATGTACTTCCTGTTGCCGACATTTACAACAGGAGGAGATACTGAACTTCAAAGAGAGATTTGGGAAGTTACAATGTTACTTTATTTGCTTTCTGATCCTAGCTCATGGACTTCTGAATTCTATTCAAAGACCTCAGACTCAGGTAGAGCTGAGATTGATATTTGCTTTCCCCATGGACACCTACCCCCTCCCCAGTCCCCATCTGCCTTACTCCAAAGCCTGTGCTGAGCTCCTGTTTGGTGGAGGGTGTGTACCTGCAGCTTCCAGCTCTTCAGGAAGGTGTGGGGACTGCGGACTGAGTGAACCCGTTGTGCCTGCCACAGTCTCAACCAGATACAAATAAGGAAGTGGGGGACATTCTCTTAGGATTTCTGACCTTGGGTTTTCTCTCTTTTTTTTTTTTTGTTTTTTTGTTCCTTTCATCTATTATAGAAATGACCATTGATTGGAGGAACCAATGATGTCTGAAATTACTTATTAGATTGAAAAGATGTTGGGAAGTGATTTTCCAAATTTGGTTGTCAGGTTTTCTCTGGCAAGATCGGTTTGCTAGTTGCTGTCCCGTGCATGGTGTTTGGGATGAACAAGTCAGCCTCTTGTCTGTGTATGAATGTTCAGCAAGCTTACGGTTGCTTCTCAGGCTCCTATTCAAAGACATATGCACACAGATGGAAAATAACAGAGGCAGAAAGCCAGAAGACAGCGCTTACTAGAGCAGAGGTTCTCAACCTTTGGAGGTTGAGCAACTCTTTCACAGGGGTCCCCTAAGACCATTGCAAAACACAGATATTTACATTGGAATTCATGACAGTAGCAAAATTACAGTTATGAAGTAGAAAATGAAAATAATCACAACATGATGAACTGTATTCAAGGGTCACAGCATTAGGAAAGTTGAGAACTAGTTCTCTGGCATGTATGGTTGGGACATGAAATAATTCAGATATTGGAAATCAGTCCTGCTTACCGTTAGGGAGGAGTAACTGTAGCTATTATAGAACACACACTTTGGGATACAAAGGAGGTCATATTCTCAGTGTTAAGCAGGTAGGTGCTAGAGTGTGTGTTTATAACTCCGCTCCTCTTGATGGCTGATTCTCTTCAAACCATGACATTTCTGTGTCCAAATCTCCTTTGTAATATGGGGCTAATGGGATGGCCCTTCTCAATGTGTGGGGACGATGAAGTGAAGCCACTGGTAGATGGCTCTTGGAGAAGAGTCAGACATTGCTTGCTTCTGGAAGCGGCAGTGGCTGCTGCTGTTGAATTCTGGCTCCTAGTGGTCCAGGTACATTTCACAGGGCACTCTCCTGACTCATCTCATCCAAACTTCATTATTGTATGCCTGGCCATCGAGTGTTTACTACTTCATGTCTTTGAGCATGTGACCTGTGACTCGTGCATTTGATGAGCTTCAGTTCTAAATTCTATATGAAGTTCAGCTGCTGAGGATAGATGGAGTTCTTTGAGTACCACAGGCTTGGAAACAATTCCCACCTCTGCCCTTCAGCCTTATGTCCTTGAGACGGTGCTGAGGGAGATTCAGTTTCCCTGTCTGTGGAAAGGGATACATTCATTTAGAAACACCCATACCTACTCTAGCAAGGCCTAGCAAAGGTAGTTTTGTTTTTTCTTTTTAAACTAGCTAAAGAAGTTCCCACAGAGTGGAAGGGAAGGGTGCAGATAGAGCGAGGGAAGTCTGTGAACGGCAAAGAGAATGACCTTCCAGGACCTAGATGTTGCTCTCCCATTTCATTTCGTGCTTTTGGGCTTGTGAGACAGTCTTGTCTCTGCAAACTCTGTTTCTTTGTTGTCCTGCAAGGGGGGAAGGGAATCTGCTCCCCAGCCTTCCTAAGCATACTTCTCTCCTCCACAACTTAGTTCTCAATGACAGGCTGTCTCCCAGTCCCAACTCTAGTGTTCCAGCAAGGAGAGTCACTAGGCTTGGGCTGAATTTGCATGGGTGGCTGAACCACACAGCAACACTGCTGCCCCCTCTGATGAGCCTGCTGGGCCCCAGATGTTTACAGTAAAATTTTAGTTGTGAACTAGGTCAAGAGCAAAGAAAGGGTCTCTAGATGAAAACTTGGCCATCTGGCAGAACCCGTGAACTGTCACCTTTGAGATGGAGAATAAGAGGAATGGATCCCAAATCTTTGACCTAAGCCAGCGGTGCCACACCCAAGGAGGGACTTTCGTAAGGGGTACTCTGAGAATGCCAAGGGCCTTTTCTAGTGAGTGCTCCAAAGGCCCCACTGTCTCAGTATCTGACGAGTGGTTCATCTGTATAGAAAGGTTGCATACATAAAGTTAGAGGCACGTGAGGATCTTCCCCATCATTGCGGCCAGAGTTGCAAGAACTCCATCTTTCAGGGACTGCAGTTGGAGCCAGGGGTTCCAAGCTGGACTTCTGGAGTGTTCCACACAACTGACTCTCAAGGTCTTGGCCTAGCACTTCCCGTTCTGTGTCAACCCTCTTCTCTTTCTTCTTACCTCTTTTCTATTTTTCTCTCCCTTTCTAACCCATGGGCTGCACCCCTATCCTCGTTTGAAAACCTAAGTCTATTGTTGACTTGTTTGGGGTCCTTGTCTGATAGGTGGATGTAATTTTTTTTTCCTCTTCTGTTAAATAGGAATTTCAAGAAAACAAAAAGTCAAACACAAGATCAACAAATGGCTGCCTTCTAGTGTTTGTTATTCTGAGGACAAAATGCCACATGGTACAGTGTATGAGTGACCCTTATACCTACGGCTCTGTTATCACATTGGTGAATTCTTTGATTCTTCCTCCTCCTCCTTCTTCTTTTTTTTAAGATTTATTTATTTATTATTAAGTACACTGTAGCTGTCTTCAGACACACCAGAAAAGGATGTCAGATCTCATTATGGATGGTTGTGAGCCACCACGTGGTTGCTGGGATTTGAACTCAGGACCTTTGGAAGAGCAATCAGTGCTCTTCCGAAGAGCAATCAGCCATCTCGCCAGCCCTCCCTCCTCTTCTTAAACAAGGTGTGAATCTAGCCATCAGCTAGGGGGGTCACAGTATTTTCTAGGGCCTGTGAACATTTTTTCTGCATCATACACAAAGCGTTGATCTTAATCTTACAGAAAGTGATTGGTTATCGATTACTGCTGGACAAGATTGATCTCTCTTGGGGCTGTCAAACGTGTGTCCTTGGGGTCCCTGTCCACCCTGTCTCCTGTTCCATTGTGTCATCTTCATGCTCTCTGCACAAAAAGCACTGGGTCTTCTTCTTCAATTCCTTATTTGCCTTTTTCCAACTCCTCCCAGCCCCTTGCCATAGTCTAGTTGTCCAGGACACCATCCCTGTGTCCAGTGGGACCTGTTGCCTGCATGTTCTGTTCAGCATAGCTTTTGCAGCCGTTTTTGTCATTTGGAAATAGTTTTGTAAAACTGGCTCTGAGCTTCCCAGTAACAAAAGTGAAGGGGGAAAAGAATCTGTTATAGAATAGAAAATATCCCTAGGGTAAAAACCATTTTCTGGCACCCTGACTCAGGGCTTGAGCCTGTGGGCATTTTGCATTTTGCCCCTGCTTTGAGGGACTGAGGTATTGAGCAGGTATATAAGAGGACTCTAGCATGGAAACCTTGATTCATTGGTACCCTCTGCTCAAACAGTTGGCCAAATAAATGCATCCTCTTGTTCCTCTGTTGAGATCTTAATGTGTATCTAAAAATCAGCCAGGTGGCAGTGGGCTTCATGTCTTGAGGTCATAGGTAGGTCTGCTGATATACCGTGAGACAAATTGTGGTCCCAGAGAGAGTTAATAAAAGGTTGGGGGATAGGACCATGTCGAGTGGGGGGCAAACCAATAGTGAGGCCCAGCTTCTCCAGTCACCTAAGTACTCATTCCATTTCTGACCCATAAGCTCCATCTATACACTAAATCACTTTCTATTTCTCTCCTATTTCATACTCCCGTTTCACATTTGGAACCGAACTGTTGGTCACTTGTTAGACTGCTTGTCTAGACTAAACGAAGCCCTGGGGTTGACCCTCAGCACCACATAGATGGGATGTGGAGGCACTCGCCTGTAATCCCAGTACTCAGGAAGTGGAGGCAGGGGGATCAGAGTTTAGGGTCATCTTTGGCTACCTAGTGAGTTTGAGGCCAGCATGTGCTACCTGAGCTCGCATGTATCCTTCCCATGTACACTCATGTGCCTTCCCATGTACACTCATGTGCCTTTCCATGTGCCTTTTCCTTCTGTGCCTTTGCTCCCTCTGCTCTGGATACCTGGGTGCTCCTGAACTAATTGTAGTCACTGCCTTTTTCTCCCTCCTTTGGTCACATGTCCATCCTGATGCTGAGGTACCTTCTTAGAGATGCCAGGCTATCCCAGAGTGCCAAGTCCCAGCAGCCTCTTTCTACCCAGGCCCAGTCCCACCGCACATCCCCATTTCTCTGCAATTTTCCTCCCAGTCCACAGTGACCTTACTCAGCTTGTTTACCATGGTGTCTGTTTCCTTGTGCTGGGATACAAGCCGCAGGACTCCGGGGAACGAGTCTCTCCTTCTACGCACAGGGCACAGGTTCTTATAAGAAGAGCTTCTCAGGCGTGCTTGTAAAGGGACTCCTGTAGAAGTGGCCTGTTGACCACACAGCTGAGCCGCAGATGCCCATGTGACTTGAATATATCCTTAGCCAATTGACACCTCTTCACCCGCCCCCGGGGAAGCCCCATGGCTTCCCAGCTCTTCCTTTGGTGCCATCTTTCTTCTTGTCCTCTTTTCTGGATCTCTGAGTCCCTGGCTGATCTTTTCAGGGTCCAGGGCTTAATTTTCACTATCCCCAAAGACGCCACCACTTTAATGGACTATTCACTCAGCCACTGTATGCAGGTGTGTGGTCTCCAGTTAGATGGTCACTCCTGGGGAGACAGGAAGCGGTTTTGTTCCTAATCTTACTAGCATGTCCTTGCACAATGTGTGAATCAAATCAAATGCCACCATACACCTCAAGGGTGGCACTGGCAGGGTCTTTATCAAGGTACCCAAAGTCTGAATGCGTAGAGGCAGTTAGAACCTCAAAGAAACTCAGACATTCATATGGGACCCACTGAGCAACATGCTGTTACCGTTTGGATTGTCAGTACATATGGGTATTTTGAGCATCCTTAAGTAGCCCAGGAGCTTTGATAGACTGTCGCTGAGATTCTGTTTTAAAGGCACCATGGAGAAGCAGAAAAGATGGCATGATGTGACACTCGTGTTTAATATGGGTAGATATTTGGTAGAAGTAATTGCCATTTCATTTATAAGCTATTGCTTATTGATTTGACTTTTTAAAAATAGCGAGTTTATTTACTGTGGTATTGCTATTTAAATTATATTGTATATTATTTAAGGATGATTTGTATTCTGTTTTGTAAACATGGATTTATTAAACACTAAAGTGTATTATGATAACAGTTCAGATTGGCCTTTAACATTAGCAGGCAATAGACTTCCTTTTTTTGTCCACAAGAGGGCTCTCTTGTCTAACAAAAGGTAATTTTAAAGTTTGAACATGTAATCGAGGTTTAGATTAAGCCTCTAAGAAGCATTTATCCCAGTAATGGATTAAAGTGGCCAACATTGTCTGCAATGGGCGTTGTCTTGCTATGCTATCCAGCTATGCCGCAATTTAGTATGAGGGTCTGTCCAAGGATGTCTTTGAAAGGGAATCACAGCGTACTGCCCTTAGACGATGCTCTGTGCACCAGTCCCTACGACTGGAAGGCACTTGACTGGGCTCTTAGTCAAATTCTAATTGATAGGAATCTGGAGAAGCCTCTTGATCACGTGCTGTTCATTTCTTTGTGGGGAGGGCTACCTGATTAACCAATGCATATTTAAAGCCTGTGTTATATATGGCAGCATCCTTGAGATTGGGATTTGGGGGTCAGGGGCGTGGACAGCACATCCTTCTGTCCTGGAAGGGCACATAATAGTTTTGTCAACAGTCTGACAGCCACCCCTGAGAAGGATTACAGCAGCAGAGGTACTGTTAACAGTGCTATGTACCTTCCTTCGGTGTTGTGAATATTCCTGACGTGGAGGTGAGATCATATCATACCAAGCAGTTTCTGGATTAAGTTCAGAGCTTGGTAGCCCATGGGCCACATGCATGCTATGCTGGTCTTTCATGATGGTAGCTAAAGACCTTTGTCACTCTGTTTTGGTTATTTGAAAAATGAGAGGAACATTTCCAATTAAAGACTAGTCCAATTAAAAGGAATCAAGTCTCTACAGTGAGGATAATTGGGCCTTGAGAGATTTATGGCTAAATTGGCATCACCGGTCATATTTGCTCAGTCCCAGACCTGGCTAATTTCCCTTGGATGACAAGCTGTGCAGCTGTGCTGGTTGACAATGGATTTTGTGAGAGCATTTTATTTTATGTACCTCGCCAGATTCCTCTGTTTCATGTGTTCTGGCTCCAACTGTAGCATCCTTGTTTAGGATAACTGCTTTGTGCTTCTCATGGTCACCTGAAGGCTAAGTGGAGCTTTCTCAGTGATGAAAAAGGGTTTGATCCCTTCTCCTTTAGAAAGCAATACCACCTGGTGGAAATGAAGAGGTGGCATAGTTAGAAATTTCTCAGGTCTTAAAATCAGAGTGCAAGCCATACAAGGGACATGGCATGTAGAGTTAATTAATTTAACTCAGCTCCAATTAGAAGAGCCTTCTTCAAGAACTCTACCCCATCATTCAGAACAGAAGGTATTGATAACATATGAAATTAAAATGCCATTTATAAAATTCTTTAATTTTTAATAGACACGGTTATTGTCTTTAATGGCTCATTTACAATGTACTTGAGTATGTTGTAAAATGATCCAGTAGTAAATTCTTCATTGATGTTTTTAAGGAAGCCATAAAAAGGCAATTTGTGGCGTGCCTCTACCACATATTGGCAGAAAAGCAGGCTATTTTAATGTAGCCGATGCCCATACACTAATGGCGAAGTAATTGCATGCATCGTGTGATAATCATAAATGAGAGGCTGACGGAGGCTTCAGCCATGAAGCACCATTTGTAACACACTGGTCAAAGTCACTGGTGATCTGTAACTTTCATCAGCACATGCTTCAGCCTAAGGAGGTCATTAATTCCTGTTTCCTTTCAGAATAAATTTGCCAGAGAAAGGGTTCCACTGGCCATGTATTCTTGGGTGGAAAAGCTGGGAGGCAAATCAGCAAAGACATCCAATGCACTTGTACCTTTCTTTCTTTCTTTCTTTTCTTTTTTTTTTTTTTTTTTAGCAACTGAAAATGGAAACATCCTTCCTTGTTTCTGTCTGGAGGCCTGATGGGTCCTTCTGCGTAGGCAGATTCCCTTCCAGAGACAGTGGTTACTCACAAGACTGTCTCCCCTCTGCCCCTCCTTCACTCATAAGATCCCTTTGGGTTCCCCAAACCAAGGCATTTATAAAATATTTTTCCACCCCATCATCTTCTGTCTTGAGCAGGAACAAGAGCAGAAAGGTGATTTATCACACTTGGAGACTCCGCAGCATCTTGCCTCTTAACAACAGTGGTTAGCACTGTTCCGCCTTGCACCTGGTACCCAAGGGCTGTGAGTAGAAGTCACCTGGCCATCCCAGTAGATGCCATCCTTGGAGGTCAGAGCGGACCTTGTGGTGATTCTGTAAACAGCTAATGATTGTGTCCTCACCACTCTGGTGCTGATGCAAGAGGCCCTTGGAGACGTTCCCCACCAGTGGCCAGCAGAAGAGGTGGCTCAAAAGGATGTCTTGTAACTAAGTGAGATTCTGCCTTGCTAGATTCATGTGAAAATGTTTCGGGATGAAACTGTAGCAGGTAATGAATATAAGTGCATGCACAGAAGAAAAAGCCTCATTAGCTACTTATTTATTCTTGTTCTAGTGTTGGATCTCTTCACGGAGGCCAACAGAAGTCATTCAGTCGTCTCCTTACATACCACTCAGCTTTGGTGTATTTCCACTGAAATGATGTAGCGTTCTGATCAGAACTGCAGCCAGTGGCTCTCGTAAGTTTGATGAAATGGTGACACAGACTGTGTAATTCTTGCAGGTTTCACCTTCATTTGGGTTGTGGATCTGGGCACCTTTCATTGAATCTGTTGCATAACAGAGCCCCAACTCATTGTCTTCCAGCAGCCGTTTAAGACAAAGCAGAACTAATATGTTGAGATCCGAGTAAACCATTGTGAACCTAAACCAGGGACTGCAGACCGAGTCCCAGAGGTTGTGGGTCAGTGTCTTCAGGGGCCAAGGAAACCTGGCTTGATTTTCAGTGGACTTTAAACGTGTGGGAAGAGCTGCATGTGTTTTGGGAATGTGTTGGTGAGTGTATAGTCTAGTAGATTTCAGACATTTGGTGTCTCCGTGCCAGGCGGCTAGAATGGGAATCTTAGCTCATGTGTGTCCTAGCCAAGTGACTTTGGTCAAGTCTCTTGTCCTTTCCATGCCACAAGGAGGCAGACATAAGCCCTAATTTTGAGTGAATGCTCATTCATTCATTTGTTTGTTTTGCAGCACAGGGGGCTGAATGAAGGGCCTTATTTATGCCAGGAGAGTAATCTGCCACCAACCTGGCCCCAGGACCATTCTAACTCTACTCTATCTATCACAGAGTTGTTTGTAGTCCAGGCTAGCCTGAAAACTTGAATCCTTCTCTCTTATTCTGCCAAGTAGCTGAAAGTAAAGGTGTGTACCACCATATTCAGGGGGCATTAATATTTTAAAATGCTTAACCCACTGTTGTGTGTTTGGTTTATAGTAGATCCCGTCTAAGAGTCTGCTTTTTAGGGGAGGTTGGGGGCAGACTGTCATGTAGCCCAGGCTGGCTTGGAGTTCACTATGTGGTAAAGATGTCCCTGAATCTTGTCTTTGTTTCCTTAGTGCTGGCACTGCAAACGTATGTATTTCACCATGCCTAGCAGTAAAAGTTATTTATTTAATCAAATATTATTCTGCTGGTTGACTTATTAATATATGTATATATATATAGAATGTATGTATGTATGTATGTATGTAACACATATGTAACATATATGCATGCACCACAGCATGTACATAGGGGTCTGAGGGCCAGTCAGTTCTCTCCTTCCATGTGGTTCCAGAGATCAAACTCAGGTTATCAGACTTGGCAGCAAGGGTCTTTGCCCACTGAGCCACCTTGCTGGCCCAGTAAGAGTTTAAAACAATAAAACAAGCAGGCCTCCTTTGGTGATTGAAGGATTAACTACAGTGTTCAAGCTATGAACTCTTATTGCTTAGAAAAGATAATCACAGTGTCAAGAATTTATTAACATATCTGATAAATGGAAGCCTTTTAAGTGCATGCCTTGTTTTGATGTTTCTAACAATGGAGAATTGAAAGAATAGTACAAAGTCCTCCCTTCTGCTTGCTCCTCATCATTCAATTCATCCATTCATTCATTCACTCACGCACCTACTTATTCCCCCTTCTTATCTTCCCTCAGACTCCACCCTCTTCCTCCTGCACATACCCCTGTTTCCATCTTCTCTCCTTTTTCTTTCTTTCTTTTCCTTGGATTCATTTGAAGTGAGCTGGAAGTATTCATCCCTTTACTTTTTAATAGTTCAGAGCATAGTTTTCTGTAAAAACGACATTTCTGAACTGCAGTGCAATCAAGACGAGGCGTTTACAATGGAGAGTTTGAATGCTTATTCAACACTGTGCTTCATATCCTCCATTCAGGTTTTCTGATTGTCATTTAATCTATAGCTGTTTGTGTGGACAGGGCTCATCCCGAGAATGACGGGGGTTTCTTCCATTGAATTATGCAAATTGCCCAGAATAATTCTTCCTCTTTCTTTAGGTGTGTGTGGGGTTGGTTGGTCTTTATGATCCAGATAATTTTCTTAAGCAAACCCGAGTGCTTATATTCCAAATGCCCCGAATGCCTGAGTTCGTCTGAGTTTTCTTTCTGGATAGGATCCAGGTATCAGGTAACTCTGCAAGCCCATTTGAAAAAGGAGCTGATGCATGTCTAGTGTGTAGGGTTTTAGAATAAAAAAAAAAAAAAGAAAACAAAAAACGAACCAACAACTCAGGATGCATTAGGGATTGACATGAGTGCTGGAGGAGGTGCCGCACAAGCGCTTCCGATGGTGCTTACTCCGAGTGAGCAGCCATCTTCAGAAGGAATCACTCCGCTGGGAGCTCACCCTGTTAACAGGGAAGGCAGGTAGATCAAGAGAAAGGCGAGGCGCAGCCTCTCTATTTCCTTGATAAGAAATCAAGGGCAGGCAGCATTCTTTGCTGTGTAACATGGAAATAAATTAAACATCTGAAGAATAGTCTCTTCTGCCCGGAAACCTCAAAGTTTCTCAGTATTGGGAAACATGAATAGACATTCTCCTCTTTCCTTGTGAACAAGCACCTGTCTCTGTATAATGCTACCGTGTCAAGTGGGAGATGAGAGGCACAGCCCAGCATCCAAATGTCGTCTGTGTCTTCTCAGTGCTTTCTGAGGATGACCAGACACTATAAAACATTTTTAAATATCCTAGCCTCAGTGTGGGCAGCTCTCATCACTGAAGATTCTGAAAACCCTTTAAAAATAAATGAGTTTTGAAGCTGATTGATGGCAATGGTGATGTTAGATGGGGTGGGGTGGGGTGGGGTGGAGTGTGTGTGTGTGTGTGTGTGTGTGTATGTGTGGCTTGGCCGGTAGAGTGCTTACTTAGCAAGCCTAGAAGCTCTGGGTTTGGTCCCTCTCGCACATAAAACTGGCTTTGATGATGCGTGTTTGTAGTCCACTGGGGAGGTGGAGGCAGGAGGATGAGAAGTTAAAGGTCATCATTGACTCCATAGTGAGTCTGAAGCCAGCCTAGATTACAGAAAGAAGTGTATCATAGTTGGCTTGATGTGACAGGCAAGGTTATCTGATGGTCTTGATCATAATGAAGTTTACAAGGAGGAGTCCATCGTTTTCAGAACTTGCCCAAGATATAGAAAATCTGACTGAATGAGTCACCTCGCATCCTAAAATTGAACCCAGGGTACTTTGTCTGGCGTATGAACTATTCAATCACATGGTGTCTTCACTGACAGTACATTTTGTTTGTTTGTTTGTGAATTGAAAACAGAATGCTCAGTGGTTCCTCCTGTGTGAAGAAAACCACATGAATATTAGGTAGGAAAGGTCACCTTTGTTTCCAGTATGAGAAGGAGTTGGCTCTGATAGATTATGTGATGCATCGCTTTCCAATAGCGGAAGGTCACGTCTTGCCCTAGGGTGGTCATGGCAACAAAGATGCTCTCACAAAGTCGGAAAGACCTGGGACATGAATGTCCTGAGTAACTCATATTTATGCAGCTGTTCAAAGCCATTTCCATTTTGTGGAGTGGATTGTTCCTGGCACTCTCTTTGTTTCCCATGACCCTCAAAGTCTATTACTTAAAAGGTTCTTCCATCAAACTGGGGGAATTATCTAAAGAAGAGCTATATCTACCTTGGGCCTGGTGGTGCATTTGTAACAAGTTCAAGAAGATCCCAAAGTAGTGAGGTGGCATTTTGAAAATCATCTTGATGTTTGTAATATCATTATTTATGAAATGTCAAACCCAATAGTTTGTTAGAATGGTTGGTTGTTTTTCTCTGTACTACGAGGAGGGGCGTATTTCACTCAGAAGTGTGCAAAGCGGTGCGTTCTAGGGCCCATTTTGTTTTCCAGATGGCTTTGTTTTAGAAAGTTACTTTTTATTTTATGCAGTGCTGGGAGTGAACCCATGGCTTTCACCTACTTGGCGAGCACTGACCACAGGGCTTTTCCTGGCTCTTGGATCATTCAGTTCTTTTTTTTCTTATTGATCCCGTTTGGTGAAATAGTTCTGGTGCATTTGGGGTATTGAGTGTCAAGTATGGACTTACTTGAATTCTTTATAACTTGGTAGGATGAATTATGTTGGAAAGACATTTTTTTTGTGTGTTTCCCATTAATATTTTTTCATGAAGGAGCCTTGAAGTGGTCTAGTGTCCTTCCAGGTGTCAGCTACCTGGGACGGACGGTCTCAGATGTCCTTTTTTGTCCAAAGGTTAGGGAAATGAAGACTGTGAAACTGTATCTTAGATGATGTGGGTCTCTCTGCCAAAAGCTGCTGCTGAGAACATTTCTATTTTAAATTTGTATTGTGCTGGGCTTGGGAGATTGCTCAGTTGATCAGGAAGGGACTTGAAATAGATCTCTAGAATCCACACTACAAAAATAAAAAGCTCCACCAGGTGATGGTGGTGTATGCCTTTAGTCCCAGAACACAGGAAGCAGAGACAGACTGATCTCTGTGAGTTCGAGGCCTGCCTGCTTTACAGAGGAGGGTGTTTAGCTTCAGGGCCGCCATAGCTACACAGGAAAACCCTGTCTCAAACAAAACAAGACAAAACAAAACAAAACAAAACAAAACAAAACAAAACAAAACAAAACAAAACAAAAGTTGTATGTGCTAGCGTGGTGTTTGTAACTCTAGCTTTGGGGAGGGGGAAACAGATGGATTCCTGGGGTTCACTGGCCAGCCAGGCTAAGCTATTTAGAGAAATGCGGGTCAGTGAGAGACCTTGTCATAAACAAATGAACAATAACAACAAAAGAAACTAAACCCAAAAGGTAGATGGCACCCAAGGAACCACACCTGAGGTTGTCCTCTGGCGTCCACATGAGCATGCACACACCTTCCTGCACACCGGTTTACACACATGCATACCTGCTTACATGCATGCACCCACATACACGCATACCTGCTTACACACACACCCAAATACAAACACGTACTTATATACAAAAACAAACAGAAAATTGTCTATATTGTTTGAGCTAGCTTGTGGCTAGGTAGTGGATATTGAATCCTCTCTGCTCCATGGCCAGCACTACTGATAAGAGTTTGTTCATTTGTAGGCTGCAGATGTCATAGTAGAAAGCCTTATTTTATGCCTAGAAACCTTAAATGCTAATTGATCCCCGTTTTCTCCCTTTTGTCTCCTTTAAAGACAGGTCCTCCAAGCCCAAGAAGTTTTGGGGAGCTGCAGAGATGATTGGTCCCAGTTACAAAGGGACATTCACCGTCACTCTCCAGGACCTTCTTGAGTAACAGCGTTTGACTGGAACCATATACTGTGAACTCTCCAAGGTAAAATAATTAAAATGATTTTAATAGACACCAGGAAGCCAAGAGTTGATGAAGTTCTGAAAGCCATTAAAAATGAATTAGTGTGTGTGTGTGTAAAATTGTCAAACCAGACAGTGGTGGTGCAGGCCTTTAATTCCAGCACTCAGGAGGCAGAGGCCAGAGGATCTCTGAGTTTGAAGCTAGCCTTGACTAGAGAGCAAGTTTCAGGACAGCCAGGGCTGTTACACAGAGAAACCCTTTCTTGAAAAAAAAAATCAAGAAAGATCAAAATAAGGGGTCATTGTCATTCTGTTCATGTTAGCACTGTCTTTGAAATGAAGTCATCTCAGTGTGTGAAGCCTTCTGGAACATTCCATTGGGAGAAGACAAGGAGACACAGAAGTTGTCTGAATAACTCCCCTGCCCCACCCTCACTGGGGGGTGGGGGGAATAAGGTAGGGAGAGTGTCTCACTAAGTAGACCAGGCTGGCCCTGAATTCTCACAGAGCTACCTGCCTCTGCTTCTCCAGTGCTGGTTAGAGGCACATTGTCACCGTGCCCAGCAGTCACAGCTGTGTTTAGCAAACATTTGTTTTAGGAGCAGAGAAATATGGTATCTAGAACTGTTGCTGTGAGATTCTGGCCAAGGACCCACGGCCCGGGATTTGGAATGTCTGTTCTCAGGCTTCTGATTTAGGGTCCTGCTTGGGTTTAACAGGAAACTTGAAACCATTCAGGATGATGTGAAACAGAGGAACGTGAACCAGAGACTGGTTACACATAGGCTGGGATCGGAGAAGCGGACCAAAAGGTGGGGCAGCCCAGCATTGATACTTTTGGAAGCCAGTTTGGTGCAGTCCCCTCCAGAGTGTGGGTGTTACTATGGCTACCATGGAGCTCTCTCCTTTGAGTAGATTCCAAGCACAGGGGAAAGACAAAGGGATTTTGCAGGTGTAATTAAGATCCCAGCTAATTGGCTTGATGTTCAATGTAGTGCGCACACCCTCTGTCCAATTTAGTTGTTCAGGTAAACTCTGTGATGGGAGTGTTATTTCTTTGGAAGAGTAGTTTAAAACTAAGACAGGGCTAGGAGACTGTACCCATCAAGCCTCTAGGGGCTGAGCGTCCTTGGCCAGTACTATACCATGTCAACCTCAATTACAAAGACCGAGGACATGTTTTCTATTATCCCAAGGACTGATTTCCTAGTTGGGCCTCTAGGTGAGGACATGAAGAAGTTAAATCTTTTTATTTTTCCCCCTTCCTGTTCAGTGTGTGTGTGTGTGTGTGTGTAGAATTGAACCCAGGACTCTAATATTGTGGACCTCCAGCAATGACCAGAGGACCCACACCAGACTCCCAACTTGCAAAACGAAGCTGATATTTTTGATGTACTATTGCCTGCTCTTTTTAGCCATTTACTTAGGAGTCCTCAGCACTCTGCCTTTCTGCTTAGGAGGGATGGTGTGAAAACAGAATTTTCCCCACCTCCTCTGCTTCAGTGCACATTGTAAAGGGGGACCTAAGCCCTAGAACAGCGACTTGAAAGGTTACGAAGAAACCACTGTGTTGACCTCATACTAATTTAAGGTGCTATGATTTGTCAACTATGTATAACTTAAGGGAGACAAAGAGATTGAACATTTCTTATTTGATCTTTCTATTTTTCTTTTTTGGGACAGCATCTTTTGTAATCTGGGGTAGCCTTGAACTCACTATTTAGCTGAGGATGGTTGAAAACTTCTGATCCTCTTGCCTTCACGTCCTTGGTGCCAGGCTAACAGACATGCACCATTGTGCCTGTTTTTATGTGGGGTTTGTGCATGCTAGGCAAGCACTCTCCCAGCTGTGACATACCTTCTGCCCCTTGATTAATTTTTAGTGGAATTAGTCTCTCTTGTGCATAGTGATTTAAGTCCTAACTGTGAACCCCCACATCTGTTACTCATCTAACTAATCCAGAGTATTTTGTCTCTTATTCTAGGGTTAAAAATGGAGAGGTCTATAAGTTGGGTTGGCAGGGCCTTAGACACCCAGCCAGTGGTGGGGGGCATGGAGACACATCTCCAGGGAGCTGCTGTTACCCACCTGGTCCACAGGAATGTGAGCCTCAGAGTTTCAGAAGCAATTTTTCAAGGAAATGGATTCTGATGTTCAGTCAGGACATTTTCTATGTAGGCAACCAGTTTGTTTTAAGAGTAGTGCAAATGCGTCTGGTGTAGAGGCAGGGGCAGGGGCAGGGGCAGGGGCAGGGGCAGGGGCAGGGGCAGGGGCAGGGGCAGGGGCAGGGGCAGGGGCAGGGGCAGGGGAAGATTTCTTTGAATTCAAGGTCAGCTAGGGCTACATTTGGAGACATCATTATCTCGATGATGATGATGATGATGATGATATAGAAGCTGGACAAAACAAACGAAACACTTGTAGGCAGGATCCTTGGTTTCTAATTTGTAGCAATCCGTGATTCAGACAGAGAACACTTGAACATATTAGTTCCCTGTGGCTGCAGAACAAATCACCTAATTTAGCAGTTCAAAGGGGCTTTGCAAACAGCTTAAAAGGGCAAGAAGAAGTCAATGCTCTGTGTCACCTCTGACCTGGGCATCTTCTGAGATGATCTTAGGATCTCATCTTGGCCTGGCTGCTTCAGAGGCAGGCTCAGATGCATGAAATATCCATGAGCAATGTGACATTTCTCTAAAAGGCGCATCTGGCTAAATATGAGAGTCTTGATGGGGAGGGATGGGGCAGATCCTGTGTCTGGGAGTACTTGCTGGAGCCTCGGTGCCTGAGATGCTGCTGTTCCCAGGAATGGAATACCAGCTCTGGTTGAGGTACCTGAGGGTAGACTGGCATGCCTTTTCTTTTGACTCTTCCCAAGTGTTACCCAAATAGTAACCTAATCCCACCTGGTCGGTTTATCCTCTGCCCAAGAGTTTTTGTTTTTCATAGAGTTGACCTACTGACCCCTGGAATCTGCATTCTTGGATTGACCAATTATTTGTAAAGAACTGCAGCTGCATCAACATACACAGGCTTTTTACAATTCTCAGTATTTCCCAGACATTGTGGAAGAGCAGCTATTTCTGTAGCTTTTATATCTTTTGAGGAATCACACATAATCTAGGGATGATTTTTAAAGTGTTCAGGAGTTGTGCGGTTTCACAGGAGGTATATCTATATATGTTCTATAGAAGGTATTGTACAGGAGGTATGTAGCTGCACAGGAGCTGTGCATGGAGAAGGCTTTCTGTGGTCCACACATACAGAAAGCTGAAATTATACAGGAGGATGTACAGGTTTGTGGTTAAAGACAAGGTGTGTAGCTACACAGGAGGCATGTAGTTACATTGGAGGTATGCAGTAATAGAGTCAGCGAGAGGTTATACAAAATGGGTGAGCTTGTGGAGGTGTGCAGAAGGTATATATAGGAGGTATACAGAGGAGGCATACAGAGGAGGTATACAGAAGGTATACAGAGGAGGTATACAGAGGGTATACAGAGGAGATATACAGAGGAGGTATACAGAAGGTATATAGAAGGTATACAAAGGAGGTGGGAGTTTGCAGAAGGGGTGTGGTTATGGAGGAAATATGTGGTTGTACAGGAGAGGTGCTGTTTGTTACAGAGGAAGTGTGTGCTTGTGCAAGTGGTTTGTGGTGAGGAGGCGTGGGGTTATACAGGAAATATGCTGTTATACTGGAAGTACATTGGTGGTAGGCAAATGCTACCCTAATTTTTGGGAGGGACTTGGAGATCCACTGTTTTGGGTGTCTGTGAGTCAGTCGGCAGAGTTTTAAGGTGGGGCTGTGCATGGAGAAGGCTTCCTGTGGTCTGCTGTAGGAGACATGTGCAGGCAGACACAAGTATGCACCTTCAAGGGCTTTGACTTTTGTTGTACAAGCCAACTGAGGGGCTGGAGGGAAAAGAGCGCTCACTAGTCTTGCAGAGGACCTGATTTCCGTTTCTAGTACTTACATAGAAGCTCAAAACTGCCTGTAACTTCAGCACTAGTAGATCTGTACTAACACGACACACTCACACACACACACGCATGCACACACCTCTTTTTCAAAATGTTGTAAAAGTCAAAGTAGAAAAAAACGTGAGTCAACTTTAATTTCCTTACAATATTTAAAAGTCATAAAATTAGGAGCTCAGAATAAAAACATTCTGGTAGTCCATTTTCCTCCCGAATGTGTGCATGCATGTGTGCATGTGTGCCTGTGTGTGTGTGTGTAGGTGTGCTGTACATGTGCTCATGAGTGTGCAAGAATGTATGCCTGTCTGCACACATGCAGAAGAGGACACTGACTTTCCTGCTGTACCATTCTTTGCCTTATTCCCTTGAGACAGAGTCTCTTACCAAACCTGGAGCTAGACTGGGACCCAGCAAGTCCCAGTAGTCTTACCATTTCTGCCCCACACAGCACTGGGGTTACAGGTATGTGTGTGTGTGCACACACATCTGGCTTTTCTTTTTCTTCGATGCTGAGATACCAACTCAAGTCCTCATCTTGCACAATTGCTAGCATCCCCACTGAGCCATCTCTTTAGCCTCTGATGTTTTCATTCATTCAATTTGTTTTTGAGTGAAGAGTGTAGCTAACTTGTGAATGGAATTACTTTAGAGAACTCTTTAAAAACTGTCCATCTGTGTGATGACAATTTATTTTTCACTTCCATTTGTTCCAGTTTTTGATAGCGGTCCTTTTCTCAGTAGCCCAGGCTAGTTTGGACATCAGATAACCAATTCTGACTCTGAACTCAGTGACACTCTTATCTCGGCCTCTTGAGTCTTGGAATTAAGGCGTGAGTCCCCATGCCCGACAAGAAAATCTTTAGACTGGCAGTTCTCCCCACCTAATTCTGAGGTTTGTGTAATGAAGTGGAAATCACATCTTCAGGACCAGAGAATCTTAATCTACAGGCAGAGAAGCCCAGAGCTCTAGGGCTACATGTGCACAGTTTTATGTGCATGTTAACAGAGAGAGCTTGTGTAGTCTATTTGAGAATGGCTCTTGTTCACACATAGCTTGCTCCATCTACATTTTGAGACATGATAGACTATGAGCCCAGGCTTCGTCAGGGCAGCTTTAGCTGTTCCTTGGAGATTCCTATGCAGACTCTCACGATGGTGTGATGTTAACTCAGAAAACTCTTAATTACAAAAGACATGTGCTGAAACCCAAGTCAATGTGCAGGGCAAATGAAAGTTTGATAGGTTTGCAGTTTTACCCGGGGGGAGGGGAGAGGATGAAGGACACATTGAGGTTCTTCATCAGTCTCTCTCTGCTTCCCTGCCTGGGGATGGCCAGAGAGCTTGGCCTTCCTTGTCCTCACTGACTGGGCTCCTGTTTCTCCCCAGGATGAGAGTCTGTGCTAAGTGGGTGCTGCTGTCACACTGGCTGGTTCTGGCCTATGTGTTAATGGTCTGCTGTAAGCTGATGTCCGCCTCGAGCCAGCACCTCCGGGGACATGCAGGTAAGCCGTTTAAGCTCATTATGCACTGCTGAGATCAATTAATAAAACACTTCGGCACAGCAGAGTCCACACTTTAGACTCAGGTGATTGACAAGCGCTTTGGCTGGCGAGGCAGAGCCACGGACGGACAGTGTCTAATGGCTTATGCTGGAGCAGGGCTGTTCTGGGCGCCTTTACAAGGTGTTTCCTGGCTTCTCTTCTGAGTTTAAGCTTTTACTTTCCTGGTGCTTCTGTAGTTGGAGTGTTTTTTTCTCTGAATGTCAGGAAGTCAATAGCACTTTGTGTTGAGGGCAGACATTCTTATAGCTCCCTGATTTTCAGGGTCAAGTTTAGATCTCAGTTGACTCAGGGATGTCCTGAGAGGACCTTTCAGATAACTTAAGACCCTTTCTGAGGAGAAAATATGCTGAATCATAGACCTAATTAAGGAGGAAAGGGAAGAAATGACAAAGTAAAGAGCAGGGGTAACCTGTGCAAAGTAAAGAGACAGCAGGGGTAACCTGTGCATTTTCATGGGCCTCAGAGGGAAGTGTGTTGAAACCAGGAGAGACAGTTATTCTGGTAATTTCTAGTGAAATTCATGTCTGTACATTGCCCTTTAAAGTTAATTTTGTAGTGTTGTGCAAAACAACAGGTCCCACGACGTAATTGTCATGATTATCTATTATTGTGCTTTGTTCATAATTGCTGCTCCACTACCCTCTAGTGACCCTTTCACCTTCTCATTACGCCCTTTCTTCCTCGCAAATAGCCCTTCTTGCTTTCAAGTCACATCTGCATCTATGCAGGTGCCACAGGTGCCCTTAAGCGCATTTTGTACATGAGAGAAAATGTGATGTTTGTCTTTCTCTCCATTATTGCCCCATATTTCTCCCAAGTTCCCCATCACCCCTGGAAGTAGTTCCCCTTCTGGCCTTTTATTTGTCTCCCAACCATCATGAAGAAGCCCTTGATCTCCACCATCCATGATGCTATGTATCACAACAGGCCCAGAAAGCTAGAACCTAATCACTATGGCCTGACCCTGCCCGTGCATTTGGGAGTTCTAAGATGCTAAAAGATTTTAGCTCCTGACCAAAGGCAGGTTGGTAAAGGCTGTTGTATGGTTACTGGAGGCCAGAGCATATGTGGATGAAAGTGCTCATTGGAGCCAGATGTAACATGAGATTTTGAGTGTGGGAAGAGGATATGACTACGGCTTGGCAAATGTTCAGTATTGCTCTTTTCCTCTCTTTCTCTAGTATTGGGGATCGAGGCTATCACCTCATGCCTTTTACCATCCCTGACATTTCATCTTTATTTACAAACCACAGGATACAGCTTATCATCCAGACACTTCTCCTAACCGCCCGATCACGTACTGCCAACTCTATGCTGAACAAGTAAAACCGCACATGTCTGATAAGGATAAAGAACTAAGACTCTAACTGGCTTACAGCTTTCCTTGGTGATTTAGTAGGGAATATTTATTTTCTCACTGTCTTTGGAGTTTTCCAAGCCACTCTGGCTCAGTAGTAATAGCATACACTTCGCCTTGAACCATATACTCATAGCCTCCCAACTGGTGAGGAAAATATCCCGCAGAAAAGTATTCCCCCCTTTGCATCACGGGAATGTTGACATATACGGGTATCTTTAAATGTAGGTTCTGCATGCAGGGCAGTACTTGTTTTGAGTAGGGATCTTGGTATGTGTTCTATTGCTATATAAGTTACTTTCTTTTCATTGATATGACAAACCATCTCACTGATGTTGGCCAAAAGCAACTTAAGGGAGGGAGAACTGGGAGATGTACTGGGGGAAGCTAGTAGCAGGGCATCGCTGTGGTAGGCAGGCAACAGGGCATCTCTGGGGCAGTGGGGGCATGAGGCAGCTCAGTGTCTCAGGAAGCAGAGAGAGAAAGGGCTGGAACCAAGAACAGGCTATAAAACCTTAAGCCACATCTAAAGGGATCCACTTCCCCCAGCTCAGTGCCATCGTCCAGTGGTCCCACAAATGTCTTAAAGAATATCGTCAAACTGGGGACCAAGCATTCAAACACATAGCCTGTAAGGGACCTCTCAATCCAAGCCACAGTGCTTCCCATATTAGCTCCAAACATTTGAAGCTCAAGTGGTCATCTTGCCTCAGCCCTCAGAGTAGCTTGGACTATAGTCATACCCTATTGTACTTGACTATCAGCAAGAAGATTGTGAGCTCAAAGCCAGCCTACACGGCATAGAGAGACCCTATGTATCCCCTGGCCCCAGGAAAGTAAAGTTTAAACTTTAAGCTATGTCAGAAATGTAAATCCTCCTGTCCACAGACCTCTACATGTGGGAAACTTGATTGATGGGATAGCCCTCCCCCAAGGCAGATATCATACCATGCTTTCCGTCCCTTTACTCTGACATGGTAAGGGTTGCTGCAGTTTTAGGCTCAAGATAATTTCTTAAATCTCTCACAACTCAATTTTCTCCCCTCAAGTGACAGTTCGAAGATGAGAGAAATAATGATTGAAGTTTTAAGGAATCAGAATAAAAATCAATAGCACTCGGCTGTTGTGGAGCATCTATAGGTAGCTGGTTATTGTGCTGTATCTTTTGATGAGTTCATTTAGGGGGCCTGGGCCTTTGAAGTCATTAATCTTATCTGCTTAATACACATCTTTTTTTTTCTAGAGTAGAGCTGGGTAAAATGTAACAATGCGTGTGCTATCAGCAGATTTCTAGGCATCAGACTGGAGAGGGATGGGTGTTAAGGAGAAATTAAAACTTTAAGGAAGAGGGCTGGGGAGATGGCTCAGTTGCTAAAGCACTCACTATGTAATCCAGAGGATCCAAGGTTGGGCCCTCAACCTGCCATAGAATCAGGCACGGGTTTGTACCTCTAAGCTCAGTGCAGGAGTGGTAGAGTCAGGTCGAGCTTCGGGGTTTGCTGGCCAGGAAGCTCCAGGTTCAGCAAGAGGGCCTGTCTCAAACTCTCAATCAATAAGTAGAAAGTGATTGAGAAAGACACTTGATGTTGACAACACACACACAACAGAGACACAGACACATAGACACACAGACACACAGACACACAGACATACACACACACACACACACACACACACACACACACACACACACACACACACACGAATTAAAGAGGCTACAGCCAAGCTTCCCATGTTATCCGTGATAATCCTTGTTTCATACGTAACTCCAAAGTCAGGAACTAGACAGCTCTAGAGCTAATTCTAAAGAGTGGCATTGTTCCCAAGACAGGCAGATGGCATCCATTCCATCTGCCATTCCGGCAAAAGTTGGACTATGAGGAGGGACGGTAGGGTGCCGAGTGAGGCCGTGGGTAAGCTTGCTGAGCAAATAGACACTCTAAGCTGGGCTTTCTATGTGGATTGGCTCCTTTGGTTTCTTGGCACACATGCCCCACCTGTGGCATTCTCTGGCTGTTGGAAGCTCTCTGTTTTTAGTCTCTGTATTTTTAATGCCCATCACACTCTAGCTGACCACCCATGCAATCAGGGCTTATCCCTGTGTCACAGTGACTCTGTTTTGTAGTTGAGGTTTCGTGCTACCCGGAGAGCCATCTTTTATAGAAGCTACATGCCTCCCACATTCCCTGTTGGACCTTCATGTTGTAGTTCAACAGAGTGAGGATGTCTCAATCCCATCGTACCTTTTATTCTTCTAGAGGTCGCATGAGCTGTGCCCCCACTCCTGTGAAGCAATGGGCACTAATCTATGAACAGAATTTATGACTAACTTTGTTCATTCATCACCATGTGGTCTGCTAAAATGTTTGACGCTGGCAGTAAAAATCCCAAATAATTTAGGTAAGCACGAAAAAGGTATTCTCCTTTTGTTGGCTAGCCTGCAAAAAAGAACATGTGTACACACAGGGATATTCTATCATGCTACACACCAACTTTTGTAACTTGCTCTTTTCCATTTAACAAAAGAGTTTGGAGGTCTTCTGATGTGATGTTTGCTGGCATCTCTTCCTCTCTGGTGTGCTATATGTTCATCTACTGTATGAACACACCATCAGTTATCTGGCCACCCCAGTGCTGGCTAGTCTATTATCACATGTGTACAAGGACACACATCCTGATGGAGAAGAAATCATGTTAGTGGAATGGCTAAGTCAGTGCATGTGAAGATGCTAACGAGCTTCAGGTCATTGCTGGGACACCCATACCAAACAGAGCAAATATGGTTCAAACAAAAATGTCATTTCTTGCTCATGAGCAGCAGCTCCGGTGTTTTGGGGCCCACGATGGGCAGAAACTCTTCTGCTCTCAGCTACCCGCCGGATCCTAGGAGACCAGGGAAGCCTGGAAGTGTTGACTTGATTCATGGTAATGAGGCAGGCTAAGGTGTGGATTGCCACTGGCTAGGGCATAAGATGCCTGACCACACCCGCCCTAAAGGGAGGATGGAAGCACAGACTGTAGCTGCGGGCACAGGAAGATGTGAACCTGAGCATTTGCTGAGCCCCAGAGTGCCTTCTAGAACCTTCCAGTGTATGCACACTTCCAGGACAGCGCTAATGTCCACACACCTCCCATGACTCTGGGTACTGTTGTCTTGAATTTTCCAGTACTGTATCAGGACCTGGTGTCTTGCCTCCCGCGCCCCCCTCCCCATCTCTGTCTCTCTGTCTATCCAAGATGTAAGAGGTTAAAATCCTATTTTTATCCTGTATCTGTTTTTCCTTTGGTTACATTCCTCGTTTATTTGTTGATTAGTGGAAACTCTTTGTAAATTGAGGCCCCAGTCCCAGAAAATGGGATGATACACATCCTTGTTCCTTCTCTGCAAACTCCTATTCCTTTTTGGACATTTTCCCCTTAATGTCTATTAGAGGAAGAAAGCACCTTTTACCCTGCAGTGGCTCTGTGGTATTAAATTATTTATTTATTTTTATTGTATGTATGTGGTACTTTGCTTGCATATATGTCTGTGTACCATGAGTGCGCACTGCCCGTAGAAGCCAGAATCTTCTGGAACTGGAGTTACAGGTCACTGTGAGCCACCATGTGGGGTCTGCAAGAAAAACAAACAAACAAACAAACAAACAACCCCAAACCAACTGGATCCTCAGGAAGAGTAGCCAGTGCTCTTAACCACTGAGCCAGCTTTCTTGTTCCATGTGTCACTTTTCTCATCATTGCAGCCCCCCCAGGTGATGGGAAACTCAGGGGCCAGGAGAGGGGAAGGCCGTGTCCTGTGACAATGTGGAACTCGGCCATCTTCACTCCACTGAGCATGTGTCAAAGGACATCTGACAGTGCAGTACTGTCGGAAAGTAAGCCACAGGCGCCTGGCTGAGATGGTCCAGAAAGGCTCCAGCCCAGGGACATTGGCTGATATTGGGGTGCTAGGTTATTGTGTTTCAGAACAAAGAATTGATCAGAAACGTAATCGCAGCAGGAAGAGGTGGGTTATGGAGAGATTAGTAACCTTCTGAGGGTGGGGATGTGGGCTGATAATAAAACAGGTTTAGCTTTCCTCCCATGTCTCATTAGCATCTTAAATCTCTACAGAGTGGTGTACGTTTTAGTGTCATAAGGAGTCGTAGGTTGCTTTTGGACACAGGATTGTGTGTGTGTCCCAGTGGACCATGCTGGTTTTATTCTCCTTGGCTGTGTCGCTATGTAAGTGAGGGCTTTCTCTGAGCTAACTTGCTTGTCCTGTATACTTATTTTTGTCATCTTTGATGAATTTTTCCAGAACTTATTCTCCACCCTGGCCTTTCCTTGCCCTGTCTGCTAAAGCTTGTCAGTGAGGAGTTGTCTCATCCCAAACCCTTCTACCTAACTAAGCATATGGCTTGTTGGCCATTGTGTATAGCAAAGGAGGTGTTTTCCACTCAGCAGGCTAAGACAGGAGTAGAGGAAGAAGGTGGGGGTGTATGAAAGCGTTTGAAAGAAGACATTGTTAGTTGTTCAAATTTTTAAGTTCAAACATTAGGAAGCATGCATGTAACAGGGGTAGGGGCGGAGTATGGGCAAAAATACCTAAGAGCCATCATAAAGGACAATAAATATATGATAATAATTAAATAAGGATACTCACCTGATTTCACACTCTGCCATTAGGACTCTTTCCTTAAGGCAAATGACATTGCAATCATAAGGCTGGAAATTGTGTTTTGAAGAAATAAAAAGAACACACAAAAAATCCTGATCTCCTGGTGTTTCACCATTCTGATTAGGCAATTAGGTCATCCTGATTGGGCAAGAGCACACACACAGACCTCTGGTCGCCTCAGGCAACGGGGGAGGAGGGGGTCAGTTCTCAGGATGAGTCCTCTAAATTTGAAAGTAGGGTTCTCTCCACAATGCCACTTTAATCCACTATTTCTGTTCTTCCCCCAGTCAGTAACCCCTTTTCTCCACAAGAGGGCAGCAAACAACGCCTTGGGAAGGCTGCAGGCTGGGAGGTGGTTCCTGAAACCCAAGTGACCGATGGAATTAACAGTTTAAAGGTGCTTGTGAAAGTTTGGTCCTTTGTAACCAGGGTAACATTGAGACACAAAGCTTCTTAAATCATAGGAATTGTCTCTAGGGGATATCGCTACATTTTTACCTTTAAAAACAGGCAGCTACTTTTCTGACTGAGGGGAGACAGTTGGAGATTTGGGTGCTATGGGTTTTTTTTTTTTTTTTTTGCTCATTTTAATAGTTCCGTTTCCCCAGACGTGCGCTGTCTGACCGAATGGTTTGGTGCCTGTCTGGAGTCTACTCAGTATACTCCTCACAGAAAGACTCAGGAAAACTAGAGCCCACCCAGCAACCAGGCAGCACAGGAGACCAAGTACTGGGGGCTGGGGTCAAACATGGCTCTAGGTTTGGCCCATCTTGGTGACTGTGTGACCCTATCCAGGCCACCCTACCCTTCTGGACATGTTTCGACATCTATACAATGGGATAATAGTTGCATCTACCTTCTATCAGGTGATGGGAACGAGTAAATGAGGAGAAACAGGAGGAAGGGCTAGCACACAGCAAACGCACCGGAAGCAGACGTTGTTTTCGTAGAGGGAAGCAGATGACAGACTCTGAGATGTCGTGCACCAGAGGAGTGGTTGGAAGCTGTGGGTTCTCTGGAGAGATTGATAGGCGTCTTCAGAGGCTAAAGCTTTATGGTCTACAAGGAAACAAAGCAAAGCAAAGCAAACCAAACAACCAAACCACGCTTGTTTATCGTTGCCTTGGGAAAGCTAATGAAATGGAGAAAGTTAACTTTTCGTTTGTATAAACACCGAGCTTCTGCTCAGACTTTAGAAAGAGGCCTCATTCTGCTGGGGAGCAGAGTAGCTCAGGCTAGCCTTGGACTGGCTGCAAGCTGTAGATCGGGGTGGATGCAGAGAGCCATGGAAGGTCTGCAATGCCTTTCTACCTGGGAGCTCACAGGCGCTGCTCGCATCCGCTGGGCTCAGGGCCACACTGGCAGCAGGTGTCTCGCTTCAGTTGTTTCAATCTTAGTTTCAAAACCCGGAAACTTTTGGGGCCTCAGACCGATCTTCTGAAGGTTGGGGATAGTGGAAGAGACTAAAAGTGACCCTCCTGGGGTTGAAAGAGGGAGCCAGTCAGCTGATGCCTGACAGTACAGAGGGCTTCCTTGGCTTTGGGAGCTCACAGAACGCGCTGGCTCTGTGTTCTTTCTGTGCATGGAAGACCTTCAGGTTTTTATTGCCTTATCTATTATAAATGTCAATACAGAACACAAGGTGGTGCTGACTTAGTGTCTTGTGTTATTTTTAACTTCGTTTGAATTCTTTTAATTCTTCGTTTGAAGTACTGCTTGCATTGTGGTAGCGCCCCGTGCTCCAGTCAGCCACTCTGCGGACACTCTTCTGTGACCTAGCTCTTTTCTACTTAATCACTTTTATGGAAATTGTAATTTCTGTAATTGTATGTAACTTTTCGTGTTAATTTCCCCAGTGATAAAGCTGCATATTTGGGCTGCTGTTAATTCAGTCTTAAAAAGTGATTTTCCTGCACTGCTCAAGTTTGGACACTAGGGGGCAAGCGAGGCTTAGAATAACTAATAGCAACCCCTGCCCCCTCCAATGTTTTATGGCTACTTTAAAACAACAAAGAAAACAGTAGAATTAATTTTACTAATACGTTTTTAAATAACATACATTCAAAATAGACACGTGGCCCTTGTCTCTTGAAAAAATCGATAGTGGGATGTGGCTACAGGTGACTATAGACAATAATTCAAGTTGATGAATTTTTTTTTCTTTTTGTTATTGTTTGTTTTTGAGACAGTTTCTTACTGTGCAGCCCTGGCTGGCCTGGAGTTTGCTATGTCGACCACACTGGCCTTGAACTCACAGAGATCCGCTGCCTCTGCTTCCTGAGTGCTGGGATTAAAGGCTTGAGCCACCACACCTGGCTAGGGAATTGATTCTTAGCATTGTATTCTTAAGTGTTAGAATTAAAGGCATTGATATTTTCCTGGTTTATGGAGTGCATTACCGGTGTGCCTTCATCTCACTAGTTCCTCTTACATGTTATATGTATTTGTTCTTCTTCCTTTGTTATTTATTTATTTATTTATTTTCAAAAGTATCTGCTGGATTTTAGTGCCAGATAAGCATGGCTTCCACCACGCCTTAGGAAGACCAGGAAGAGCTTCGGTTCCTGAAGAGTTGTGTGTGTATTTTCTGTGACAGCAGATCAGATTTTTTACATTAATTAGTTAATTGTGTGTGTGTGATACAGGGGGTGGGAGGGGGAGGAGGAGGAGAGAGAGAGGGGTGGGAGAGAGAGAGAGAGAGAGAGAGAGAGAGAGAGAGAGAGAGAGAGAGAGAGAGAGAGAGAGAGAGAGAGAGAGAGAGAGAGAAGATATTGAGAGAGTTAACTGGCCTGGTTAGGATGCAGATTTTTTTAATTAGATATTTTCTTTATTTACATTTCAAATGTTATCCTCTTTCCTAGTTTTCCCTCTGAAAATCCCCTATCCCTTACCCCCTCCCTCTGCTCCCCAACCACCCACTCCCATTCCTGGTCCTGGCATTCCCCTATACTGGGGCATAGAACCTTCACAGGACCAAGGGCCTCTCCTCCACTTGATGACCGACTAGGCCATCCTTCCCTACAAATATAGCTAGAGCCACAAGTTCCACCATGTGTTTTGTTTGATTGGTGGTATAGTTCCAAGGAGCTCTGGAGTACTGGTTAGTTCATATTGATGTTTCTCCTATGAGGCTTCAGTCCCCTTCAGGTCCCTGGGTATTTCTCTGGCTCCTTCATTGGGGATCTTGTGCTCTGTCCAATGGATGACTGTGAGCATCCACTTCTGTATTTGCCAGGCACTGGCAGAGCCTCTCAGGAGACAGCTCTTTCAGGCTCCTGTCAGCAGGCTCTTGTTGGCATCTGCCATAGTGTTTGGGTTTGGTGGTTGATTATGGGATGGGTCCCCAAGTGGGGCAGTCTCTGGATGTTTTTCCTTCAGGCTCTGCTCTGAACTTTGTCTCTGTAACTCCTTCCATGAGTATTTTGTTCCCCATTCTAAGAAGGAAAGAAGTAGGATGCAGATATTTTAAATAGATTCTTATGTTTCTCACTTTGCTATTGTAATACTGAGACAAGCGTCCTCAAGAAATTGAACCCCCCCCCCCCCAAGAATCTTATGCTGGGACAACAGAAAGTCTGAAGAGAATCCCCCCCCCTCCTGAGAAATTTACAATGAATCAAACCCACCTTCCAGGAGACCCTTGGTGAATCAGTGGAAGGTAGGATCTTACTTGACCAGGACCAGTTATGTAAGTGTGACTCTGCCCTTTATTAAAACTGTAAGTAACGTCTAGCCAGGACACCAAGAATGCCATTGTAGGGGGAGCACACACCACTGGATCTCTTTGTCCTTCTTCCCAGTGTTGTCACACTGAATCTATCTCCTTTTCCTGTTTTTTCCCGTGAACTTGGTTGTTTGAATGGCTTGAGACTGTGGCCCTAAGTTTGGTTATAGCTTTAGAACCTGTGTACAGGAAACGTCCTTTGACCTATATGGGCTTTTTTCCCCCCAGAGTGAAGCCCAATGATGCAGTTTTATTTATTTAATTTATTTGAGACAGGGACTCACTATGGAACCCTGGCTGGTGTGGAACTTCGTGTGTAGACCAGGTTGGCTTTGAAGCCACAGAGATTCAATCGCCCTCCTGTTCCCCAGGGCTGATATTAAAGCCCTGCCTTACAATGGTACAGTTTTAAAAGGACTTCTCCCACAATTTTTTCTGTCTTTCCTCCTCCTGCTCCATAGAGGTCTGCTTGGATAATGAATGGACATCTTCACAGCTATTCTATAACATTGTTAGGTATTAAGAGCAAGATAGCGCCATTCTGTAGGTAGCTAGTCAGGGTCCTGGGCCCAAAGTCATAAAAGTATCTCCATGGCCCACCTAAACTGGCAGTCAAGCCCAAGAACACAGAATTTTATAGTTAACTCTATGCAATCAAAGTTAAACTCCAGGAACAAACCAAGAGTTCAGAGACTAAAATCCAGAAGAATCCTGACTTACTGGGCTGTGGCAGATCACCAGCATTTGTCCTTTTATGTCCTGACTTTGCTCTCCCCCCTGGGACTTTGGTGGGATTTTTCTGAGTTAGTTAGCACTTTCCCTCCCCATCCTTTGACCAATCAGAATCCTTCATGTGCATTCAAATTAACCAATCAGGTTCATCCCAACTTAATTTACATACCCATTTCCAAGATACAAAATATCCTCACAATGCTGCTTGCCCACTGGCTTTCAGGGATCAGATAGTTCAATTCTCAATGGAACCTGCTTGCCCTCTGCTGCCCTCTCGAGTTGTGCTACCACATGGGAGACAAGATCACCTCTGAGCAAAATGTGACAGGAGCAAAGGAAGCACGGAGGGATGTGGCTTCATGGAAAAGCATCCACAAGAGGGTGCTCCCCCTTTTTGTTTGTTTGTTTGTTTGTTTTATTGGTCAGAGGGGGATGGTGCCATCATACTGGAAAATGGTAAGGCCATACGGTGGCTGTATTGGGTCTGCATCTTGCAAGGTGGAGTCTAGGAATCTTTCATTTAGCAGTTATATCAGTTACCTTTCGACCCTGTGGTAAGGGATGAGGGACTACAGATTTAGAGGAAAAGAAAAGTGGGAATTCTATTCTGGCTCATGTCAAGATACTGTTATGATCCATGAAGCGAAGATGGCTCTGAGTCCTGATGACCAGAGGAGAGGCAGGACTCAGGACTCAACCACTGTCTCCATTGTTCCAGAAGGACTGTGAAAACCGTTCTTTGTTTTGCATCAATCAGGTTCCTCCTGGCTGCTAACCATCTCTGGTGTGAGATTCTGCCAACTGTGCCTGGGCCCTGTGTGATTCTTCTCAGCTGGCGTCTTGATGTGTTTATCCTGAGTTCAGTGCTTGTTAAGAGGGGGAAGGAGCAGGCAGGTTACAGTGGTTCTCTATGTCCCGAATGCTGCAACAGTTCCTCATGTTGTCGTGACACCCCCCCCCAACCATAAAATCATTTCATTGCTACTTCATAACTGCAATTTTGCTACTGTAGTGAATGGTAATGTAAACATCTGATATCCATGGATATCTGATATTCAGCCCCAGAAGGGTAGAGATGCCCAGGTTGAGACCCACTGTGTTAGAGTGTGTTGAAGCACATCTTCTTTTGTGTCCTCGTGCAGTGTCCTTGGTCTGGTTGCCCAGGTGAAGTACCTGAAAACGGAACATGGTTTGTTTGCGTCCTTTCTCCCATGGCAAGCAAGAAAGACTTTCTCTCTATACGTTTTATAGGCAAGTATACTTTCTATACTCTCCTTATACCTCTTTTTTAAAATAGGAAAAACCCTATACCTTTCTATACTTTTTAAAGTAGGAAAATTATACTTTCTTATAGGGAAGAGGATGCTTTTGAACTTCCTACTGGGCAGGGTGTGTCCCCCCCTCCCCTTTAGTCTTGGAGGCAGAACAGACTTCAGCCTTTGAGCAGTTCTCTGGACAGTTAGAAGATTCTCCTTCCCGATGAAGAGTCTTCATCTTTCTTCTTTCAAGCCCTGCCTGTAAACTCATCTTGGCCAAGCCTGTAATTTGGAGTTTGAAAAGTCACGGGTCATCCCCTCATCTGTATGTCAGAGCTCCACAAAGAAATCGGAGTCCTTTGTTCCCTGTAAGGCAACCAAAACCATTGGTAAAAGCAGGAGGGGAGGAGACTGCAGAGGGGGCAGGAAGGAAAAAGGAGGCTTTGTGTTTTCCTAGGTGTTGCTTGAATGTTTTAAATATTTTGGCCCATATGGTGGTCTCAGAATAGGATGCTAGAAATAGTGGTATTGAAGAGGCATCTAATAACACATTTGAAATGATTAATTGGCTGTGGGAAGATAGTGTTTGCAATAGTTAAAAACAACTCCCAGTGACACGTGACATGACATTTTTGAGGTTAGGAAATGTCTGAATGCAGGTAGCCAGAGGCAAGTTAAAGGGCTCGGGTGCACTGGACCAAGCTGGGCTTGTTCAGCCGGGCAGCTTGCCTGTTTCTCACTTGTAGTGGAGGGAGCCAGAGGTGGAAACAATAGGGAAGTTTATTTTAGGAAAAATAGAATTAGAACATAGGCGTGAAACGAGACAAATGGCGTGCGGAGCACCTTTCAGTGAGAAACTCTGTATAGGACATCACTGATTTTGCATGGCTACTGGCTCCATGTGGTAGGGGCGAGTGGGGTCTGAGTAACTTAAATTGTTTGTAAGCCAAAAGCACAGGGTTAAGATACTTGGCCAAGCTTTCTGTGCTCCTTCCACCAAGTCAGACTTTAGACAGTGTGCTGTCTTAGTCTTCTTTGGATGGACTTGTCATTAGGGAAGAATTTGCAAAGATGCTTGGAGACATTTGTCTCATGAAAAGCTTCGTAAGTCTGGTTGGATTTTAGCTTCAGAAAGGAACATAGGAAAATGTTGCTTCTTTCTGTTCCCTAACTCTATAGTTTTGTCAATTCATAGGCTTTCAAGTAAGTGTGTGCCAGTTGTGGGTAGTAATTACTAACAAGGGATGGTCTTAGTGACTGAGTTACTGCTATTCAGAAATTCTCATGGGAAATAAACCCGTGGAAGAGGAGAGAGCGGTTTATAACTTTGGGATTCCTTTCCAGCATTGGAGGCATCTGCAGAGGTGAGGCAGACAGTAGGGTCTAGGAGAGCCTCATGCAGAGGCTGTAGGATTAGTGTATGAGAGAAACGAGCTGGCAAAGGGGAGGTTGGAACATCCCCCACACGGGGGCTGACTGCTTAGTGTAGTGGCGCTCCAAGTGTGGGAAGATGATCCCAGGTGGAGGTTGAAGATGTTAAGGAGAAGCGTGACACATGAGAGTCTGTGGACCCACACTGAATGAGCAGTGTCCCTGAGTGAGCCCCTGCTGAGCAAATGACTCAAAAAGCCAGAGATACGCGCACCAAAAATAAACCAAAACCCAAGCCAACGAAACCCTTAATTCTTTGCATGGTGGTGCCATATTGATCTGCTAAGCAATCCCCTTGCTGTATCCTGCTTCTCCCTCCTTGGAAGTGTACTCTCTCTTCTCTTAAAAACTTTCATTTTTAACATTTTATGTGTATGGCTGTTTGACCTATGTGTCTGTGTAGCACATGCCTGCAGAGGCCAGAAGAGGGCTCTGGATCAGTTACAGATGGTTGTAAGCTGCCAGATGGGCGTGGGGAATTGAACCTGGGTCTTCTGGAAGAGAACAAAGTCCTTATAACTGCTAAGGCTTTTCTCTAGCCCAGCGTACTGTCCCTTAACCATCTGTCCCTGCTCACTTCTTGTTCAAGGACTTAAGGACCCAGAAACCCTCCTGAGGGATTATCTCAACCATGCTGTTCTCTGATGTCAGAATAGCTGAGAATAGTTTATTCTTCTGGTAGTGTGCAGGTAGCAGGCATACATTTGCATGTCTGTCTGTGTGTCTGTGCTCCTGTCTTCTGATTGGAAGCAAGGTCACCAGACTTTCTTTGTGCCTCATGGTGTCCTGATCTTGAATCGGCTCTCCAGTGAGCCTGACACCAGACTCAATGTGTAACACAGCAGAACTGAGAAGTTCCTATAAGCTACTGAAACCTATATTCGAACTCTATTAATTTCAGCATCTGAGATGATCCAGAAATGATAAGGCTGGCATTTACCCATGTATTGTCTATGAAAAACAGATTTGCTGAGCAAATATATAAAAACAATATGTTTTCCCTAGCAGCTGTCATTGATCTCAGGGAACCATCCAGGGTTGATTCGCCCAGCAAATATTCATTTAATGTAACATTAAAATGTTTGTGTCTTCTCTACACAGAGACCTGGCCTTATGACTTTGAGAAAAGTTATCCAACTCTGAGCCACAGAATATCATTACTGGGTGTTACAGTCTCCTCTATCTCAGAGTGACGTGGTGAGGTGGAACTGTCACATCCTGCCTCGAAGAGAGACACTTGCACTCTTGTCTTTGGCTATCAGACTGCTGAAATGGGGACCTCAAAAGAGTGAACCCCAAAGAATCCTACCTGGGAGAAGGGAGGACTGACAAGCCCTGGGCCAGGACAGAGAAGGGAGGCCAGTAAGATCCTGCCTCAGGAGGAGGCTCTGTCACACAGTCTCCAGGGGTTACCCGGTGATGGTGGCACCTACATGCTCCTGGCCATGGCTTCTTCCTTCCTATACAGCTGTCACATTGCTTCTGGGTGAAAAGGAGCAAGGGAGACTGTGGCTGTCTGGTTTTGCCAAATTAAAGGAAATATATTTTCCTTTACAAATTTCTGTTTCCTAGTTTCTTTAAAATACTGGGAAACTAGGCACACACCTCAGACTTAATTTTAGCTTTAATTTTTCCCCTAAAATAAAATAGCTTAAGTTTTAAGTTACATAGTAAACTCTATTTAGTGTTTATAAATTTTAACACATGCAGATTCCTGAAACCATACCCACGATCAACAAAACAAGTATTCATCTCTCACAAAGTTCCTTGTGTTAAAAAAAAAAAAAATTGTGTGTTGCTGGCAGTGGTGGTCACACCTTTAATCCTAGCATGAGGGATGCAGAGGCAGGCGGATCTCTGAGTTTGAGGCCAGCCTGGTTTACAGAGTAAGTTCTAGAACAGTCAGTACTATACAAAGAAATCCTATCTCCAAAACCCCCCAAATAAAAATATATATAAATAAAAAATAGATAGATGAATAAATAAATAAATAAATAAATGAATAAGCCTTTTCTGTCTCTCTATGTTTCTCTCCGTATCTGTCTCATCCTCCCTCAACCCCCTCATTAAATATAAATGTGTACATATGTCATGTGCCTTCTGTATGACATATTCTTCTGTCTCTCCCTCCCATCTCCCTGTAGGAGTGATGGCTTGTAGGTATGCACTACAGGTCAGGTTTAAGTGGGTTGTGGGATCTGAACCTGTCCCCTTGCCCTTGCATGGTAAGTGCTTTACCCACTGAGCCCTCTCCCTAGACCTCTGACATTCTTTTACAATCTGCCACTGTTGGCCCTTCCCCAGTTAGGTCCCTACAGATCTTTGTGTCCTTTGGTTAAGTATGCATTTTCTAAAATTGTGTTTAAGAGGAACCAGATAGAATATATTTTTTCCTGATTCATTTCTGTATAATTATTCTACAATTTATCCATGCCACTTCAAATATTAATAGCTCATTTAACAACTTTCTAATTAAAAACTATAATAGATGTATTAGTTTTTATTTATTTATTTGGTGAGTTGTATTCCATTATATGCCACATATATCTGATCAATTATCTAATCCCTTGATAGATATTTTGGGTTTCTCAGGTTGGGCTCTTACAAATAGGTTAGCTGTGAAGTTTCTGAGCATTTATGGGGATTTGGTTCGTATTTCTCTTGGGTGAAGCAAATGTCCAAGGAAGCTAAGTGGTTAGTCCACACAACAGGTGTGTGGTTGCCTTTAGAAAATAAAAAATCAAGAAACTGTTTTCCAAAGTGGTGTGCTAACCCATTACCACCAGCATGAGAATCCACTTCTGCCATGTTCTGGTCAGCCACCACATGGTCTGTATCTCTCTTTAGCACGTTTAATAGGTGTGCAGGGCTGTTACTCCTCAGGGTTAATCTGCATCTTAACGGCTGAGGATGCTGTGTGTCTTCTCACTTGCTTATTTATCATCAGCCTGTTCTCATTTTAAATTTGGAGAATGGTTTTATTTTTATTATTCATGTGTGTGTGTGTCTGTGTTTGTGTGAGCGTGTGTACCCACTTGTGTGCAGCTGAGCATGGGTGTCAGAAGAGAACATTGGCTCCCTCCGAGCTTACAGGTGTTTGTGAGGTGCCCGATGTAAGTGCTGGAATCTGAACTCTGGTCCTCACGATAGAGCAGCCAGTGTTCTTACCTGCTGAGCCATTTCTCCAGCCCTGCATAGTCTTGTGAACTGTCTGTTCAAATCATTTGTCCACTTTTGTTCAGCTGTGTTGCTCTCTGAGGCCTTCCTCTATCCTGTATATTAATCAGGTAATCCACTTTGATATATTCAGTCCCAGACAGTGACTTGCCCTAGCACGTTCCTACTTGTATCTTTTTGAGAATAGAAGGTTGTTCTCTCCCTTGGAATCTGACGACTAAACTTCTGCTACTTTTGAGGCCCTTTGTATCTTAGAGATATTTGCCCCCAACTGAAGATCTCCATGATTACTTTCTATCTCCTTTGGGGTGTATTTCCACATCAGCTTTACATCTAGGCCTATGATGAATTCTGAGTTATTTTAGTACATTTCTTTTTTTTTTTCAATTTTTTATTAGATATTTTCTTCATTTACATTTCAAGCGCTATCCCGAAAGTCCCCTATACCCTTCCCCCCCACTCCCTGCCCTGCTCCCCTACCCACCCACGCCCACTTCTTGGCCCTGACATTTTAGTACATTTCAAATAAGTAAATTTTGCTTATTGTCTGAACAGCAAGGATTGCTGGCTATCACCAGGAGCTAGAATTGAGGCACCAGACCGAGTCCTGTATTCTGCCAGGAAGAGCCTGTCCCTCTCTGAACTTGATTTTTACAAGCCACCCCTGTGAAATAATGAACATTTTTTTCTAAGTTGAAAGTACATTCATTCATTTGTGAATGTGTATATGTGTATATGGGTGTGCATGCACTGTGGTGTAGTTGTGGATGTTTGTGGAGTCTGTTCTCTCCTTCACCGTGTGCATACCTTGGATTAAACTAATGTCAGTCCTGGTGGCAAGTGTCTTTACCTGCTGAGCCATCTTGTTGATCCTAAACTTGTTCTGAACAGCAGCAGCAGTTATAGCAAAGTTGTTCAGCATAAATTGTCTTCTTGTTATCTTGGTGAAGTGATTGACAGTATTTGAGAGCAATATAATAGACTTAAGATACTCTTTAGTTTTTTTTTTTTTAATCTTGTGTTTTGCCTGTATGTAATCTGTGTACCAAGTGCATACCTGGTACCCACAGATGCCAGGAGATGCTGCATCCCCTAGAACTGGAGTTATAGATGAGAATCACTGTGAGTGCAGGGACTCGAACCTATGTCCTCTGGACAACCAACGAGTGCTCACAATCTCTGTGTTTTCTAGAAATACTGATGTCAGGCACTGAAAATAGTAGTTTTTTTGCAGGTACATGTTCATGTGTACATGTATGCACATGTATGCACATGTATGTATATGCATGTGGACTCATGAAGATAACCTTGATTGCTGTTTACCTTGTTTATTGAGTTGGGTTATCTCATGACCTGGTACTCACCAAATAGGCTAGCCTGGCTGCCCACTGAACCAAAGAGGCTGCCCTGTCTCCACTGCCGCAACCCACATGTCTGTTTTTTCAAATGGGTTTTAGAGGATCAAACTCAGGCCCCCATGCTTGCCACGCAAACATGCTACTGACTGAGTTCTCTCTCCAGATAACTATTTGTTACTTGCATTTCAAATATTAGCCTCTGCTTTTTAGAGCATTTAGCGTGTCCACACTGGACAGTCACTCTTTCCACTAGACTTGTTCCACGGGCCACAGTCTTGGGGCCACCGCCACTGCAGCAACGTATTTCTCTCCAAGGTTGGTGTGTGGCTGGTAACTTCTCAGCCTAAATTATTTTCATTATTTCCTGAGTCTCAGTCCATTAACCAACTTGGTCAAAAGGCCAGGAAGAGAGATGGCATTCTGAAATTATTATTAGCATTTTATGGTGAATGCTAACTATTGTACATTTACGGCCGATTAAGCTTTGCTCTCTCTGTTTTATTATGGATTATGACAGGGATTTCAAGACTGAGTTCTGTTAAATAATAAATAGAATCAGCAAGGTCATTTTCTACCTGACCAAAGAAATGCTTTGCAGTCAAAGGCATGGATTCAGGAGTCAGTTAAGTGTCTCTAGGGAATGGCAATGGAGCCGGAGTTAAGATTTCCACAAGTGCTTAGGACATTTGCAGCAAGATATGATATTACTGTTTATTCCAGGGATGCATTTTCTGCCTAAACTCTAAGGCATACCTTGAAGCAAAGGTCTCAGAGTGGGTGCTCATGAGTAATTTGAACCTATATATGAACTTGGTCAGATTTGGATTATATTCATGGTGTGTATGTTTTGTGTGTGAGTATGTGAATATCTCTGTGTATCTCTATGTGTGTGTGTCTGTCTGTGTGTGTCTATGTATATCTCTGTGTGTGACTGTGTATATGTCTGTCTGTGTGTATGTGTATGTATGCATGTGTTTATACATGTGTGTCTATATGTCTTTGTGTGTGATTGTGTATGTGTACGTATATCTGTGTTACACATATGTAGGTGGCACAGGGAAAAAGAAGAGGGCACTGAGTATCTCTTCTGTCACACTCTTGCTCCCTGGAGACAGAGTCTCTCACTGACCCTGGAGCTAGGCTGTGGGGCAGCAAGCTGAAGAGGGTTAGGTCCTCCAGTTCCTGCCACACAGGACACTGGCATTACAGGCTCATGTGTGCACATGTCTGGCTTCTTACATGACTGCTGGGGATTTAAACTCAGATCCTCATGCTTTGCAGCAGAGCTATCTCCTTGGTATCCCTGGTTATGATTTTTAAAATAGATTTTCATTAGAGAACATTGTTTCAAATAATGGGCTTCAATGTGACATTTTCGCATGCGCATATAATACACTTTGTTCAGAATTGTTTTTTTTAAGTTGGCTGAATTGCTTGAAAAAATCCTAGAATTTCTCATAAAAGTCTAGATGTGGACCAACTCTAGGCTCTTTTCATTCACAGCCTCTGCCATAGCTGAGTGCTGGCCCCCTCACCCTAAGAAGGGACTGTTTTCATCCTCCGTATCTTCATCTGGCTTGTTCTCCTTATTTTGTTGACCTCCTTGACCTAACAGTGGAGGCAACTGAGCTTGAGAGCTTGGACTGAAGGTAAAAATAACTAGAAGATTTTGTTCTGAGTTTCAGGCATCTTTATTACTTTATATCAAGGATGGTTCCAATTCTGGGGTCCTGGATCAAGCTCAGGATTCAAGCGCTGGTTCTGCCTGCTCTGTGCTTATGGATGTGACTCCTCTCCGAATGAATGATTCCCAACACTGGTGCTTCCCTGGCTTGTTTGTGGTAGAGATTCCATTGGCACCTGAATAGTTTCATATCTGCTCAGCACTGGCACACATGAACACATAACCGCTCTGGGTAGATGACAAACCTTTTCTTAGATCACAAATGAATTTTCGTTGGTTGAAAACGAAACTTCTGCTGGTAAGAGTGATGGTCAGTCAGTTTTGAATGACAACAGGATTTAGGATCATCTAGGAGACACACTGTAGTGGTTTGTATATGCTTGACCCTGGGAGTGCCACTATTAGAAGGTGTAGCCCTGTTGGAGTAGGTGTGGCCTTGTTGGGGTAGTTGTGTCACTATGGGTGTGGGCTTTAAAACCCTCATCCTAACTGCCTGGAAGCCAGTATTCTGCCAGCAGCCTTCAGATGAAAATGTAGAACTCTTAGCTCCTCCTGCACCATGCCTGCCTGGACACTGCCATGTTCCTGCCTTGATGATAATGAACCGAACCTCTGACGCTGTAAGCCAGCCCCAATTACATGTTGTCCTTATAAGAGTTGCCTTGGTCATGGTGTCTGTTCACAGCAATTAAAACCCCGACTAAGGCACACACCTTTTATTATGAGGGTATTTCCAGAGAGCTTTAGCTGAGGAGAGAAGGCCCACCCTGAGTGTGAGCAGGACCACTCCATGAGTTAGAATTGGAGAAGTAATAAAATACAAAATATGACAAAACAACAACAACAACAACAAAACTGTAGAGGAGGAAGACATCTGAGGACCAGCATCCTTCTCCCTCTGCTTCGTGACGTGGACAGCATATGACAGCTACCTCCTGCTTATGCCCCAGGAAGGACTGTGACCCCACAAAGCCTTCCTTAAGTTGCTTTTGTCTGATACGTTGTTACAGAAGTAGGAAAAGCAAGACACAGAGAAAATAAGAAAGGTGCTTTCTCTTTTATTCCCCATCTGCTGAGAAAGGCGAGGAGGAACATTTTTTGTCTCATAGAGGCAGACAATGAGATAGCTCATGCATTGGCTTGATAGTGCAGTCAGTTGTTATTTTAGCATTAATAGTAACACAAGGGAAAATGTGATAACCTATAGACACTATCCTGCCTTGATATCTTTCAAAACAGGGAGACGAATGTCTCCTCCCAAACACCCTGTTCACATAAGCGACCCTCTTATCTTTAATATGAAACAAATCACTTAGAGTGGAGATTCCTTTCTTCGGCAGACTTGGGGGAAATGGACCTCTACTCTCTGGGGATAGTGGCGTAGTGGAGGTGCTGTTTGGTATTTGATGAGCAAACGGAGAATCAGGAGTCAGATAGAAATGAATGGGTGATGAGATGAGATGGAGACAAATTGGTCTGTAGTCATTGCGTTCCCCCGTAACTAGAATCAGAGCTTAATGTGTTGTACTTCTTTAACTAAGAGGACTCTCCCCTATTCTTCCTTTTCTTCTTTTAAAGGATATTAGCTTGAGGAGCTAGTTAGTGCTGACACAGAACAGTATTTCTGAGGGCTCTTAATCCCAGGAGCATGCATGCAGTGAACTCTAACATTAACTACAGAAGGAATGCTTGCTTTCCACAATGCATCTTTGGTTAACATACAGTTCTGTGATGATAAGTCATCAGAACAGTCATGTTGTTTTTAGAGCCATTTTTAATTCCAGTGATTGGAAATGATTTTGATGGCAATTAAGAGCATTATCAGAATGACTCAAGGTTGCCAGCCATGGCTCCTCATTAGCTGATATCTAACCTCATTTCCTGCTTCTCTTTCCAAATTAACTTTACATCTTACTGAATAGGCATTGTTTTTCCATGTCTGCAAAGCTCCCTGTGTGCTTACTGTGCTCACTGAAACCATCTTTAGTAGAAGAGGGTGTGGTCCTCTGGACCTGTAATGCAGTTTGATATTAGTGCCACCCAGGTAGCTTTGTATCTTCCCCTCTGTCCATGTGCATCAATTTCCACAGACTGGCAGAGATCTCTGGATGCTGCTAAGAAGCAGAATAGGATTGTCACGCTGTGAACACATGACGGTGAGTATGATGCTCAGGATAAGTTAAGTCTAATTCAAGAAGAAGTCTAATTCAGGAAAACATGATGTATTTAATATCTTAAATACTATAACAGGCACGGAGGAGGTCCTCTACCTTCCATGTGGTCTCATTTGACTCCTGTCCAACCCTGAAGGACTACTGTTATCTTATGTTTGTCTGGAGGCTCAGACACCTGATTCTGTGTTGGAATCAAGGATGCTCGGCTAGCATGCCCCAGCATATCTCAGACTCAGCAGCTTCTTCCCAGAGCTCACCAACTTCTGTTCTGTGTACCACGATGCTGTACCAGCAACGAGCTTCTTACTGTGTTGCTTCATTCCTGAAATTCCCCATGCAGGAGTAAGAAATAATTATTGTTCTTGCTTAGCCCATAGATTGTGGGAGTTATGACTCAGGTCTAGTGGCCTTCTCTGTAATGACTGGTGAGCCAGCAGTGGGCGTGGCACCTACAAAATGTGTTTTCTCGTTGAGTGTATCTTCCCTCGCCAACACTGTTTGGAGATTCACTTAATGACTGCTACTCACGCAGTCTACAGAAGTCATAAAGTCTGTTATCTGAGGATACTGCCCAATGGGGTGAAAATGTAGCCTGAGAGTACAGAACAAATATAGGCCAAGAGAAATTTCTGGGAGACACCGGGGTTTCTCTCTCTCTCTCTCTCTCTCTCTCTCTCTCTCGCTCTCTCTCTCGCTTGCTTGCTTCCTTTCTTCCTTCCTTCCTTCCTTCCTTCCTTCCTTCCTTCCTTCCTTCCTTCCTTCCTTCCTTCCTTTCTTTCTTTCTTTCTTTCTTTCTTTCTTTCTTTCTTTCTTTCTTTCTTTCTTTCTTTCTTTCTTTCTTTCTTTCTTTCTTTCTTCTTTCCTTTCTTCCTTCCTTCCTTTCTTTCTTTCTTTCTTTCTTTCTTTCTTTCTTTCTTTCTTTCTTTCTTTCTTTCTTTCTTTCTTTCTTTCTTTCTTTCTTTCTTTCTTAGAGGGAAGAGTTAGACTAAGGTACACGTGTTTAGGAACAGTGCCATTGGGAAGGCCTATCATGGTTCCTCTATTATGGTTCCTTATCTCGTTTATTTGTGTCTTACCAGCATGCGTTTGCCACCAGGATGGACCAAGTGCTATGAAACTGAGAGGCAGAACAAACCCTCCTGTCTTTAAGCTGCTTCTGGGAAGTATTTTGTTAAAGTGATAAGAAGAATAACTAATTTAGTGCTATGTAAGACATTGGCCCTCTGTTATGAATGGAAACACGAGGGATTATCATAAAAAATTCTTAGTTAAAACATATTTTAAGGACAGATAAAGCCAACTTAAGTCTGCAACTACTTTCTCCTCAGATATCTCCACAGTGTAGTCTGGCGTATTAATTAGTTAGGATTTCTTTCATTTCCCAAGGATCTAGTAAGTCATTTAGCCAGGGTAGCCTATTTTTCTCTCAGAACAAGAAGTTTGGAGACATGTAATACAGAACTGGCCCAACTGTTCAAGGAGCCACATCTTGGCTTCTTTTTGTCTCTTCATTCTAGTTGAAGACCTGTGTTCCACTGGTGGCAGGATGGCCACTCTGGCTCTAGATCTTGTACCTGTTTTCCAGGCTAGAAAGATAGAGGCAGACAGAGGAAGAAACATCATGTTAGGTGAGTCTGCTCCATTGTGTCAAGAAAACAAGAGTGCCATGGAAGCCCTGTTCACTAACACCCGTTAAAATATTCATTGGTTAAAATGGGGTCACAAAAGTCTTATTTCTGGTAGTAAGACGTGTGGGGATAAGGGATGTTGAGTGGGCATTTCCAAGTGTATGGCTCTCAACTCATTACTTCTCCATAATCTTACATGCATTTATCTGCACATAAGGAAATTGCAGTGACCGTCATTAGAAATGAAACACACTCTTATGCCAGTTACTTTTGTGCCATGGTGGCAACATACTTGACTAAAACCACTTGGGAAAGAAATATTTCCTTTGTATTGCTGTTTCCGAGGGTTCATGCCATGCCAGGGAGAGCATCATGGTGACAGGAGTATGTGGCAGAGGCTTGGTGGACAAGAAGAGGGGAGAGGGAGTGTAGGGAGGGATCAGGCAAGACTCACTTCTATCAGTGTATACCCTGGTTTGGACTTTCTCCCACCAGACTCTAGCTGCTACCATGCCTTATAGCCCAACAATATCATCCTATTATGAATCCATTAAGGAATTAATCTATTCATTAGGTCAGAGCCCCTGGGATCTTATTGACTCTGGAGACACCTCACAGACACACTGGGATACATCATTTCCTCATCTCCCGGACTGTTCTCAATTCAATCATACTGACACTATCGACCATCAGAACCCGAGACATTGCTTGGCAGTTTATTTCTTTCCATCAGTTTGACTTGGTAATTCTTTTTCCTGTCAGTTATATGTTTGTTAATTTACTCTGTTGAGTTCCTGTCTGTTTCCCTAGAGCTCATGGGTACTGCAACATTAAACCTTCTTTCCTTGGTACATTAGGTATTTAGGTTGTATATTTTCGCTCTGACATTGAATATTTAAATGTATGCTATTGTAATGCTTATGTAATGATGTGAAAAGTTGATTTTTTTTGTTTTTTGCTTTTTGTTTTTTTTGAACATAGGGCATGTTCTATGTGAGCAATTGCTGGGGTTTCATTGTAGAAATCCATTTTTTTCCCCTCCTAGTATCTCTGGAGTATTAAATAAGATAACGTGTTTCCTGTTGTAACACCAAAAACTTTGCAGATTTTTGACTGTTTTGCATTGAAATCAACCCATGTTATACCATTGTTTTTGTTATTAAAGCAGAGGATGCAGGAAGTAGTTGAATTCATTGGTGTGACTGCTTTTGGGACTTGTGGTGACATAGTCCTGTTGTGACATGGCTCTTTCTGCTTTGCTTGGCTCTCACCCAGTCTTTTGTTATTTACCATTGTCAGTGTTCTGGCTGCTAAACACTCTGCTATCCCCTGTAATGATTTTAATTGTACAGTCCATCTGGGACCCACGGGTATTAGAACTGTATCTTCACTAAGAGTGAGCTGGTGTGCATCCAGACAGTTACAAGGGAAATGAGCCGCTCATGTTGGGAAGCCATGGCTCACCCTTGGTGCTCTCAGTGGGGTGAGCTTTGCTCCTCTTTTTAAGACTGCATCCAGAAACTTCAGGTTGTTGGAAATGGAGTTTGGTAAAGATGGACTTGCTGTTCAACTTCCTTTGAGAACTAGAAAAAGAAACAAACAAACCCCTAGCATTCAAACAAAAGCAGAGGCCATGTTAGACAATATGTGTTGACTGTTTAAGAGGAGGGAGACTTGAGAGCATGATGTTGTCATTCATCTAGCTAGTGAGGCTTTGGGGAGGTGTTTACTCCTCATCCTACACATGCCACACGAGATCCTAACTGTCTCAAAACCCAGCACCTGCCCACAAGGGTGTGGAACGCTCACAAGAACAAGTCGCAAGCAAACATCACTTGATATCCATAAACATGCCCTTCCATATAGTGTCTTCTCACTGTCACAGAGCTCCCTGCTCACCTCCTTCTGGTGGTTTCCTGATGGTCTGTGAATTAAAATTACTAGTCATTGCCAGGACTCCATAGGCTTATCCCACCTGGTCCATAGCATCATCTCTTGCCGTATTCTTTCCTCCCTATGTTGGTTACAATGTCATTCTTGTTGTTCCTCAAGGAATGTCCCCACCTCTGTTCTGTGGTCCCCTCTGTCTGAGAGACTCTTCTTTGAGGAACTCTCCCATTTCATGGGATGTTGCTTCAGTGCCTATTTTCCAAGCACCCCCTTTCCACTACATACTTCTCTCTCTATATATATTGCTTAGTCATTCTTACCTGCATTCAAGATTATCCAGCTTTTTCGTTATATTTTTATACTGTTTATTGTTTCATGTGGAGAGTTCTTACAGTTACAGCCCCTGAATGATAACGATATCTACTGCGCAGTACATACTAAATCAGTGAATGGGCTCTACATATGATATTGGTATGGGGGTTTATTTGTTTTATATTACCAGCCAGGACTTTGATGTCCAGTAATAATGACAGGTGCCTCATATCAATTGGTACATGACACTCCGAGGCTTGTTTCAAGTGCATTGCCTGCATTAATTCATTATTTAAGGTGCCTTTGAGGTATAGGTCCTATTATTTTCCCCTATGTTCAGGGGCTAGGAAATGGAGAGTATTAGGCAGCCAGGTTAGTGACATGTAGGTAGAGCCTAGAGAAGCCAGAGTGTCTCAACCTTGAACAGTCTTCTATGTTCTTAGCCATTGTATCTGCTTTCCTTTTCCTCCAGTTGGACACTGAGTAAATACTGCACCAATGAAATGAATAGTTCATAAAAGGCTATAGAGTGGGGCTGGGAAAATGTCCAGTTTGTTATGTGTTTGCGATATAATCATGCATATAAGCATGAAGATCCACTTCACACCTATCCAACTACTCACCCAACCCCCCAACCCCCCACCCACCAACACAAACAAACAAGCAACAAGAGACGATCATATGCCCCAGTACAGGGGAATGCCAGGGCCAGGAAGCAGGAGTCGGTGGGTTAGGGAGCAGGGTGGGGGGAGGGTATAGGGGGCTTTGGGGATTGCATTTGAAATGTAAATGAAGAAAATATCTAATAAAAATTAAAAAAAAAGAAGTACATCGTTAATGCCAAGTAAAGAGGAGTCCTGGGGGGCTGACTGGCCAGCAGGTCTAGCAGAATAAGTAAGCCACAGTTTAGTGAGCGAATTTGTCTCAAAAAATAGTATGGATAGATCAGGGACTGTGCCTGGTGTTGATCTCTGGGTTCTAGATGCTTGTGTACCTGTAAACACAAGTGTGTACACATATGTCTGTGTTGGGAAAAATAGTAAGAGAATGGAGGAGCATAATGAAAGGTACTCACTGTGTTACATAAATGGGAAGCAGAATAGGGAGTCTCACACTGAGCCATCTCAGGGATGGAGAGGTCAGGTCCCCCCAAGCTTCTCAGTTTCATTTCAAAGGAGACATGGGATTCACTGGGGCCTTAGAATAGTTCCTTCCAATAGGCAAGGAGGAGGCAAAAGTGGGGCATCCTAAGGATTGAAAAGGGAATGATAAGTCACGTGTATCAAACATGTCTTTAAACAGACCGGAACATGAAGGAGGAGCAACACCATGGCTACACCTTCCTGTAGCCAAAATATTAGAGGCGCATGCCTGTTAACACTTGGAGATTTATTTTTAGGAAGGTAGCAAGTGGAGGTTTCTTTCTTTCCTTTTGCTTAATTCTGTAGTAGATAATAACAATAATTAAAGCTAATGGAGATAAAAACATTGTGACACTCCAGCCTCATATCTATTTGACACTGTAAATTAGAGTATTACTCACTTGGAAATCCAGTTGCCTTGTATATTATTACCACGTTCTCGCAAAGGGCTCATGTGACTCACAATTGGACCTTTGTGTTTCCCTTGAAGAACCCTTGGTTTTCCTGAGAAGGGAGCAGAGTTTATTAAGGAGGAATTACTTCAGAATACTACTGGGAAGCAAGCTGGAGTTTTAGATCCAAGAGGCTTAGCTAGGTTAATCTTGAATATGAGATGAAGTACGGCGTTTTTTGTTTTTTCTCTTGTTCTTTTCTTCTCAGTGCTCACAGGAACTGAAGGTCTCACTATTGGTAGTTTGCTTACTTTTGAGTGTGTGTGTGTATGTGTGTGTGTGTATATGTGTGTGTGTGTATGCTGCTATTCACATGTGGGTATATATACATATCAGTATGTGTGTGTGTGTATGTGTGTGTGTGTGTGTGTGTGTGTATGTATCTACTCGCATGTGGATACATTCTCTTTCCCTCTGTCTCTGTTTCTGTCTCTGTCTCTCTGTCTCTCTGTCTGTCTGTCTCTCTTTCTGTATGTGTAGGTCACAGGACAACCTTGGCTATCAGTCTTTAGAAGTTGTTCACTGCCCCAGGGCCTTTCATGACTTGGTACTCACTGGTTAGGTTAAGCTGATGGGCATAGAGTCCCAGGAACTACCCGTTGTCTCTGCCTCCCTGGTGCTGGGATTATGAATAGGTGCTACCATACCTGGCTTGTTTACATAATTTCTGGGATTAAACTCAACTTCTCACCCATGGAAGGCAAATACTTCAATGCTTTGATTCCATTTTAATGGATAGTGATGAAAATCTCAGAATGTTCGTAAACTACATTAATGAATTTAGATGACTAAGGAATCAGGTCTAGTAAGCCTGAAAACTTGATCCTGGGTGTATACTGATTTTAATGCCAATCCGAAGACCTCATACCAATTCTAAACCTTAACCTGGGGTCCTGGTAGCTTGGTGAGTTAAACTCCTTATCTTAGCTCTGAGGGGAAGCAGCCACCGGGACCCCTGTGAGGAAAGATGCAGTTTGCCTTGGGAGCCTAGAAAAGGGCCCTTTGACTCTGCAGCTATGAAGGTTCATTTCTGTTTTTCCCTGAATTAATTACTTAATAAGAAGGTCAGATTCAGTAAGAAAGGAATGGAGACGTAGCTTAAAAGTCAAAGGTATGAGAGTCATCAGACCCAGGCCTGGGAACCAGCACAGTGTCGTATCAAATTATTTACAGTTGTCATAGAGCCAGTTCAGGTCCAAAGGGAGGGGACATTAGACCCCCTATGCCACAAGAGAATTGTCAAAGCTTGTGTGACTGTCTGTCTTTAGTCTGCCACAGGGAGTTAACATCCTTCAGATCAATATATGGATCAAAAGAATTTAAGAGATCTGAGAAGGAAATATGGGTTTTAAACAAAAACTTCCTTCCCATAATAACTGAAGAAAGAAATAATAGAAACTATAAATGCATTGTATTTATCAGCAGGATTATCTATCCACTATTTGACTTCCATGGAAGGAGAGCTTAGTCTACGACTGGGAAGTCTGTTTATTTAAGGGAGAAATTTTGTTTATATCTTTTTCCCAGGCATTTTTTTTAAATTGATTTTCTCCTTGGTAAACCTTTCCAATGAATCATGTCGAGTTTTGTTGGGTGAGTTAATGAGCTGGAAAGGGGGCAGTCTGCCTCCCTCCATCGTTCATGAGGGATAAAGGTTTCTATCCCAAATCTGTCATGCCTCAGGACAAAGTAGAGGGTTAGGGACCTGCTCTATGGCCAGGGTTCAACATAGCATGGCCTTCATTTTCTCTGGGGATGGCAACACAGGTTACTGTCTCAGTCACTAATGTTAGATGTAGAAAGTATTAAAGGGCATTGGGAATGTAGCCTGATGTGTGTGTGTGCGTGTGTGTGTGTGTGTGTGTGTGTATGTGTGTGTGTAGGAGGAGGAGGAAGAGGAGGAGGAGGAGGACAGAGATTAAATACGCATGTCCATTTTGACTTCTAATTCATGTGCAGTCTCATTGATAGGAAAGTGAGTTGACCTGCCAAGGCCCACAGTGGAAAGACATCTGCATGTGTCTGTGTTGCTGATTCAAGATATCTGCTTCCTGATCAGACAGCCATGTAGGTCACAGAAAACTTCAGCCACTTGTTTCTAAAGGTCTGAAAAAAGGCAGGGGTGAGACCATTGTTTTGTATTGGGAGATACCTGGTTGTCTGGGAACAGAGAGAAAGCACTGTCTGGTGTTTCCTCATATCTCACTCATGCATTAGAGCAGCATGTGGATCAGGACCTCAGAACAGGCAGAAGGTTAATTCTGCACATGTTCCACTTAACTTTGGAGCTGATGGATCCTGACAGATGCAGCCTGCAGTGGTGGGGCAGCTAATGGCACAGACAATGAAGTCAGACTCGATATGTGGGAATCTTGGCTCTCTTCACTGAAAGCTGTGGAGACACCTCAACTGTGCAACAGAGGTAAGAAGGGTTAGTGTTATGATCATGAAGTGCATATTGGAGGTACACAGATCTAGCAGGTGCTACAGTGTGACAGTGGTTGACAGCATCAGAGTTTGTATTCTCGAGGGCTGTTCCTAGTGAGCTCTGCACAAAACCATAGGAAGAAATGTTGGATGAATGCTTTCTGCATGGATTTCATTCAATCTTTGGAGGACAAACTGAAAGCAGGCTCCACTTCCATGGATGGTGAGCATTCCCAAAACAGGCAGCACACCTGAGGCAGTAACTAGGCTTTGATGAATGGGCAACTTTTCTCTGTAGTGTGCTCAGAGCTCCCAGTTTGGGGCTGGTGGCATTGGAGATGCCCTATTGTTCTCAAGCTCCTCTAGTAAATCAATTGGAGGTGACATGGCATGCATTGTGTAGGGTGATAATCAGGTATTTGTGATTTAGCTCTGGGGCAGGTGGCCTTGTGCTGTCAGAGAAGAAGAGGGTAAGGACAGTGACAGAGGATGGTAAAATTCAGACCTCATCCACATTCAAACTCCTGTGGTCCAGCGAGGATGTAGCTCAGTTGGTAGAGGGCTTTTCTGGTGTGTATGAGGCCATGGGCTTGATTCTCAGCAACACACACACACACACACACACACACACACGAGAGAGAGAAAGACAGAGACAGACAGAGAGTGAGAGCGAGAGAGAGAGAGAGAGAGAGAGAGAGAGAGAGAGAGAGAGAGAAACAGAGAAAGAGAAAAAGACAGACTGAGAGAGAAAAGAGACAGAAAGATAGAGAAAGAGAGAGACAGAAAACAGAGAGAAGGAGAGAGAAGGAGAGAGAGAGAAGGAGAGAGTGAGAGAGAGAGAGAGAGAGAGAGAGAGAGAACTACAAATGTGGAATGTGTGAGGCACAGCAAATTATAGGTTGCAAAAGTTGAAGTGACAGGCCCACTGTGGAATGTGACAGTCCTAGTGTCTTCCAAGAGCAAATCACAAAGGTTCCTCATTGGCTATTAAATGGGCACATTCCCTGGGGGTAGATGAACTTTGCTACCTAGTGTAACTTTTCTACAGGAGTAATCCATAGGACTCTATTTTCCCCTTTCTGTCTCTACATCACATGTATGTCAGCTATGTCTAGATATTGATGCATACAATGGGGGAAGTCTTAATATTTTGTAAGGGGACATATGTAGCATACATTACAGATTAACTAATGATGTAGACTTGTAAATATGTATTTTAAACTGAGTGAGTGCCAAGACCTAACCAGGTGGTTGGGGAATTCTCACTCATCCAGCATACTAATACAAGAAAGCAGTGTTCTCCTCCTCCTCTTCCTCCTCCTCCCCTTCCTCCTCTTCCTCCTCCTCTTCCTCCTCCTCCTCACTATTACTGTAATCTTTCTCCTTCTTATTGATGTAAATGCACATATCTGTATAGGTCAGAGGCCAACCTCAGTTACCTTCCACTTTTTAAAGTGTGAGACAGGGTCTTTCATTGGCTCCCAACTTTGACAAAGTAGTCTAGGCTAGTTTGCTAACCTAGCGTAATGATCTGCCTATCTCTGCCTCCCATCTCAATATAGCTCTGATTACAAGCATGTGTCACTACGCTTGACTTTTTATATGAGCTTTTGGGATCAAACCCGGGTCCTCAGGCTTTTGAAGCAAGTGCATTACCAACTCAGCCTCAGGAGGGCCCTTCTTTCCCACCATCTCCATCTTTTCTTGAGACTCTTGGCTAGAGGGAACAAAGCTATGTCTTAAGTGAAAGAAGTGTGGCTTATAATAGACTTCTCTGAAAGCCGTAGGAGCTTTAGAAGAATGTCTTAGGTAACTCTGCTTTCTTTCTGCAGCTTCCCACTTACAGAACGAATCTCTCTGTGGCTGTGCTGCATTTCCATGATGGCTCTCACAAGGGCCTCTTATTCCTGCCACCATGAGCCCAGTGTCTTGTGTCTACTGTAGCTGATGGTCTGTCTAACCTCTGGAACTTCTTTCTGCCTTACATAGTTTTTCTCTTGAGATTTCCCCTTTGATGCTTCCCCCCAAGACCCTGAACCTCCTTTACAACAGACTTCTGTAGTGAGGATCAGGTGGATTTCAAAGTCAACTGAGCTACAGGATAAATGGAGGTGGGAGAGCAGAGCTACAGGTTCATACAAGAGGCAAGGGAACACTTCTCTGTATGAAAAGGTTGCCAAGCCTACTTGGGTGTTAATAAGCTTTCATAGCTGCTGGCTTTTCCAGGATCTATCTACCTGTGGGAAGGCAGTATTGATATTTAACTGTATTTACTATAAATACTTAGTCTCTGCTTACCTCTTACTATTTGGGTAGCCTTTGCTGTCCATTTCCTCACAAGTTACTTTTGCTTGTTAAGGGTTGTTTCCTTGTTCTTGTTTCCCATTATGCTTCTTTAATAAGAGTCTTGCCATCTCCGTAGAGAACACTTGCTCTGTCTTCATTCAGGACTCTCCTTAGACCTAGTTCTGGGCCTGCCCCATCTTTTTCTCTTGCCACTTAAAATGATTTGGGTGTGCTTTTGAAGTATGGTTTCCTGTATCTTGGGCTGGGACTTTATACTATGTTGCTTAGGATGATCTTGACCTTCCTGTTTGTGTCTGTGAGTGTTGGGATGACAAGTGTTTGCCACCAGGCCTGGTTTATGCAGGGCTGGGAACTGAACTCAGGGCTGTGTGTGCTAGGCAAGTACTCTGCCCACAGATATATCTATCTCCTCTTCTCTGTTTTATGGCGTTACTTTTCTTTACATAATTTCATTGCAGTCTATATTTTTTTTTGCATTTAACTGTTTACTCTGTGTGCTCCTCTACTAGAATCTTTCTTCTATGAGAATGCAGTCTCTTCTCTTTAAGATGGATTATAGCCATATTTCCCTGGTTGGCATTGAACTCTTGGGAACCATGATTCTTTGGCCTCAGGTCCTCAGAATGCTGGGACCCCCAAGGCCTATGCCACTGTTTTCAAGCAGCAGACAAAGGTTTGTCTGTTTTCTTTCTCACTGCTGGAACCACATCATCTAAAATAGAGGTTGGCAGACTATGGCTCAAAGACCAGATCTGATGGATGACTTATCCTGAGAATGATGTGTGACTTTTACATTATTAAAGGGTTAAAAGAAAAGGGGGAAGAATTCCCTTGAAGTCTGGCTGGGGTATAACTGAGCTAGTAGAGTGCTTGCCTAGTACACATAAGGTCCTGGGTTTAATGCCCAACACTGTGAAAACCAGGCATGGAGGTACATGCCTGTGGCCCCAACATTTAGGAGGTGGAGGTGAAGGTGAGAAATCAGATCTTCAAGGCATTCTTAGAAATAGTGGGAGTGTGAGGCCAGTTTGCACTACAAATCCTATCTTTAAAAAAACAAAAATCCAAAGCAAAACCATATGACAAAAACTACATGGCCACAAATCACCAAATATTTTACTACTTGGTACCTTAAGTTAAACATCTGCCTACAGTTAACTTGGAACAGTGACTAGCTATTAATCAGAGCCTTTCCAAATGAGTAAATGCATCTTGGGTCACTCAGTTTTAGATTCTATAAGGGTTGTTTTTCTTCTCTTAGGTCCTTGATCTAGCCTAGAATAATGTCTTGTAAGCATTTGGTATTCAGTATACTTTCTTGAGGAAAGCCCTTGTACTAGCTGGAATATGCCTTGTCCAAGGAGTGCCACTATTTAGAGGTGTGGCATTGTTGGAAAAAGTGTATCACTCTGGGTGTGGGGTATAAGACCCTTGTCCTACCTGTCTGAAAGCTAAACTTCTCCTAGCTGTCTTTGGAACAAGAGGTGGAAATCTTGGTTCCTCCAGCCCCACATCTGCTTGAAAGCTGCCATGCTCCTGCCTTAATGATAATGGGGGGAACCTCTCGACCTGTAAGCCAGTCCCCATTAAATGTTGTCTAAGTTGCTTTGGTCATGGTGTCTGTTTATAGCAATGAAACCCTAACTAAGACAGCCCTAAAAACATAAACACCAATTCTTGATCCTGAGTACAATAATTGTGGTGAAGTGTTTGCTCATCGCTCAGAGTCACAGCACTTAACCCATGAAAACCCATGAAGGCATCTAGACCCATCACTCCATGAAATGAGGCTGGAGGAGGAAAGTGTTCTACACTGCAACATGGTGGCTATAGCTAACAGAGCCATAATGCACCTCTAAAATGTCCTAAGAGAACAAATACCTTACAAATATCTTTTTCTCCCCCGCCAAATATGACAAATATGTATAGTGATTGGGTTTCTTGGTTTAGTCATCCTACAATGTATAATTATTGGAAAACATTATGTCATATACCATAAGTATATACAATTTCTTTTTATCAGTTAGAAAACAATTCAAAGGGCCAGAGAGATGGTTCCATTGGTAAAGGATCTAAATTTCATCCCCAGCACCCATGTGAAAAAGCCAGCTGCAGTGGCAGGTGTATGTAATTGCAGCCCTAGGGACTTAGAGACAGGAGGATCTCTAGGCCTGGCTGGCCAGCCAACTTAGATAATTAGTGGGCTACAGCTCAGTAAGAGACCCTGTATTAAAAGACAAGGTGGTGAGTGATCGAAGAAGACATCTGGCTTCCATACATAGGCGCTCATCAGATTATGAATTGTTAAGGATTTAAGCATTTTATTAGGCTGGAGCCCCCATGAGCTGATTGTTTTTGGAAATACATGTTCAGAGGTCTGGGTTACTAATTTCCCAGGAGTTTCCTCAATCAAAATTAATCATTTTTGGTGGTACTTTAAGTGTTCAAAAGAAAATAACTGGGCTGAGGATGTAGCACAGTTGGTACGGTGTTGGATTAGCATGTATGAAGCCCTGGGGTTGACTCCTAGCACCAAATAGAACTGGAATTGGTGGTATATGCCCATGATCCCAGCACTTGGAAGGCAAAGGCATGGGGGGGGTGGTTAGAAGTTTAAGATCCTTCATATTCATGTAGTGAGGCCAATCTAGGATACATGGGACCCTGCCTTACAATATAAATGAAGAAAATAATTTGTAGTGTGGAAATGAAGGTGTTGTCTTGATTTTTGCCTTAACTCTACAGGATATACAGTGTACTTTTGCAATGTATTGTTTCTGAAGCTCCTTGAGGTATTTGTTTGAAAAGTGTGGACACTCTGACTTTCTAGCTCATATTCATTTGGTCAGAGTTGCTACAGGGAGACCCCAGGAGTTTATATTTCTAAGAAGTTCCAACTGACATTATGATATTCACTGAGTTGGAGAAATCACTGTTCTGAATTCACCTATTGGGTGAATGGAAGGAAGGAAGGAAAGAAGAAGGGAAGGAAGGAAGGAAGGAAGGAAGGAAGGAAGAAAGGGGAAAGTTGAAGCTGACCATATCTGTACAGTGTAAGACACGGATGTCATCGTCGACTCACTCCAGTCTAGTGCTTCTCTAGCTCCAAAGTCACTTGAACCATACCCAAGGGTCTTGTTAAAATATCCAGGAGTAGTTCTCAGTCCCCATTTCTAACAGGCTGCTAAGTAAATCTGATGTGAGGTCTTTTGGAAGCATCTTTAGCACAGGAAGGATTAGATCAGGAACTTGCCTTTATCTTAAAGGGTCAGATAGTAAAATTATTTGGCTTTGTGGACCACTCATCCTCTATAGTAATGATTTAACTCTGCCATAGTAATGAAAAAGCAGCCATACCTAATACATATATGAGTGGATGCACAGGCGTTCCAACAAAACTTTAACATATGTCCAGCTGGATTTGGCTTGTTGGTCATAATTTGCTGATTCCTGGAGGGTATGCTGACCACTGTTCTTCAGTCACTCAGCAGTTCCAAGTGACAGGTGGTTGGCTAGATGCCTCTATTTGTTTGTGTTATTGTGTAATACCCAAGACTGATGATCTAGAAGGCTGCTGAAGGCTGTCTAAACAATACACAGCTGTTAAGTGGCAGAGTCAGGAACCCTGGCCCCTGGGCTCCAATCTGTGTGTTTCTTCTTTGCATTTTTCAGAATACATGGTAATTGTGATGGTTGGTGTTGACTGTTGAGTTGACAGAACCTGGAATCACCCTGGAGACATATTTCTGGGCATCTCTGCTAGGGATTTTCTATATTAGATTAACCAAGGTGTGAATACCAAACTGTGTTTGGGACCATGTTTAGGGCCATTTCATGTCCAGAGGTCCTGGAATGCATAAGAAAGAGAAAGCAAGCTGAGCAGAACCATTCATGGCTCTATGTTTATTGTGGATGTGACCAGCAGGTCTCCTGCTCCTGTCTCCATGCTGTCTTTGCTTGCTGCCATTTCTTCCTCAACCAGGACTGTACCTCCTTGAACTGTGAGCCAGGATAGGCCTTCCTGTAGCGGATTTTATATGCTTGCTCTAGGAAGTGGTATTATTAGGAAGTGTAACCTTGTTGGAGTAGATGTGACCTTCTTGGAAGACATGTGTCACTGTGTGGGTGGATTTTGAGACCTTCCTCCTAGCTGCCTGGAAGCCAGTTTTTTCCTGTTTGTCTTTGGAACAAGATATAGAGCTCTTAGCTCTTCCTGTGCCATGCCTGGATGCTGCTATCCTCCCATCATGATAATAATGGACTGAACCTCTGAAACTATCAGTCAACAATTAAATGTCCTGTATAAGAGTTGCCTTAGTCATGGTGTCTCTTTATAGCAGTAAAACCCCAACTAAGACACTTCTGCTCCTTAAGTTGCTTTCATCAGGTGTTCTGTTATGTTAGGGTCCAAGCATCACTGAACAAAGGCCCCAGACTCAAATAGTATGCAAAGACAAAGAGCATTTATTCTGCAGAAATTACCGACATGTAGGGGTCAACCATTCAGGAAAAATGGCAACCTTGAATGAAGGTGTGCAAGTCTTTTTTAGGAAACTAGGGGAATGTTAGCAAAGGTTAGGTAATCAAAAACCTCATTGTGGGGGTTGGGAAAGTTACATGGCTCAGTTTTTGATTGGCTGCTATGTTAGTTTTGCTATATTTGGTGAGGACTTGAGAAAATTCCAGGAACAGACTCAGCTCTAGCCTCACTCAGTATTTCCCTTGGCCAGATGTCCCAGGAACTGACTCAGCTCTGAGCTGATTCTCCCTTTGTCAGATCTATCAATGATTTTAAGCTCATTGTCAGTAGCTCCCTCTGGGGAGCCCAATCTGCTTTCCTGGAAAACTGAGCCTTCAGTTCCATTCCCCAGGTTTTTGTTTTTTGTTTTTTCTTTGGGGGGGGGAGCTCTCAGTTACAGAATAGATCTTTCTTTGGAAATAGCCTTCCTTTTGAGTGACTAATGGATTAGAGCCTCCAGAAAATGTAGTTTAGTCCTCTTTGTTTGTATTGCCTGGGAAAGCACCTGGCATATAGTAGGTACTTAGTAAAATCACACAAACAAAAACGAAAATCCAACTCTGTGGTGGAAGATTCAACCTAGCTGTGATACACGAGTAAATATTTACTTATTTAAATCATCAAAATAATTTATAATAGTTAAATGCCTCTTAAATATACATGATATCTTCTGAAGCTAAAAGTAATATGTACTCAATCAGTTTTAAAAATCCATTAGGAAGATTAAACATGGTAGAAATAGAAAAAAAATCCCTTATGAAGTGCTCTTTCATAGGAAATTGTGAAAAGTTCCTGATTAGACAGAAACTGTTCCATCTCTAAGGGAAAATACTCAGAGTGACTGTGGCTTCACAGAATGAATTGGGTAGTGTTCCTTCTGTTTATTCTGTTATTTTGTGGAATAGTTTGAAGAGTATTGGTATTAGGTTTTCTTTGAAGGTCTCATAGAATTCTTCACTAAACCCATCTTGTCTTGGGCTTTTTTTGGTTGGGAGGCTTTTCATGACTGCTTCTATTTCTTTAGGGGTTATGGGACTGTTTTGATGGTTTATATGATCCTGATTTAACTTAGCTATTTGGTATCGGTCTAGAAAATTGTCCATTTCATCCAGATTTCCCAGTTTTGTTGAATATAGGCTTTTATAGTAGGATCTAATGATTTTGTGAATTTCTTCTATTTCTGTTGTTATATTTCCCTTTTCTTTTCTGATTTTGTTAATTTGGATAATGTCTCTGTGCCCTCTGGTTAGAATGGCTAAGGGTTTACCTATCTTGTAGATTTTCTCAGAGAACCAGCTCCTGGTTTGGATGATTCTTTGTACAGTTCTTTTTGTTTCTACTTGGTTGATCTCAGCCCCGGGTTTAATTATTTTCTGCCATCTACTACTCTTCTTTTTGTTCTAGAGCTTATGCTTCTTTTTGTTCTAGAGCTTTCAGATATGCTGTCAATCTGCTAGTGTATTCTCTCTCTAGTTTATTTTTGGAAACACTCAGAGATGAGTTTTCCTCTTAGGTCTGCTTTCATTGTGTCCCCTGAGTTTGGTTATGTTGTGACTTCATTTTCATTAAATTCTAAAAAATCTTTGATTTCTTTATTTCTTCCTTGACTAAGTTATCATTGAGTAGAGCGTTGTTCAGCTTTCATATGTATGTGGGCTTTCTGTTGTTTTTCTTGTAATTGAAGATCAGCCTTAGTCCGTGGTGGTCTGATAGGATGCATGGGATTATTTCAATCTTCTTGTATCTGTAGAAGCCTCTTTTGTGATTGATTATATGGTCAATTTTGGAGAAGGTACCATGAGGTGCTGTGAAGAAGGTATACTTTTGTTTTAGGATGAAATGTTCTACAGATATCTGTTAAATTCATCTGGTCCATAACTTCTGTTAGTTTCAATGTGTCCCTGTTTAGTTTGTGTTTCCACAATCTATCCATTGATAAGAGTGTGGTGTTAAAGTCTCCCACTATTATTGTGTGAGGTGCAATGTGTGCTTTGAGCTTTAGTTTCTTTTATGAATGTTAGTGCCATGGTATTTGGAGCATAGATGTTCAAAATTGAGAGTTCTTCATGGTAGATTTTTCCTTTGATAAGTATGAAGTATCCTTCCTTATCCTTTTTGATAATTTTAGGTTGAAAGTTTATTTTATTTGATACTAGAATGGGTACTCCAGCTTGTTTCTTGGTACCATTTGCTTGGAAAATTGATTTCTAGCCCTTTACTCTGAGGTAGTGTCTTTCTTTGACTCTGAGGTAGGTTTCATGTATGCAGCAAACTGTTGGGTCCTGTTTATGTATCCAGTCTGTTAGTCTATGTCTTTTTATTGGGTAATTGAGTCCATTGATGTTAAGAGATATTAAGGAATAATGATTGTTGCTTCCTGTTATTTTTTATCTTATTTTTATATTTGTGTGGCTATCTTCTTTTGGGCTTGTTGAAAGATTACTTTCTTGCTTTTTATTTTTATTTTTTAATTTTTTAAATTTTTGTTTTTTTGGTTTTTCAAGACAGGGTTTCTCTGTATAGCCCTGGCTGACCTGGAACTCACTCTGTAGTCCAGGCTGGCCTTGAACTCAGAAATCTGTCTGCTTTTGCCTCCCAACTGCTGGGATTAAAGGCATGTGCCACCACTGCCCGGCCATTTTCTTGCTTTTTAAAGGGTGTAGTTTCCCTCCTAGAAGGATGTTGGTGTTGGTGTTTTCCATCTATTATCCTTTGTAGAGCTTGATTTGTAGAAAGATATTGTGTAAATTTGTTTTTGTCTTGGAATATCTTGTTTTTTCCATCTATGGTAATTGAGAGTTTTGCTGGATATAGTAACCTGGGCTGGCATTTGTGTTCTCTTAGAGCCTGTATAATATCTGCCCAGGATCTTCTGGATTTCATAATCTCTGGTGAGAAGTCTTGTGTAATTCTGATAGGTCTGCCTTTATATGTTACTTGACATTTTTCCCTTACAGCTTTTAATAGTCTTTCTTTGTTTTGTGCATTTAGTGATTTGACTACTATGTGACGGGAGGAATTTCTATTTGGAGTTCTGTAGGCCTTTTGAATGTTTATAAGCATCTCTTTCTTTAGGTTAGGGAAGTTTTCTTCTATAATTTTGTTGAAGATATTTACTGCCCTTTAAGTTGGGAATCTTCACTCTCTTCTATACCTACCATCCTTAGGTTTGGTCTTCTCAGTGTGTCCTGGATTTCCTGCATGTTTTGGGTTAGGAGCATTTTGCATTTTGCATTTTTTTGACTGTTGTGTCAATGTTTTCTGTGGTATCTTCTGCACCTGAGATTCTCTCTTCTATCTCTTATATTCTTTTTGGTGATGCTTGCATCTATGACTTTGGTGTCTTTCCTAGGTTTTCTATCTCCAGAGTTGTCTCCCTTTGTGACTTTTTATTGTTTCTATTTCCATTTTTAGATCCTGGATGGTTTTGTTCACTTCCTTCACCTGTTTGGTTGTGTTTTCCTGTAATTCTTTAAGGGAGTTTTGTATTTCCTCTTTAAGGGCTTCAAGCTGTTTACCTGTATTCTCCTGTATTTCTTTAAGGGAGTTATTAATGTCCTTCTTAATGTCCTCTAACATCATCATGGGATGTGATTTTAAATCAGATGTGATTTTGCTTTTCTGGTGTGTTGGGGGTAACCAGGGTTAGCTGCGGTGGGAGAACTGGGTTCTGATGATGCCAAATATCCTTGGTTTCTGTTGCTTATATTCTTGCACTTACCATCTGGTTATCTCTGGTGTTAGCTTGTCTTGTAGTCTCTGACTGTGGCTTGTCCCTGTTGCAAACCTGTGTGTCAGAATTCCTTGGCTCTGGGAGGAATTTGTGTACGGACAGCTGTGGCACAGCTGGGGTGCAGATGGAAACTGGAAGAATCCTGTCCCTGGCTGTTCCTTAGTTCCTGTATCCTGAGGATTCCAGGCAGGTTACTCTGAGCAGAAGTGGTGGTCTTACCTGTGCTCACAGGTGTATCTGCACCCCGGGAGACCAGCTCTCTCTCAGCAGTATTTGGGAATAGAGAGCTGTGGCACAGGATCAGCTCTGGGTCATGATTAAATATTTATTGAATGAATGGTTCTTTCATAGTTGCTTATAAGCAAAGAGCATCTTGTAAGATTTCACTTCTAATGTCAATGTTTTTTGTTTGTTTGTTGTTTTCTTATGAAAAGATTTGAGAGGTAAAGCACACAACTAACAAGATATCCAGTAAAACTTAGAGTAAGTCCTCGAACCCAGACTTCTCTATGCACATGCTTCTTACCCAGAAGGTTTCTGTTTGAGAAGCCCATTGCAGGGATCTGAATATTTTACTCAAAATAGTCCTCCCTAGTTATTTTGAGACTTCACAGAATTGAGAATAGAACAGTGTGTGACAAACCATCCTGGAGCCTAGTGGATTGGGGACAATGTCCATAGTGTAACACTATTGACACAGCCTCTATGGTGGAGTGGAGAATTGTTCTGAATCCCAATTGTCAGTCAATTTGAATTCCATTAACCACTGGAGATGAGGGGTTAGAGGCCTGTGTGTGTGTGTCCGTGTTCTCTAGTGTCTTATTTTAGAACATCTGATGCAATTCATAAAATGACATCCTCAGATTTCTTGGTAAAAATATGTCATGATGAGAGAAAACATGCTATAATTTGAATGCAATTTAGATGTCGTCTGACACAAAGTGTATGTTGAAAGCACTGCAACTAATTCTGAGGAGAGTTATATAGGAGATGAACAAGATGGCAGCCCTGAAGTGAAATTTCCAGAGGTGAAGAAGCTACAGAATGGTGGAGTTGGTCTTGATTCAGAGGATTCTCAGAGGCAACAGCTGCAGCAACAGGTAACTGCAGCCAGGTAGATTTCCTTAGCATTTCTAAGCACACTTGCCCCTAGTGACTTAATTGTGTCCCTTACAAGTTGCTCAGCTCTGCACCCTCTTGAGACTATCACAGGGCATCTGGGCTTTGTAGTGACTTCACATCAGCTTGTTTCTCTCTCTGTTGTAGTGGAGCAGCTAACTTGGTTAGTTTGTCTCAAAACAAGAAAATGTAACTGTACCATTCTGAGCTTTATGTATTCATGATATTTATTATTTATCATCCCTCCTAGATGCCTGCCAGCAGGAAAGAAATGCATTTGTTTCTATGGTATACATCTACCACATCTATCCACCCATTCAGCAAACAGTCAAATACTGTCTGCGTGTCAGGCACTGTTCTCAGTGGGGAGAGACAGTGAACAAATGGAAAAAAAAAACTTTGGATAGAGTGAGGAGAAAAACAACCAAATCAAGGACTTGAAGGTCTAGGAAGTATGTGGGGGAAGGGCTCATTTGCACAAAGCTCTGAAGATACCAGGGGCAACCTCTTCAGACTCTAGCGAGAAAGGAAGGAGAGAGGTGGTAAGGATGAAGGTTATGGGTACAGATACTTCATCCCTTTTGATGCTTTGCCTTTTATGGTGGGTGACATGCACAAGACTGGCTTGGGGAGAATTAGCAGGGAGAGCAGCTGGAGGGCTGTTGAAATCAGGTTGGCAAAGATGGAAGGTAGCTTGGATGGGGAAGTAGCAGTAGATGAAGTAAGAACCAAGTAGGGTTGTGGGTTTGTGTTGGTAGCATTTTTGTTTAACAGATGGAAGAAGACTGTTAGATAAAGAGAGGGTGCCAGTAATCTTGCTTGAACTTCCAAGAAAGGGCTGTTGTGTCTGAAATAGGGAGGCGTATTGGAGAAAGTTTTCTTCTCTCCTCCCTTATACTTCCCTCCTCTCCCCTCCCTACTTTCCACCTGTGTGTGTTTTGATAGTGAACATAGAAATTAGGGCTTTAGTTTGGGGGGTATAATGCATTGAAATGCCGCCTATTAGCTAACACAAATGGACATGTCAGGAAGGATATGTAGCAAAGACCAGGTTAAGGAGGATGACAGTACTAGCCATCAGTGCTGCATGCATACTGTTGGGGGATGTGCGAGCACAATAAATAACCTTCTTTTACCTGTGACTGAATTTAAAGTCAGTGCATAACCACCCAGTCTCTCAGGCAGAAAACCGAAGTTTCTTGTTTTTATTGCTAACACCCTCACAGCTATTAGAGAATATGGTTTTGGGTCTTTGGCAAAGGGGACTTGATTTAGTTGGGAAATCTATTAGGCATAGCTGGGTCAGACATTTCTAGGGTGTTCTGAGCAGTGGAGGAATTGGACAGCCTGCTAGCCTGTGCTTAGGCAGGCAGCTCTTAAGAGAGCATTCTAGAGGCTAAGAGTCCAGTGTTTAGTTTCCTTTTTCTAAACTTGCCTATCAACAGTCTATACATCATCCCCCCAGTTTAGAAGGGATCACTGAGGCCCATGGAGAGAAACCAAGATGAGCATTAACTCTGGTGAATGGAGTATGAAGGCCTAGCAGGCATCACTCCCTGTCCCACATCTGAGATTCAATGCTTTGTACTAATTCTTTCCTTGACCTTAACATTTTATGACCACTTCATTGTCAAGATGGGTGAGGTTTAAAAGGCGAAATTTTTTAAGATCCATGTAGATTTGAGAAGTATGAGCACAGTTTGCTTTAACACTTGCCTCATGTTTTTCTGTTTTGTAAAGTTATAAACTGTGAAAAGCGTGCTGCCGTTATTATTTCCTTAGCACTACACACAGGAGTGTGTGTGTATGTGTAGTTTTTAATGGGGTGAATGCCATCTAAGGGATTAAAGAAAATAGTTCCTCTTTTTTTCTTATTTTAAGAATTATTTATTTTCTGCAGAGAGTACAGCATAGCTGTCTTCAGACACACACCAGTAGAGGGCATCAGATCCCATTACAGATGGTCGTGAGCCACCATGTGGTTGTTGGGAATTGAACTTAGGACCTCTGGAAGAGCAGTCAGTACTCTTAATGGATGAACCATCTCTCCAGCCCCAATTCCTCCTTTTTATTTACTTTTTATTTTTTCTATTTTTTTTCCAAGACAGGGTTTCTCTGTATAGCCCTGGCTGTCCTGGAGCTTACTTTGTAGAGCAGGCTGGCCTCAAACTCAGAAATCTGCCTGCCTTTGCCTCCCAAGTGATGGGATTATAGGCATGCATCACCTCTGCCTGGCTCAATTTCTCCTTTTTGAAATTAAAAATTTCATGCTATTTAATTAAATGAAACCCTCAATTTTTATTCTTATTGGACATTAGCATATGATCATCCCCCCCCCCCCCCGTAGCCCTGCAAAGAAGGAAAGAAAGATGTATTTTTGCCTTACAAATTTATCTCATAGTGGTTTGATTCCATTGGCTTGGGTAGAGCTGTCTTCTGATCTGTAGATAAATAGACAACTTTCTTCAAAATGGAAACCTTTAGAAATTATATAGGACTCACTTGATCTCAGGTCTGGTTGTTCTAATGATGGTACTGAAACAGAGGTGGAGGTAATGGTTTTAGCCTACTGACGACATCCAGAGTGTTGGGTCTTAGAGAGCCATGAAGGAAAACATTTGTCCCTAGGTAGTAGATCCAAAGGGAGTTCCAAAAAGTATAGGAAGGATGAGTTGGGACAGGGTGACACATGTGGAAAGTCACAGCTCTAGTAGGCACTTCCGGCAGCTGCTGCTAGAATCTGGTTGGCAATAGGCACGATCCTACTTCTGCCCATGCTGGCTGTAAGGTCTTCAACTCTGAGGTCAGAGCTCACCAAGTCTCTCTCATCTATGAACTTTCCAACATTACAAACCCATTGTATTGTCTTCCATATAAAGCATGGTTTCTCAAATGTCTCAAGGTAGGAGGATAATGGTCTCCCAAGAGACCTTCATTGTGACTTTTGGAACCTGTGAGTGTTACCTTGCTTGACCTTACAGTGAAAGGGATTTTGTATATGTGCTCAAGATACTTGAAATAGGAAAATGATCTTGCACCATCCACTTGGACACGACATGAGCAGAAGGGTCCCCTTGACAGGATGGTAAAGCCAACATGAGCAGACGGGTCTCCTTGACAGGATGGTAAAGCCAACAGATCTTGGTTGCTTTTCAAATCAGAAAATAAAATCAGTAAGATGACAAAGGAAGTTAATTACACTGAAATCCTGTGAGCAAATAGTGGAAATGAGTGTGTGATGGAAGAAATTTGTACCTAATCCACACATTTCAAAAGATAATGTGTTGGGCTCATAATTACAGCAATGTTGGACAGTGGGAACCGCATCTGCAGCTGCTGATGTGAAGCCCAGATTGTGGTTTCTTCTAGTGGCAGTTGCACATACTGCAAGCACCATGGTGTGTTTTGTTATTTATAGTCATCATTGAGGAATGGCTGGGTTTGCATGGACTAGTGGAATAAAGAAAGGACCTTTGCCTTACCTGATTTCAATTCTGTAGACCTCTTGAGGCCAAGGTACCTGAGGTTAGAATCCCATGGAAGGGCCTTGGAAACAGCCACAGTGAAGCATACTGAAACCACCAGATCCAAATACATACATTAAGATCTTATATTTTGGGCTGAGGATATAGTTCAGCTGATAGAATGTAGCATGCATAAAGCCCTGGGTCTGATCCCAGCTCTGTATAAATCAGGTACTGCAGTGTGCATCAACAATCCCATCACATGAATGTTTTGCAGGAGAATCGAGGTTTAAGGTTATCACCAACTATATAACAAGTTTGAAGACAAACTAATCTAAAACCTTGGTCAGTTTTCGATTACTGTGAAGAGACACCATTACCAATGCAACTCTTATAAAGAAAGCATTCAGTTGAGGGCTTACTTGTAGGTTCAGAGGTTCAGTCCATTGTTATGGAGGGAAGCATGGTGGCACATAGGCAGACATGGTTTTGGAGAAGTAGCTGAGAGTTCTACATTCAGATACACTGGTTGAAGGAGAGAATCTTGGCATGGCATGGGCTTTTGAAACCTCAAAGCCCTTCAACAAAGCCATAGCTCCTAATCCTTTCAAATAGTGCCACTCCCCGGTGACCAAGCATTCAAATTTATGAGCCTATGGGGCCATTCTTATTCAAGCTACCATAAGACCCCATCTCAAAAAGTTGTTAGTGTAGAGGCATGTGCCTTTAATGCTAGCACTCAGGAGGCAGAGTCAAGAGGATCCAGCTCTGTGAGTTAAAGGCCAGCCTGCTCCATATAGCAAGTTATAGGCTAGCCAGCTGTAGAATGAGCTCTTTTCTCAGAAATAAAATAGAAAGAGGTAGTATTTGTAATTTATAAGTTCTTCAGGATTGCATTGGTTTAGAATAAAAAATGATCATTGTGAACCCACTTGGGAAATCCAACCCTTTCTTATGAATTCACTGAGTTTGTTCAAGCCCCGCAGTTTTATTTGTAAAGTCACTTACCCAGGAAGAGCAGCTAGCAAAGAAGAAAAGTCATCAAAATAAAACACAAAAGGCAACTATAGAGTAGGGTATGAAGGGAAACGTAAAATTGGTTCTACAGTAACAAAGTTTCCAAATAAAGACGAGAGTAATAAGAATTTTCACAAAGTTGCCTTGTTGTTATTATTATTAATTTTAATTAATTAATTAATTAGTGAATTACCTTTTCATCCCTACTGAAGCTTTTCCTCCCTCCTTTCCTGCCAGTTCTTCCCTCTTCCCCCACATCAACTCCTCCCCTCTTTAGCTTCAGAGAAAGCCATGGATATCAACCTACCTTGGCATATCAAGTTGCAGTTAGACTAGGCACATCTCTTATTGAGGCTAGACAAGGGAGCCCAGTAGGAGGAAAGGAATCCAAAGGCAGGAAAAAGAGTCAGAGACATCCCCTGCTCCCTCTGGTAAGAGTCCCACATAAAGGCCAAATTATACCATTGTTCCATATATGCAGAGGGCCTAGGTTCATCCCATGCATGCTCTCTGGTTGGTGGTTCAGTCATTGTGGGTCCTAATGGGTCCAGGTTAGTTGATAAACCTCTGGGTCCTACAATCCTTCCTCCTCTCTTCTGAAAGATTCCCCAAACTCCACCTAATGTTTGGCTGAGGATCTCTGCATATATTTCCAGAGAGGCTGGTTGAAATCTCTCTGATGGTGGTTATGCTAGGCTCCTGCCTGCATGTATAACACAGTATCATGAGCAGGGGTGAGCTCTCTCTCATGGCATGGGTCTCAAGCTGGATCAATCATTGGTTGGCTATTCCCTCAACTTCTGCTCCATCTTTACCTCTGAACATCTTGTAGGCATGAGAAATTGCAGGTTGAAGGTTTTGTGGTTATGTTGGTATTCCAATCCCTTCATTGGAAGTCTCACCTGGTTATAGGAGTTGGCCTGTTCAGGCTCTATATCCCCCATTGCTATGGGTCACCATCATGGATTTCTTTTTCAGCATCTAATGAGATGATTGTGTGATTTTTTTCAGTTTGTTTATATGGTAGATTATATTGATAGATTTTCATATGTTGAACTATCCCTGCATCTCTGTGATGAAGCATGCTTGATCATGATGGATGAACTTTTTGATGTGTCAAAAAGTGCTTTCTGAACTTGGTTCGCCAGCATTTTATTGAGTAAAATGTTCATAAGGGAAATTGGTCTGAAATTCTCTTTCTTCATTGAGTCTTTGTATGGTTTAGGAATCAGGGTGACTGTGATCTCATAAAACACATTTGGCAGTGTTACTTCTGTTTCTATTTTGTGAAATAACTAGAAGAGCATCAGTATTAGCTCTTCTTTGAAAATCTGGTAGAATTCCATGCTAAAACTATCTGTTCCTTTGCTGTTTTGGTTGGGAGGCCTTTAATGACTGCTTCTATTTCATTAGGGATCCTGTAGGTCTATTTAGATTATTTACCCTATCTTGATTTAACTTTGGTAAGTGATATTTATCAATAAAATTGTCCATTTCTTTTTGAGTTCCCAATTTGGTGAAGTACAGTGTTTTGAAGTAAGACCTGATGATTCTTTGAATTTCTTTGGTGTCTATTGTTATGTCCACCTTTTCATTTCTGATTTTATTAATTTGAATATTCTCTCTCTATCTTTTAGTTAGTTTGGCTAAGAGTTTGTCTATGTTGTTGTTTTTTTCTCAAAGAATCAACTTTTCTTTGATTCTTTGTATTATTCTCTTTGTTTCTATTTTATTTATTTCATCCCTAGGTTGATTGTTTCCTGATATTTACTCCTCTTCTGTATATTTGCTTCTTTTTGTTCTAGAGCTTTCCCTTGTGATGTTAAGTCACTACCATGAGATCACAATAATTTCTTTGTGATGGGTCTTAGTGCTATGAACTTTCCTCTTAGCACTGCTTTCATTGTGTCCTATAAGTTTGGGTATGTTGTACATTCATTTTCATTGAATTCTAGAAGGTCTTTCATTTCTTCCATTTTTTATTCCTTGACCCAGTCTTCATTGAGCAGAGAGTTGTTCAGTTTCCATGAGTTTGTAATCTTTCTTTTGTTTTGTCTGATAAGATTCAAGAGGTTATTTTAGCTTCTTGTATCTGTTGAGACTTGCTTTGTGGCCAAGTATGTGGTCAGTTTTGGAAAAGTTCTGTGATGTGCTCAGAAGAAGGTATATTTGTTTGTGGTTGAGTATAGATATGTGTTAGGTCCATTTGAGTTGTAACATCTGTTAATTCCATTATTTCTCTGTTTAATTTCTCTCTGTCTCATTCATTGGTGAGAGTGGGGTGTTGAAGTGATGTGTGCTTTTGTAATATTTCTCTTACTTATCAAATGTGGGTATCCTTGCATTTGAGTTATAGTTTTTTTCAGAACTGGATGCCATTTTTGTGGATTTTTTCTTTGATGAATCTGAAGTGTCCTTCTCTATTTCTTTTGATTAATTTTCATTGAAATTCTACTTTGCTAGATTTTAGAAAGGTGACACCACCTTGCTTCTTGGGTCCATTTACTTTGCAAATCTTTTTCCACCCCCTTATTTTGAGGTAGTGTATATTTTTGACATTGTGGTATGTTTCTCTTATACAGTAGAATGCAGGATCCTGTTTTTGCATCTATTCTGTTAGCCTGTGTATTTTTATGGAGGAATTGATTCCATTGAAGTTGAAAGATACTAATAACCAATGATTGATTGCTAATTCCTATTATTTTGATGTTGCTGATGGTGGTAGTGGTGGTGGTGGTGGTGGTGGTGGTGGTAGTGGTAGTGGTAGTGCTAGTAATAGTGTGTGTATGTGTGTTTCCCTTCTTTTGGTTTTACTCATGTGAAATTATTTCCTATGTGTTCTTGGGTGTTGTTAATCTCTTTGCGTTGGATATTTTTTTTTTTTTACTATCTTCTATAGGGCTAGATTTGTAGATAGATATTGTTTAAATTTGGTTTTGTCATGGATTATCTTGTTTTCTCCATCTATGGTTATTGAAAGTTTTGTTGGGTATAGTAGTCTAGGCTGGCATCTATGGTCTCTTACAGTCTGCCAGATATTTGCTCAGGGTCTTCTGGATTTTAGAGTCTCTGTTGGTAAGTCAGTTGTAATTCTAATAGGTCCACCTTTATATGTTACTTGGCCTTTTTCTCTTGCAGCTTTTAATACTCATTGCTCTATACATTTAGTGTTTTGACTAGTAGGTGGTGGGGGAATTTAATTTTTGGGTCCAATTTATTTAGTGTTCTGTAAACTTCTTATACATTTACACTCATCTCTAGGTTAGGGAAATTTTCCTCTATGATTTTGTTGCAAATATTTTCAGGGCCTTTGAGCTGGAAATCTTCTAGTCCTTTTATTCTTAGGTCTTTTCATAGTGTCACAGATTTTCTGGATATTTTAGGTCAGGTACATTTTAGATTTAATATTTTCTTTAAACATTGCATCAATTTCTTCTATTATGTCTTCTGAGCTCGAGATTCTTTCATCTATTATAATTTGTTGGTGATGCTTGCATCTGTAGTTCCTGTTCTCTTATCTAGATTTTCCATGTCCAGGACTCCCTCAGTTTGTGTTTTCCTTATTTCTTTTATTCCTATTTTCAGGTCTTGAACTGTTTTTATTCCTTTTCTTTACCAGTTTGATTGAATTGTCTTATGTTTCTTTAAAGGATTTATTCATTTCCTTTTTAAAGGTCCCTATTATCTTCATAAGATTGAATTTAAGGTAATTTTCTTGTGCTTCATCTGTGTGGAATATCTTGCTGCAGTAGGTTAGCTGGGCTATGGTCTCACTATGGTCATATTTCCCTGGCTATGGTCATATTGGGGCCTCTAGTTATTTGTTTTGAAAGTTATTATAGGTGTAAGTACTGATTTCTCAGTTCATCTTTGTTAGATATTTTTTTAAAAAATGTTTTTTCTCTTGATTTCTGTTCTTCTCTAGTCTTCTGTCCTGAGTAGTCTAGGGTTCTGGTGACCAGCCAGTCTCTAGGTCCAGTAGGGTGTCTCTACTGGGATTTTTGTGGCCTATATGACCTCTGGGGTTTTGGATGCCAGCATTGCCTCTTGGGTCCCTAGAACCAGCATGGCCTCCAGAAAAGCTAGAAAATGGATACCAGGGGATGGGGTGTTTTTATGGCTGTTGGGTGCCCTTTAAGGGGTGTTAGCAGGCATATGAAATAGTTCAGGGTCTTACCTGAGGTTCCTGGTTCTGTCTTGGCCTGCAGGAAAGCAGATGGAGTGAGCTGGGTGGTGTAGCAGAGGGAATAGGGATTGCTGTTGTTGTTTTTGTTGTTGTTATAATTACTATTACTGCTAGTTTGGATAAAGTGTCACTTAGCCAAATATGTTCTCAAATTTATTATGTAGCTAAGGCTCGGCTTGACATTCTCATCTTTCACCTTCCAAGTGCTAGAGTTACAGGTCTGTGCCATCATGCCTGACCTTGTAGGTGATTTTTAATAGATAGTTTGGAAAATTCTATTGGTTAACGATGGATAAAAAGATTGAGGAATCTCTTATGGGCAGTGAGACATACAGGTTAGCTCCAACCAGAGCTTATGGTTTGTTGAATCCGTTATCAAAGAGTTCCTTTGGTGCACCATTTAGTTTTAAATGCACTCATTGTTTTGCACATAGTAGGTCTCCAAGTGCTTCTTGTTTAGACTCTATAACATCTTATATTACCTTCACTGTTTGAATTAAGTGCTAAAATAACATCAGTATTGATTTTCTTTAGGTGGCTCAGAAAGCAAGTTAGAACAGTCACAAGTAGACAGGTTGCTCTGCAATTTGCCCACGCCCACTATATAGAGACCACAAGCCCATACATCTTTGTATTGTTAAAATGGGCTCAGTAGGACTGTAAAATTAAGCTGAGGTTTCCACAGGTATCTCTCAGCCTAGCATTATTGGCAAAGTGTTCACAGATATCTTTTTAAATGATGGATTTTGACAATATTTTCTTTTAATGGAAGACAGAGAGCTGTTAAGTTCGTACCCTAGTTTAAATGTGTCAATATTTTTCCATTTTTCTGTTGACTAGAAAGTTACTTATGGGCAAAACACTTGATAAAACTAGAAAATGCTCCTCCACAGCTTCAGTCTTTGTGTCAAGGGAAAAATTTAGGGTGACAGTGTTGCTTGTTGCTTTGAAGTACTCCCAGAGTCTCCAGTGCACACCATTCTGGTCCTGCTTTCTGCAGGATTGATGGGGTTTCCTGGTTTCCCATCTTCAACCATCACCTCTTGCTTTGATGCTGTATCCAACCTCCGCCATAGCTGTTCCAGCTCCGTGTCTGCACTCACAATAACAGCGCAGTGTGTTTTTGGTTGTAGTTCAAAAGGTATTGATTTTGGGCCCTGTTTTTCAGCATTGTTGAATGTATGGATGACATTATTATGGAATTTTAAAATGATTTTAAATTGTGGGTATTGACCATTAAAGCAACAGTAGTGAGGAAAATTATTTACAGAATCCATTTCCACAGTCTAACAAGTCTAAATTGGTACCATCAAATGGAGTAGCATAAGCAGTGTGTGTAAGTCCCTGGGTGCAGCAGCTTTGAATGGAATCCATCACCTCAACCCCCACCAAAGTGTGAAGTTTTTACGTTGTCTCCAATTTTGTATATGTAGAAAGGCTAATAATATATTATTTACTTATTAGAGAAAAATTGTATATAATTATGGTGTACAGTGGGGTATTTTGCTATATACATCCATCATGGAATTACTAAATTGAGCTATTTAACATACACATTACTTCACATAATTACCATTATTTTATTATTGTGGAGAGCATTTAATATCTCTCTGAGGAATTTTCAAGAATAATTATGTGATTAGCTATAGTCGTTGCTGGTGTACGATAGATTTTCTGAATATACTGCTGTTGAGTTGAAATTGCATGTCCTTGACCAGTTTCTCCTTAGTCCCTTTTAGCTGCTGGTGTAGTCCATGCTGGTGGCTGTCTTGATACTGTTTATTCAATGTATTAACAAGGTCATATAGCATTTGATTCCGTGCCTATCTCATATCTCTTACCATGATAACTCTCAGATTTATCTATGATTTTGTATAATGACAGGAATGTACTTTTGAAGGCCAAATCACATTCCATTGTATATTTCTGAGTCTAACCATCTATTCATCCTTAGGGTGCTTCTAGATTTTGGAAATTATGAATGATACTGCAAGAAACAAAGGGATATATTTTTTCTCCACCTTCATTTTTATTTTATGGGTTATAGGTGTTCTGACTTCATGTACGCCAGTGTGCACTACATGTGTGCAGTTCCCATGGAGGCCAAAAGAGGACATCATACCCCTCAAGGCTTGATTTACAGTTGTGAGCTACCATGTGGGTACTGGGAATTGAACTCAACTCTAACCAGTTCTTTTAACACATGATTGTTCCAGATTTGGCAATGTGTCTTTGAGAGATTTCACATTTTTTGGGATGTGTACCCAGAGTGATATTTCTGGATGTGACAGTCCTATTTTTAGTTTTTCTAATGAGCTTTGGTAGTTTTCCATAGGAGCAGAACTAATTTACATCTCACCATGGCTTCCAATATGTTTTCTCTTCTCCACACCCTCACCAAAACTTAGTATCCCTCATCTTTCCTATAACAGCCATTGTAATAACTTTAAAGATTATCAGCATTATCATACTTGAGCTTTTACTTTTCATTTCTCTGACAATAATGTTGATTTTTTTATGTTGTATATCTGTTGAACACTAGTATTTCTTCTGGGAAATGTCTGTTCATGTATTTTATCCATTTTAAAATCAGATTGGTATTTTGTTGTTGTTGTTGTTGAGTGGTTCCTAGTCCTTCTATTGTCTAGATATTACACCCACACCTTTGGCTAGGAAATACATCCTGAAGTGAATATTCATTCAACAAATTAGAGACCATGAGTAAAAAGTCTATATTCAGTGATTAAAATCAGGAAAGCTTTCCCCTTGGGATTGTGGGAATGATAAGGATGCATGCTACCTTATCAAACCAGCATGGGAAGTTCTAGCTAGAGGGACTTGAAAAGAGAAAACATGGGAGGGCAGTGAGTTCTAAGACTTCACTTCTTCCTTTGATTGCTGGTCATATGGTATTATGAATAGAAGACCTTAAAGACTCCACCCAAAACCAATTAAAAATGAGAAATGAATTTTATTTTGTAGACTAAACAATCAACACGTACAAAGCAATAGCTGGGTATTAACAGAAATACAGCAATGAAACAAAGTTCAGAAATGAACCTAGTCAATTGTGGTCAACTGAGTTTCAGCAAAGCTGCCTGTAACAGAATGAAGAAAGGTCAGTGTCCCTTCAGTCAACCATGCCATGAACTTAAATATATATGTGGGGAAGAGTGAAATTAAACTGCCATCTCCCACCACTTGAAAGTCGCCTCAAGATGGAATCATTCTTAAATACTTAAGACTCAAATTACAAACCAGAAAGGAAAGCAGAGGGAGAAATCTCTGTGATATTGGGCTGGACAAAGGTCTGCCTTTTTCTTTCTTTCTTTCTTTCTTTCTTTCTTTCTTTCTTTCTTTCTTTCTTTCTTTCTTTCTTTCTTTCTTTCTTTCCTCTCTTCCTCTCTTCTTCCTCTCTTCTTCCTCTCTTCCTCTCTTCCTCTCTTCCTCTCTTCCTCTCTTCCTCTCTCTCTCTCTCTCTGTCTCTCTCTTTCTCTCTCTCTCTCCCTCCCCCTCTCTCTCTCCCCCCTCCCTCCCTCTCTCTCTCTCTCTCTCTCTCTCTCTCTCTCTCTCTTTCTCTTTTTCTCTCTTTCTTCTCTTTTTTGGAAATGACCCCAAAAGCTTGGGCAATGAAATCAAATCTATACAAATGGGATTAGATGGAACTAAAAACCTCTGCACAGCAATATCTCATCTCACTGTTTGCAATATGTAGACTTCAAAACTAAAGATTGCAATCCAATGGCATTGGCAGCAGTTGCATTGGGAGACACATAACTTGAAAGCCACATGCTGGTAGAGCAAAACTTAAGAATCAGGTCCAACCATCCAGAGACTGCCCCACCCGGTGATCCATCCCACAATCAGCCACCAAACACAGACACTATTGCATATGCCAGCAAGATTTTGCTGAAAGGACCCAGATATAGCTGTCTCTTGTGAAGCTATGCCGGGGCCTAGCAAACACAGAAGTGGATGCTCACAGTCAGCTATTGGATGGATCACAAGGCCCCCAATGGAGGAGCTAGAGAAAGTACCCAAGGAGCTGAAGTGGTCTGCAACCCTATAGTGGAACAACAATATAAACTAACCAGTACCCCCAGACCTCGTGTCTCTAGCTGCTTATGTAGCAGAAGATGGCCTAGTTAGCCATCATTGGGAAGAGAGGCCCCTTGGTCTTGCAAACTTTATATGCCCCAATCTAGGGGAATGCCAGGGCCATGAATTGGGAGTGGGCGGGTAGGGGAGCAGGGCGGGGGGAGGGTATAGGGGACTTTCGGGATAGCATTTGAAATGTAAATGAAGAAAATATCTAATTAAAAAATTGGAAAAAAAAAAGAGCACACACAGAAAAAAAAAAAAAAAAAAGAATCAGGTCCAAATTGTGTTGTTGTTCTGGAATTTCATTGCCTTAGGATACCCAAGATATAAGGTGCAATTTGCTAAACGCATGAAACTCAAGAACAACGAAGACCAAAGTGTGGATACTTTGCCCCTTCTTAGAATTGGGAACAAAACACCCATGGAGCAGCCGGGTGTGGTGGAACACGCCTTTAATCCCAGCACTCGGGAGGCAGAGGCAGGCGGATTTCTGAGTTCGAGGCCAGCCTGGTCTACAAAGTGAGTGCCAGGACAGCCAGGGCTACACAGAGAAACCCTGTCTCGAAAAACCAAAAACCAAAAACAAACAAACAAAAAAAAAACACCCATGGAAGGAGTTACAGAGACAAAGTCTGGAGCTGAGACGAAAAGATGGACCATCTAGAAACTGTCATATCTGGGGTTCCATCCCATAATCAGCTTCCGAACGCTGACACCATTGCATAAACTAGCAAGATCCTGCTAAAAGGACCCAGATATGGCTGTCTCTTGTGAGACTATGCTGGGGCCTGGCAAACACAGAAGTGGATGCTCACAGTCAGCTATTGGATGGATCACAGGGCCCCCAACGGGGGAGCTAGGGAAAGTACTCAAGGAGCTGAAGGGATCCGCAATCCTATAGGTGGAACAACAATATGAACTAACCAATACCGCCCCCCCCCCCCGGAGCTCGTGTCTCTAGCTACATATGAATCAGAAGATGGCCTAGTTGGCCATCAGTAGAAAGAGAGGCCCATTGGTCGTGCAAACTTTATATGCCTCAGTAGAGGGGAACGCCGGGGCCAAGAAATGGGAGTGCGTGGGTAGGGGAGTGGGTGGGGGAGCGTGTGGGGGACTTTTGGGATAGCATTGGAAATGTAATTGTAATAAATACCCAATAAAAAATATGGAAAAAAAAGAAAGGGAATTCCAAATCTGGCAGGACAGACAGACATCATTTGTAATGAGCCATCCTGGGCTTTTAGTGCTCTGATTTGTACTTTCAAATCCACAAACAACTACCATTGTACCATCAGACCCATGCCACAAACACTATTTAGAAGTATTAGAGAAAATGCTTTTAAGGGCTCACTGATGAGTGAGCTTGGCATTATACAGTAGAGAGTATTCTTAGGAAATATTCACTGAGTATTTAGGGTCATAGATATTAATATCATTAGTTGCCTTTACTTGTTTATGTTGCATGTGCACAGTCAACAAGACTTACATTAGCAAGCAATTTCTGAGTGCAAATGGCACCTGTACCTTCTGCTTGGAGGTTGGTGGGTTTTTTTTCTTATACCGTGTTGAATGGCAATGTTCAAACAAAATTCCATTCTATCATATGTGTTCTAGAATGAGTATGACATTGAGCCAGGGGTGTTGTTCACCTGTGGTGGACTTTGTGCTATGTGAAAAGGAAATTATTACTCCCCTCCTCTGAGCTTTGAAAGTTACCCTAAACTGATGGCCATAATACCGTTAATTATAGTCTCTAGGTTTTTCAAGGATCAAAAAGTCACTGAGGGGTATGGATTTGTAGAAGTTGAGTTGAATCATAAGAGAACACACAGAACTTACTATTAACAGTGAGCATGGGCATTGGTATAGAGAAGTCAGAGGAGGCAGGGATGTGAAGGTGAGAGTTGGGACTATCTTTGACCTACTTAGCATGCAAAGGAATCCAGGGTGGTTGATTTGGTAGACTTGGGTAGGTAGTAAATTATTTGGGAGTGGTAACCTGAGTCTAGTATCTACTTGACAACAACTTGGAAAGGTTTTGGATAAGATAAAGACACTAGACATGATGTTTCTTAGAACAATAACTCCCATTCAAATACTAACCAGCCATATTTGTGCATAGCTTCCTGGATCAGGCAAATGTGGGTGTTTTCAGAGTGATAAAGATGATGTAATGGAAGACAGATTAGAAGTGAGATAGGAGACCAGAGTGTCTTGCCAATGTTCCGACCCAGCAGGAAGGGTTGAAGGCCTCCACCAGCTGGGACCTGTCAAGGAAGGCTATTTTTAGGGGTTGCTCTTGAAAGTCAGAGATTTTTTCCTCAGATGCTCTGCTTTTCCTACACGTTTCTTTTGCATTCTAACTCCATAATCCCCATCTTTTCTGTCTCAGTAATTTTCAAGCAACTCAAACATAGTCCTGTGCTTTTTAATATTTTATAGCAATCCCTTTGCTAGTCTAATCTCCAATTCATACATATTGTAATCTATTAATACACATAATTAAACACCCCTCTAGCACAATGTCCTACTAGATTGTAAAGGAGAAACAGAAAAATAGAATAATCTGTGGTTCAATATGTAAATTTTCAGCTGAGACAACACTAGTGGACATAATAGCTTGATGCTAATTTACATGGTAACTGCACTCCTATCTCTAATAGACAGTGATTTCTTAAACCTTTTAAACATATCTTTTGTTTGTGTTCAAAACAGAGGCAGGCTCTAAGCTCTTTCTTTATGTGACAGTCCTACAGGGCATTAAGAATCATGTGGACCTTTGGGTGAGTCTTAGTCTTAGGACTCCAGATTGCAAGATGTGATCACTATTGTTCATATCATTTGGTGACTCCTCCTCCCCCTGATGCGATCCATCTGTTTCTGAAATACACTTTGTAGTCATTCTGGCTAAGATGTTGGGATGGTTATTCTGCCAGCTATCTAAGACCCCACAGAGCTTCACTGCCCTCCTTAGAAAAGATTCCATGAACAACTTTAGCTTTACTTTCTGGTGTTTTTGTCCTTGGCTTGTATCTCGTTCAAATTTTAAGGAATAGAAGAAGATAAACCCAGTTTGGTAATTGGTGGTGGTGTGTGTCAAGGAGTGGTGTGTGTGTGTGTGTGTGTGTGTGTATGTGTATGTGTATGTGTATGTAGGTGGCTTAAAATTCTAGTTTCAGTTCCTGGCTGGTATGGTGGATTAACTGTACTAGACCTATCAACTGTAGCAAAAGAGCACACAGAGGTAGCATGAGCTAGCTCGCAATGGACACATCAGATTGGCCCAGCACTTTATGTGTGTCAACTGGGGAAAGGCACTAATGAAGGAATTAGTTTGGCTCCATTACCTATTTTTAGCTTCTGAAATAGTTTTCAGTTCCTGTCATTATTCAGCAAATGTTTTAATAGACTATCACTGCTGGATATGGAGGCACACACTTTTATTTTATTTTATTTTTATTAGATATTTTCTTTATTTACATTTTAAATGTTATCCCCTTTCCTAGTTTTCCCTCTGAAAATCCCCCATCCCCTCCCCCTCCCTCTGTTCCCCAACCCCCTCCCTCCCATTCCTGGTCCTGGCACTCCTCTATACTGGAATGAGACCCTTTCCAGGACCAAGGGCCTCTCCTCCCATTGATGACTGACTAGGCCACCCTCTGCTACATATATAGCTAGAGCCACAAGTTCCACCATGTGTTTTCTTTGATTGGTGGTATAGTTCTAAGGAGCTCTGGAGGTACTGGTTAGTTCATATTGGTGTTCCTCCTATGGGGCTTCAGTCCCCTTCAGCTCCCTGGGTATTTCTCTGGCTCCTTCATTGGGGACCTTGTGCTCTGTCCAATGGATGACTGTGAGCATCCACTTTTGTATTGAGACACATACTTATAATTCTAGCATTCTGTTAGCTGAGGGAAAAGAGTTGAGTTTGAAACTAGCATGAACTTCCTAGCAAGACCCTGTTTTGAAAACAAAACAAAAACAAAAGTAAAAACAATGGGCTTATAAAATGGCTCAGATACTAGATCCTAGATGACCTACCTCCTAGCAAGGCCATCTGTGGTGGTTTGTTTAGGTTTGGCCTCCCTATACACAGGCATTTGAAAGCTTGGCCCAAAGAGAATGGCGTGATTGGGAGAGGTGGCTTTGTTCAAGTAGGTGTGGTCTTGTTGGAGGAAATGTGTCACTATCAGGGTGTTTTTTTTGGGGGATCTCCTATGCCTATGCTCCACCCAGTGTGGAATCAGAGCCTCTTTCTGGCTACCAATGGAAGACAGTCCTCATCTGCTGCCTTTGGATGTAGATGTAGAACTCTTGACTCTTCCAGTACCTTGTCTGCCTGCATGCTGCCATGCTTCTTGCCATGATGACAATGGGCTGAACCTCTGAAACTGTAAGCCAGCCTTAAGTAAATGTTTTCCTTTATTAGAGTCACCTTGGTCATGTTGTCCGTTCACAGAAATGATACCCTAAGATACCACCTAAGTTTGATTTAAAAAACCCAAGTGGTGGAAGGAGAGAACTGAATCTTTAAAGTTGTCTTCCAATCTCTTCATCTGTACTATGGTACGTGCACACACACACACACACACTCACACACACACACCTACCCCAACATACACTTACACACTCAAACACCGATGCATGTAGAACATAAAAATTAAAGAAATACTATACATAGGATGACGTGAGCAATAGAAATGTATCTGTTATAGTCTCGGAGGCTGAAGGTTTCGAGACAAGGGGATCACTGCGGTTGGTTTCTGGGGAAGGCCTGCATCTGGGTTGCATATGGACAACTTTCCATTGTACCTTTATATGCTAAAAACCAGATGGAAAGCAAGCTCTCTTAGATCTCCTATGAGTGCTTTGGGGCTGGTAAGATGACTCAGCGCATAAGGTGCTTATTGATAAAGCTAATAATCTGAGTTCAATCTCCAGAACACACATGGTGGAGAGAAAGAGCCGGATTCTGAGAAAATCACCCTCTGATCTCGACACATACACCATATCCTGCAGGCCTACACACAAGCATACAGTAAATAAATAAACAAATAAAAATCTAGAAGACACCACTGACATTTGCTTATTACCGGTGATGTCTGTATTCTTGGATAAGTCCTGTGTAAAGTAATTGTGATGAAAACTTCACAATATAAGTAGCCATACAATAGAGTATCTAATGTATGGTACAGATGTCTAACAGATTGGTAAGCTGAAAGGCTAGAACTTACTTGCTCTTCCTTAGAAATTAAAAGAGTTATATAAATTTCCTCTCTCTGTCTCTTTCTCTTTCTCTTTCTCTGTCTCTCTCTCTCTCTCTGTCTCTCTCTCTCTCTCTCTCTCTGTCTCTCTCTCTCTCTCTCTCTCTCAGGCAGCAGTTCTGACTGGCTTAGAATTTGCTACATAGACAAAGCTAGTCTCAGATTCAGAAATCTACAAGCCTCTGAATACTAGGAATTAAGAGCACGTTTTTATTTCTTGCTTACCATTTTTAAAGCTGACAGTTAGAATGTGTGGAAACCAATATAAGAGCAATCTTCTACTTGTTAGTGATTTTGAGAAAACATTTTCCTTATGCAAAAAATAATATACATATGTGTCATGGACTGAGCAGAGAAGTTTTTTCCTTTCTTTTTTTTTTCTCATTACCAGGGTGTAAACAGTAAGATGGAATACTGCCCAAGTCACTGTATATTTCTTTTCTGCAGTATCCAAAACCACTCACATCAAGGACACTGGCTTTTCCATTTACTGTTTTGGAATTACCTTCTCATGATAGTGTATGCCATTTTCTATGTAAGTTAACCCTTTCTTTTCTTTTTTTTTTATTACGTATTTTCCTCAATTACATTTCCAATGCTATCCCAAAAGTCCCCCATACCCCCCCCCCCTCTTCCCTACCCACCCATTCCCATTCTTTTGGCCCTGGCATTCCCCTGTATTGGGGCATATAAAGTTTGCAAGTCCAATGGGCCTCTTTCCAGTGATGGCCGATTAGGCCATCTTTCGATACATATGCAGCTAGAGACAAGAGCTCCGGGGTACTGGTTAGTACATCATGTTGTTCCAACAATAGGGTTGCAGATCCCTTTAGCTCCTTGGGTACTTTCTCTAGCTTCTCCATTGGGAGCCCTGTGATCCATCCAATAGCTGACAGTGAGCATCCACTTCTGTGTTTGTTTGGCCCCGGCATAGTTTCACAAGAGAGAGCTATATCTGGGTCCTTTCAGCAAAATCTTGCTAGTGTATGCAATGGTGTCAGCATTTGGAAGCTGATTATGGGATGGATCCCTGGATATTGCAGTCTCTAGATGGTCCATCCTTTCATCACAGCTCCAAACTTTGTCTCTGTAAGTCCTTCTCTGGGTGTTTTGTTCCCACTTGTAAGAAGGGGCACAGTGTCCACACTTTGGTCTTCATTCTTCTTGAGTTTCATGCGTTTAGCAAATTGTATCTTATATCTTGGGTATCCTAAGTTATGTAAGTGACTCCAGTGCCATGGTCTTGGATGGTGAGTAGAGAATCAGAGTTCACTTTAAGGGCTCCTGAAGGGGTTCAATACAATTCTTGATGCTTATAAGGTAGTGGGCTAGGACTTGTTTTCTATTAATGGTTTAATTATGCAAGTAAAATTGCAGAAAAAAATTAGAGAACTCTATATCTTGCAAGATCCTAAGACCCCTCTGGGGAATAGATACCATTGTTTGAAAAATAGCACTTGAGGAACCATGAGCCATAACCTTCATTTTCACTACAGAACCTAATGAAGAGTTAATACTGGAGTCAGGGAGAAAAACATGTGAATACGAGTTTTCACAGGGTAAAACTAGATCAAAAATCGAAGCTCAGGTCCTAAGTTCAGACAGAGTTCCTTTGCATTTAATGGCTGAGCCATCTCTCCAGCCCTAGATAGACTTCTTGATACTTTCATCCCCACACCAAGATTGCTCTTTGGGACTCACACATGGCAAAAGAGACTCACATTAATGATCATGGCCATTAGGACCTTCCTCATGCCCCTTCAAAGAGTGAATGAATGAATGAATGAATGAACGAATGCTATAAAACCCACAGCAATGGAGTATGTCAGTTTCAGCTGTCTATTTGATACAATCTAGTTACAAGGGATGAGATATCCTCACATGAGGAATTGTCTAGATTAGACTGGCTCATGACCATGTCTGTGTGATATTTTCTTTGTTGCTAATTAATGTAAGAGGGCCCAGTCTACAATGGGCAGTGTTATCCCCAGGCAGGCAGACCTGGGCTGTAGAAGAAAGATAGCTAAGCAGACCAGGGGGAGCAAGCCAGAAAGCTGGATTCCACTGTTTATGCTTTGATTTCCTATGTTGAGTTCCTACCCTGCCCTTACTTGATGATGAACTATAACTCATAAGCCTGCTACACCCTCTGCTTCTCTCCCGTGTTGCTGTTGGTCATGATATTTATTATAGACACAGAAAAGCCTAACAGATGAATGTATGGGCAACCTGTATAGGAGAGGATTGTGGACAAGTGTATGCCACTCTTGTCATTTTGCCAATCAACCAGAGCTCAATTCCAATTTAGAGGAGTGAGAACAAGCAGGGAACAGTGTCAAGCCAATTGTCTAGTGTCACTGAGAATGGAGGATTGGCCTTTTAAATTATTTATTCCTTTATTTCTAGTGACTTAGCACAGGATATCATTGACATTAACATAGGTGGGTGAATTTCATATATATTTATTTATTGAAACCACGTAACTAAGAAAGTTACTGCATCTACAAAATGTGCTACTTGTGATTTTTGCTGTGAAGGACATTTTCCCATCTAATTATTAACCAGGTTCCACCCTGCTTAGCTTCTAGATTAGGGGAGATTGTTTATATCAGGAGGGAGACAGTCATGGGGGTTCTTTTAATTATTTTATTTTATTTTATTTTATTTTATATGGATGTTTTGCCTGCTTGTATGTCTGTGTATCATATCCATGCCCAGTACCCACAGAGGTCAGAAGAAGACATCAAGTCTCTGGGACTAGAGTTACAAATGGTCATGAGCCACCATGTGGGTGGTGGGAATTGAATCCAGATCAACTCTGAACCACTGAGCCATCTCTTTGCTCATGCAGGACATTTTTAATAACTATCTTTTTGCATAATACTTGAGATAGTGAAGATGGAGGGAGAAAGGAGAAACCACACAGTGCCTAGGTATTGGTGCCCAGTCACAAGAAAGCAAGCCCATTCTCTTGCGTTGTGTAGCTTCTCACCTGCAGTTTTGGCAGCCATTTTGCAAGGATTAAGATGTATAGAGCACCATTTCAAGCTCTGTATTGTAAAAATGTAATTTAATGGAGTGGTTAACATACTTACCTAACCTTTAAGAAATGGGGTGGCCACACGAGTCAGTGCTATGTTGAAAATCTAGATGAAGGATCAGCTCTTGCGCTAGGATGAGAACTTCTACTGCCCAGTGGAGGACTGTTATATGTCTGTACATGTCAGACAACCCCATGTGCTACGTGTTGCTCAACACTCTCATGCTGTGGCTGCTCTCCAGTGCAGTGTGTTTATAAGGTTTACATATTTATGATAACTTCAGGCCATCTGCTGCTTGCCATTGTCAGAGAATGGAGAACAATTGTCAACTTAAACCAAGTCAGACTCAGCACACCAAGGCACTTCCCATGGAACTTATTTTCATTGTATTCTAATTTGTTGTTCTAAACCCACACTGCAGTATTAATCAGCATCCCTGCCCCCAACACATTTAGATTCATCTTTCTTGCCACTCACGAGTAATTACCAAAACCCAATAAGCTGCCTTGTATTTCTAGGCCACTGTTCAAGCCAATAAACATGACTGAGACTCATTTTTGACCTTCAGATGTAGCATCAAAATTAGGATATGTGAAGCAGAAGGCTCTGTGTTTCCTTCCAGTTTCTGTGCAATGCCAACAGATTGGTATGAACCAAAATGGAACACTCAGACACACATACCATTTATAAAATAACAATTTGAGAAGGCAAAGCTGCATGTCGAAGTTTGTTAAGTGGTGATATCTATTAGAGGACTGACTTGAGAACCACCCTTATCACCAGAGGAAAAGACAATGTCACCTCTGTGTTGTGTGGCATTTTCCTCTGGTGTTAAAAAAAATCTTCCATCTTGGAGGGAAACTTCTTAAGAGATAGGCTACCATGGGAAAGTGAGAAATAAAATATTTCAGAATGGAAGTTTATAAGGAAGCAAAAAACCAGTGTTCCAGAGATGGTGAAGACTCCATACTCAAGAGAGCTCCATTAAGGCTGGAAGTAAACAACTCAAGATAGCTTCAGAAAGTCCCTGAAACTGAGTAGACTCACTAGGCCCATCTCTCCCCAAGAGGAACAAGTGCTGAGAGTCACTCTCAGACAAGCCAACCTGTGAAGGAGACCCTCAGAGAAGCCCACTCTCAGTGGTCTTGAGCAGCTGGATTGCCCAGAAGATGCTCAGACCAACGGAGCCACCTGGAAAGAATGCTTGCCAATCTGTTGAGCTTCCTGCAGGCTGTGCAGGGTGCTGTGGGTTCCCAGCTTTGGTGGGATGTTGCCCACGCTTTGGTGGGCATTGACAGTGCTGTCATTTTGAGTCATTTCTGCTCATCCATATTTCTGTAAGCAGTCACTATACAACTTACTGGTTCACCAACTGGACTTTGTTGCTACTCCTATTTTGTAATGTTGTCAGCTCCCTGCCTGGCGTGAGGAGATATTTATCCATGGCTCTCTAGGAATAGCATTCTACTACATTCTGGTTTGTTATTTTGAAAAACTTCATGAACATGCACATACTGCATTTACGTGAGTGGGGGAAGTCTAATGACATTAGTGGCTGGTTTGCATCTTGTACCAAGCCATGGATTTTTGGGCCATAGGAAAAATAATGGATTTTTTTTGTTGTTTATAATGATTTTGAAATATCATAGAACTTTTCTAAAAAGTAAAATTGATTTCCTTCCATCTGTGACCAGACTGTGTGTGTGTGTGTATACGTGTGTTTATGTGTTTTACATGTAGGTGGAGGCAAGATGGCCAACCTAAATTCTTACGGTAGCATGTACTTTTCTTTTTTCTCCTGGGGACCAGGTTTCTCAGTAACCTGGCCTAGAACTCACCAAAGCACTCTAGCCCCAGGGATCTACCTGTCTGTCTCTCCAGGGCTGGGGTTACAAGTGCACGCTACCATACCTGATAATTTATTTTTTAAACGTGGATTCTGAGGAATTAAATTCATGTTCTCTTGCTTGCAAGAGAAACCCTTTCTGACTGAGCTTTCAGCCCTAAATAGGATTTTTTTCTTTTATTGAAAATAACCCCCCCCCCACATCATGTATCTTAATTAAAGTCTCCCTTCCCTGTCCTCCTCCCATCCCTCCCCTCCCATCCAGATCCACCCCCTTTCTGTTTCTCATTAGAAAATAAACAGGTTTCTAACAGGTTTCTAAGGGACAACAATAACATACCTATGATTAGATAAAACAAAAACTAATGCATTGGAAATGGACAAAACAAGCAAACAGAAGGAACATAGTCCCAAAGAAGGCACAAGAAACGGAGACCCACCTTGTTCACACACTCAGGAATCCCATAAACACACTAAACTGGAAGCCATAATATATACGCAAAGAACCTAGATGCAGACTCATGCAGGCCCCTTGCATGGCTGTCCCAGCTTCTGTGAGTTCACATGTGCACTGATCCTGTTGACTTAGAAGGCGTTGTTTCCTTAGTGCCCACCTTTCCGCCTGGCTCTTATACTCTTTCTGCCACTTCTTCCACAGGGTTCCCTAACCCCTACGGTGAAAGAGTTGATGGAGATACCCTGGCTAGAGCTCAGTGTTCCAAGGTCTCTCACACTCTTTATAATACCTGATCATGGGTCTCTGTATCTGTTCCCAGCTGCTGAAGGAGGAACCTGCTGGCTGAGCAAGGTACCGATCTAGTACTGATCTATCATTAGGATTCACTTCATCGCTACATTTGTTTTTTTCCCTAGGTCTCTGGACGATCTACTCTCTGGTTCTTGGTTGTTCAAGCAGCGTCAGCTACAGGCTCCATCTCATGGAGTGGTCTTAAGTCAAATCAGATGTTGGTTGGTTGCTCCCACAACTTTGTGCCACCATTGCCCTAGCATATCTTGCAGGCAGGACACCACTGTAAACCAGAGGGTTTATAGCGTATTTCTTCTCTTCTTGTAGCATTCCTGTACCAAAGACACTAGAATGTGGGCATGCAGTCTCCATGTAGGTACTGGGTACTGGCCTCAGTAATGTGACCTTGCCATCAGTTTGTAGAGAAAATCTATATATAGTTTTAGTAACATGCTGAGGACTAGCCTCAGCTTGGAGAGGGGTTCTAAGAGAAGGGTTGGTTGTCTGGGAGGAGGAAAACAAGCAAAAGTCAATTTGTAGTGGTCCAAGATGGTGGCTATGCTCTGCTGGAGATAGCTTTCTAGTCTGCTTTCTGTTCAGTTTTCTTTCTCTCTGATCTGCTTTCTCTGCAAATCTCTAGATAGCTCTTTCTCTATGTTCTGCTTGAGACAGTTCTCTAACAGTTCTCTCTTGCTATTCTATAATCTTCCCTGGATAGCTCATCTCCTGCAGATCATAAGGCCAGTCTTTCATTTTATATATCAATCTAGACATTTACTTAATATTTCCTTTTGATGATCTTAAGACTCAGCATTGTTGACCCAGCCTCTTAAGTCTTAGGAGTCAGCAAGCACACATTTTCTTTTAACACTGCAAAAGAATTCAGAGATCTGCCTGCCTCTGTTAAGCACAGACAATAAGCTAGCTGGGTGGGACCCCATCCTGACACTGAAATTTCCATTTTTACTACACCCAGGCCTGAACGTCCTGTGTCTCAGGCTGACCTTGAACTCAGGAATCGGCCTGCCTTTGTATCTGACTGCTTTTGTATCTTTCTGACAAGCTGGCTCAATTTAGCTGCCCTTGTTCCTTTAGATTTGTAAAGTTCCTCATAATTCATATTGCATTCTTCTTTATTGCATAGTTGAGAAATTATATATTTTTGAACTCATGGTTTTAGAGTCCTTTACTACAGCCTTAAAGGTTGTCCTGAAAGCCCCAGTGTTTATTATTTTGCTGAGACATTAGTCACACCATTGCATCCTGAACTCATGCTCTCTGATTATCATGGAGTCATTAACTAGGAGGAATGTGAAACTATGTACATTATTATAGGAACAAGCCTTATGCCCATGGTAGCCATCGACACTTGTGGAGACCCACATCTGCTGGCCCTGTCCCAGGGGCAGGAACAGTGTCATTCTGTCCCCACTAAGGCCATGCCAGACTTGGCAGTAACAGCATAGGTTGCTTGGGGATTCCCACAGGACCCCTTTAGCCAACAATTCAATTAGAATTTAATTAGATGTAACCGGATCCTGGTACTGGAAACTTCATTTGGTGACAAGAGATGGCCAGTTGGAATTCTATTTCCTCACAATTAGATAATTTCATCTAGATCACTGTCAAATGTGTGTGTGTGTGCGCGAGTATGAAAACTGTATTAGGTTTCCATATTACCATTCAAATGGCCCTTAATTTTAGCTGTCAATCCCTGAGTTCTCTCCTTTGTCCCTTTCTCCTCTCTCACTCCCCACATGACTCTCCCATTCCAGTTCCCCTCATAACTATTTATCCTGTTTCCCTTTCCTAATGAAATTCATCTTCCTCTCTCCCTAGTCCCATACTCTATTCCTAACCTCTGTGGTTTGATAGATGTAGGATGGTTATCCTTGACTTAATAACTAATGTGCACATGTAAGCAAATGCATACCTTATTTGTCTTTCTGGATCTGGGTTACCTTACACAGAGCGATTTTTTTTCTAGTTCCAACCATTTACCTGCATATTCAATATTCTTTTCTTTGTTACAGCTGAGTAATACTCCATTGTGTAAGTGTACCACATTTTCTATAATCATCATTTTCTATTGAGGAACATCTAGGTTGTTTTGAATTTCTAATCATTATGAGTATAGCATCAATAAACATGGTTGAGCATGTGTCTGTCTGGTAGGATGAAACATCCTTTGGGTAAATGCACAAGAGTGGGATAGCTGCACACTGAGTTAGATTGACTTCCAACTTTCTAAGAAACTGCCATACTGCGTTCCATAGGGCTCTCCAAGTTTACACTTGCACCAGCAGTGGAGGGAGGAGTGTTTCCCTTGTTCTACATCCTTGCCAGCATGAGCTGTCTCTTGTTTTACTGATCTTAGCCATCCTGACAGGTATAAGATGAAATTTCAAAGTAGTTTTGATTTGAATTTCCCTGAAGGCTAAGGATGTTAAACATTTCTCTAAGTGCTTCTCAGTCATTTGTGTTTCCTCTATTGAGGATTCTGTTTAGATTTGTATCTCAGTTTTTAGGGGGCTATTTGTTTTCTTGCTATCTACTTTCTTGAGTACTTTATACATTTTAGATATTAGCCCTGTATCAGATGTATAGGAGTTAGTAAAAACCTGTGCTCATTTTGGAGGCTGCCACGTTGTGCAATTGTGCTTTACAGAAGCTTTTTAGCTCCATGACGTACCACTTATTAATCGCTGGTCTTAGTGCTTGTACTCACAGTGTTCTGCTAAGAAAGTCATTTCGTGTGCTAATGAACTCAAGGCTAATTCCCATTTTCTCTTCTGTCAGGTTCAGTGTATCATTTTTGTTGTTGTTGTTGTTTGTCTTTTGAGACAGGATTTCTCTATGTAGCCCTGGCTGTCCTGGAACTCACTCTATAGAGCAGGCTCATCTCAAACACGGAGATTTTGAACTCAAAACTGCCTCATGAGTACTGAGATTCAAGGTGTCCACCACTAGCACTACCAGGATATGTATATATGAAAGTGCTCTTTTTCACAATCATATATATATGTATATATATGTGTATATATATATATATATATATATGAAACTGCTCTTTTACACAATCATATATATATGTATATATGTGTATATATGTAATTTATGTATTTTAGGATGCTTCTACTTTATTAGTTTTCATATTACCATTCCACTGGCCCTCAATTTTATCTGACTCCTCCTGTATTCCCTTCCTTGTTCCTTTCTCAGTGTATCTGGTTTTAGTCCAAGGTTTTTATCCATTTGGAGTTGAGTTTTGTACAATGTAATAAATATGTATATATTTGGATTCTTCTACATGCAGCCATCCGGTTTGATCAGCACCATTTGTTGAAGATGCTATCTTTTTCTTAGGCTGTATTTTTGGCTTCTTCCTAAAAACAACAAAAAAATCAGATATGCATAGGAATGTGGATTTATGTCTGGGTCTTCAATCAAATCCCATTGATCAATGTGTCTGTTTTTACCAATACCATACTGTTTTTATTACTATAGCTCTGCCGAACAGTTGAGCTCAGGGATGATGATATCTCCTGCAGTTCTTTTATTATTCAGAGTTGTTTTAGCTAGTGTGTGTGTGTGTGTGTGTATGAAGCTGAAAATTGTTCTTCCAAGATCTGGGAAGAATTGTGTTGGACTTTTGATGGAGATTGCATTGAATCTCTAGATTGCTTTTGCAATGTTAATCCTATTGATATGTGAGCATGGGACATCTCTCTATTTTCTGATAGTTTCAATTTCTTTCTTCAATGTCTTAAGATTTATTATACAAGTCTTTCACTTGCTTGATTAGATTTACCCCAAGATATTTGATATTATTTGAGGCCATGTGAGGTGAAAGATCCTGAGAGAGAAGAGTGAAAAATTACGTAAGCCCCTACTAGACTTGTGTCCAAAATAGACCTCACTAATGTCAGGGAGTAAAAGTTTAACTGGCCCCATTGTTCCAGGATGTTAGTACTTCCACAAAGTAGAAGTTTAACTTGCTCCATTGTTTTAGGAAATGTTTGTACAGAATATTCCAACCATTTCTTGAACCCGTTATGCTTGCCAAATGCTATAGCCCCATGCCAGGTGTTGCGGTTTCTGCATTTATAAACACCTTACCCTTTGAGCTTGGGGTTGACTCTTCTACCCCTGCGTGGGATATGAGTTGTCCCCAGTGCACTGGCCTTTCCCCATTAAACCTCTTGCTGTTTGCATCAAGACCGGTCTCTCATGAGTTCTTGGGCATCTTGTCATTCCGGGGCTTGAGTGAGGGTCCCTCCCACTTTGGGGAACTTTCAAAAGGTGTTGTTTTGTTGATTTTTTCCCCTCAGTTTTATATATAGGAGGGCTACTTGTTTTGGGGATTGAATGCTGGAGTTTGGCTGTGACTGTCTGTGGTCTTGTGGTTATAATCAGTAGGCAGTGATTGGCCTAGTATTACTTGAAAGCCCAACTAGCCTTGTCATTGTTGAAGGGGATAGCATCTTCTTCGTCTTAGATGCTTGCCTCTTTTCATGATGATAGTGACAAAGTGGATGTCACATTGTTATGATCTAATCGTTCTGGCGTTTCCTTAACCTCATTTTCAGTCACAAGTTGCTTTAATGATAATTCTTGTCCTCAGTGCTTGGTTTCTCATTAATTTGCAAATATGGACCTGGCAGAACTTGCCTGTCAAGCCTTCCAATGCACCTGGGTTAACATTGCAAGAACAGCCTCCCTAATCTGGTGCAAGGCTTTCTGAGCTTAGAAGCAGGCTCAGAGGAGAGCAGTGACTGTGGACCAGGGAGGCAGAGAACCTGGCTTTCTAAAGTGGGATGTATTCCTGGAGAGCCTGGGGTTCAGTTTTATTTTTTATTTTTACCCTTATAATTAAAATTGAGTGGCTGTTCAAGATCCACCCCATGTGTTCATCATTTTGAAAGTTTGATTCTATAGTTCTGGGGTTGTGAGCCCTAAGAACATCTGTTTGCTGCTCAGCCTATTCTCCCCACTGATGAGCACACAGTGTTCCTGTCCTACTGTTGCTCCAACAAGTGAGAAAGAGCTCAGTAGCTTAAAATATTGCCACTTACCAGTTTCTAGTTCTAGGGTTTTTAAATCCTTGCATTGGAGTATTGGTATGGCAGTTTGGGCCCCATGTTGGGTGCCACTTATGCTGTCGTTCTCTCTACTTCTTCCCTCTCAGAGTGTCCAGACATGCTGCACACTGGGCTGGAAGGATGAATCTGGGTCTGAAATGGGTGGGGTTCTGCAGGATCCTGGTCCTGCTAGGAGGGAGTGAGGAGTATGTGTGTGTGGGTAGAATTCTCCAAGGATCTTAGTGTTACAGCTCTTTTAGATGATGGCTTTCTCCAGTGGTTTTCAGTGAAAGAGCTCTCACACAATCTTAGTAGTTGTGCATACCTTTATTCAGGGTGGACTTGTATGCATGCACTTTATTTGGGGTAAACCAGGGGTATATGCGGACCTTGGAGAATGGGAAGGAGTTTTCAGGTAAATGAAAATCTTTGGATGGAGTTTACAGTTCTGTGAAGGGAACATTTGTATGGAGAGGTATTCCAGGAATCCCAGGTACCTGCTGGGTCTGTTCTTATGTTTCAGGGAGTTTGTAGGTCTGCTAAGGACTACTCAACCTTCTCTTGATAGGGAGCATGGGGAGTTGGCATCCCCAGACAATGTCAGAGAAGAGAAGCCCTGCTGGTAAAGGGAGTCCTCCATTTTGTACTGAGCTCAGAGGAGCTAACTGGTCATGGTAGACTGTGGCCTTAATTAGCAGTGTTTCCCCACACTACAGAGCTCTGTCCTTCCTCTTGCCTTTTCCATACTTGGCAGGCTGTCGTCCTTCCATATGATGCCTTCTAGGGGTGTGTGAAGGGTTTGTTTTCTCTGAGGATTAAGTCCGTGAAAGGAGAAGAAACAAGGTTTGCGTAGCCAAACTTTATTTAAAGCAAAAGTAAATGAGAAAAGCCATATGTGGTGATACATAGGTTTAATCTGAGCACTTGGGAGACAAAGGCAGGGGGATCTTGTTGAGTTTGAGGAACGTTGGGTTACCAAAGTGAATTTCAGGTCAGCTAGGGGCTACATTGTGATGCCCTTGCTCAAAACGAAATGAAACGAAACCAAACCAAACAAACCTAAGAACTGATCCCTTATTTGAGGGTAGATCCAGAAACTGGGAATTTGTTTTCTCAGAAGGTTTTCATTTTTTTATTTTGGTAAGGGCCTAATCAGAGTGGATGATCTTTGGTCATGCATCCTCCTACAAGCTTATTTTTACTCAAAGATGGGAGGACTGAACTAGTGAACAGGCTACAGGACTGTACATAGCAGACTATGCATGTCTAGAACCATAATTGGTGGTGGGTGGGACCCTAGAAAAAGAACTTCCACCATGTGTTCTCTGGGGAGAACCATGAAGTTGGGCACTATCTTGGCCATCTTAAGACATGTAGACAAACTTACATGATCTTAAGACAAACTATATTCACCCAACACTCTGATTTTCCTTAAGGACTACCTGACTACTTATCCCTCTCTTGGATTTTTTACCCCATGATCTGGGTGTGACATTGCCCTCTCTCGGACTCTTTCCTGTTTTCCTCTTGTAAGGAACCACATGCCTTATTTGGGATTCTCCTGGCTTCCAGGACTCTCTTTCCAAGATTCTGAACTTTCCTTACTTACCATTTTCCCAGGGGCTGCATGCTGAGTATCTATTTCTCCTAGAAACCATGTGTGCACATGGAGAAACCAAAGTGATGGCATTGGGAGCTGTTTCCTCTGAGGAGAGTGCTATATGAAGGAACTGTGGATAGGTGCTGGCCCTTTCCTTCAAGTGGGGCCATCAAGTAGATGCTGTTTCATCTAGGAAACCAGCTCTCACCAGACACTTAGTTGGTGCCTTGATCTTGGCTTCAATAGCTTCCAGTACTATATGGAAAGTGTATTTGTTATTTACAAGATACCTAGTGTATGTTTTGTTATAGCAGCTTGAATGTACTGATGCAGCACATGAGCTAATTATCCCACAGGTTTTGGGGATTAGGCTGCTATCATGTTGAAGGGGATGAGAAGGGGACATTATTCTTCCTATCACACATGCCTACCGCTTTTCTGCTTAAAGCTTTTTTTTTTTTTTTTTTTTTTTAAGGGACATTTCTTTTTTTTTTTTAATATTTTTATTACATATTTTCCTCAATTACATTTCCAATGCTATCCCACAAGTCCCCCATAGCGCCCCCCACTTCCCTACCCACCCATTCCCATTCTTTTGGCCCTGGCATTCCCCTATATTGGGGCATATAAAGTTTGCAAGTCCAATGGGCCTCTCTTTCCATTGATGGCTGACTAGGCCATCTTTCGATACATATGCAGCTAGAGACAAGAGCTCCGGGGTTCTAGTTAGTACATCATGTTGTTCCAACAATAGGGTTGCAGATCCCTTTAGCTCCTTGGGTACTTACTCTAGCTTCTCCATTGGGAGCCCTGTGATACATCCAATAGCTGACTGTGAACATCCACTCCTGTGTTTGCTAGGCCCCAGCATCGTCTCACAAGAGACAGCTATATTTGGGTCCTTTCAGCAAACTCTTGCTAGTGTATGCAATGGTGTCAGCGTTTAGAAGTTGATTATGGGATGGATCCCTGGGTACGGCAGTCTCTAAATGGTCCATCCTTTCATCACCGCTACGAACTTTGTCTCTGTAACTCCTTCCCTGGGTGTTTTGTTCCCAATTCTGAGAAGGTGCACAGTGTCCACACTTTGGTCTTCATTCTTCTTGAGTTTCATGCGTTTAGCAAATTGTATCTTAAATCTTGGGTATCCTAAGTTTTGGGCTAATATCCACTTATCAGTGAATACATATTGTGTGAGTTCTTTTGTGATTGTGTTACTTCACTCAAGATGATGCCCTCCAGGTCCATCCATTTGGCTAGGAATTTCTTTTTTTTTTTTTTTTTTTTGTTTTTTTTTTTTTTTTTTTTTTTTTTTTTTATATATATTTTTATTACATATTTTCCTCAATTACATTTCCAATACTATCCCAAAAGTCCCCCATAGCGCCCCCCACTTCCCTACCCACCCATTCCCATTCTTTTGGCCCTGGCATTCCCCTATATTGGGGCATATAAAGTTTGCAAGTCCAATGGGCCTCTCTTTCCATTGATGGCTGACTAGGCCATCTTTTGATACATATGCAGCTAGAGACAAGAGCTCCGGGGTTCTAGTTAGTACATCATGTTGTTCCAACAATAGGGTTGCAGATCCCTTTAGCTCCTTGGGTACTTACTCTAGCTTCTCCATTGGGAGCCCTGTGATACATCCAATAGCTGACTGTGAACATCCACTCCTGTGTTTGCTAGGCCCCAGCATCGTCTCACAAGAGACAGCTATATTTGGGTCCTTTCAGCAAAATCTTGCTAGTGTATGCAATGGTGTCAGCGTTTAGAAGTTGATTATGGGATGGATCCCTGGATATGGCAGTCTCTAAATGGTCCATCCTTTCATCACCGCTACGAACTTTGTCTCTGTAACTCCTTCCCTGGGTGTTTTGTTCCCAATTCTGAGAAGGTGCACAATGTCCACACTTTGGTCTTCATTCTTCTTGAGTTTCATGCTTTTAGCAAATTGTATCTTAAATCTTGGGTATCCTAAGTTTTGGGCTAATATCCACTTATCAGTGAATACATATTGTGTGAGTTCTTTTGTGATTGTGTTACTTCACTCAAGATGATGCCCTCCAGGTCCATCCATTTGGCTAGGAATTTCATAAATTCATTCTTTTTAATAGCTGAGTAGTACTCCATTGTGTAAATGTACCATAATTTCTGTATCCATTCCTCTGTTGAGGGACATCTGGGTTCTTTCCAGCTTCTGGCTATTATAAATAGGGCTGCTATGAACATAGTGGAACATGTGTCCTTTTTACCGGTTGGGACATCTTCTGGATATATGCCCAGGAGAGGTATTGCTGGATCCTCCGGTAGTACTATGTCCAATTTTCTGAGGAACCGCCAGACTGATTTCCAGAGTGGTTGTACAAGCTTGCAATCCCACCAACAATGGAGGAGTGTTCCTCTTTCTCCACATCCTCGCCAGCAACTGCTGTCACCTGAATTTTTGATCTTAGCCATTCTGACTGGTGTGAGGTGGAATCTCAGGGTTGTTTTGATTTGCATTTCCCTGATGATTAAGGATGTTGAACATTTTTTCAGGTGTTTCTCTGCCATTCGGTATTCCTCAGGCGAGAATTCTTTGTTCAGTTCTGAGCCCCATTTTTTAATGGGGTTATTTGACTTTCTGGAGTCCACCTTCTTGAGTTCTTTATATATATTGGATATTAGTCCCTTATCTGATTTAGGATAGGTGAAGATCCTTTCCCAATCTGTTGGTGGTTTTTTGGTCTTATTGATGGTGTCTTTAGCCTTGCAGAAGCTTTGTAGTTTCATGAGGTCCCACTTGTCAATTCTCGATCTTACAGCACAAGCCATTACTGTTCTATTCAGGAATTTTTCCCCTGTGCCCATATCTTCAAGGCTTTTCCCCACTTTCTCCTCTATAAGTTTCAGTGTCTCTGGTTTTATGTGAAGTTCCTTGATCCACTTAGACTTGACCTTAGTACAAGGAGATAGGAATGGATCGATTCGCATTCTTCTACATGTTAACAACCAGTTGTGCCAGCACCATTTGTTGAAAATGCTGTCTTTCTTCCACTGGATGTTTTTAGCTCCCTTGTCGAAGATCAAGTGACCGTAGGTGTGTGGGTTCATTTCTGGGTCTTCAATTCTATTCCATTGGTCTATTTGTCTGTCACTATACCAGTACCATGCAGTTTTTATCACAATTGCTCTGTAGTAGAGCTTTAGGTCCGGCATGGTGATTCCACCAGAGGTTCTTTTATGCTTGAGAAGGGTTTTTGCTATCCTAGGTTTTTTGTTATTCCAGATGAATTTGCAGATTGCACTTTCTAATTCGTTGAAGAATTGAGTTGGAATTTTGATGGGGATTGCATTGAATCTGTAGATTGCTTTTGGCAAGATAGCCATTTTTACAATGTTGATCCTGCCAATCCATGAGCATGGGAGATCTTTCCATCTTCTGAGATCTTCTAGAATTTCTTTCTTCAGAGACATGAAGTTTTTATTATACAGATCTTTCACTTCCTTAGTTAGAGTCACGCCAAGATATTTTATATTATTTGTGACTATTGAGAAGGGTGTTGTTTCCCTAATTTCTTTCTCAGCCTGTTTATTCTTTGTGTAGAGAAAGGCCATTGATTTGTTTGAGTTAATTTTATATCCAGCTACTTCACCGAAGCTGTTTATCAGGCTTAGGAGTTCTCTGGTGGAATTTTTAGGGTCACTTATATATACTATCATATCATCTGCAAAAAGTGATATTTTGACTTCATCTTTTCCAATTTGTATCCCTTTGATCTCCTTTTGTTGTCGAATTGCTCTGGCTAGGACTTCAAGTACAATGTTGAATAGGTATGGAGAAAGTGGACAGCCTTGTCTAGTCCCTGATTTTAGAGGGATTGCTTCAAGCTTCTCACCATTTACTTTGATGTTGGCTACTGGTTTGCTGTAGATTGCTTTTATCATGTTTAGGTATGGGCCTTGAATTCCTAATCTTTCCAAGACTGTTATCATGAATGGGTGTTGGATCTTGTCAAATGCTTTTTCCGCATCTAACGAGATGACCATGTGGTTTTTGTCTTTGAGTTTGTTTATATACTGGATTACGTTGATGGATTTCCGTATATTGAACCATCCCTGCATCCCTGGGATGAAACCTACTTGGTCAGGATGGATGATTGTTTTGATGTGTTCTTGGATTCGGTTAGCAAGAATTTTATTGAGGATTTTTGCATCAATATTCATAAGGGATATTGGTCTGAAGTTTTCTATCTTTGTTGGGTCTTTTTGTGGTTTAGGTATCAGAGTAATTGTGGCTTCATAGAATGAGTTGGGTAGAGTACCTTCTGTTTCTATTTTGTGGAATAGTTTGTGAAGAACTGGGATTAGATCTTCTTTGAAGGTCTGATAGAACTCTGCACTAAACCCATCTGGTCCTGGGCTTTTTTTGGTTTGGAGACTATTAATGACTGCTTCTATTTCTTTGGGGGATATAGGGCTGTTTAGATCATTAACCTGATCTTGATTCAACTTTGGTACCTGGTATCTGTCTAGGAACTTCTCCATTTCATCCAGGTTCTCCAGTTTTGTTGAGTATAGCCTTTGGTAGAAGGATCTGATGGTGTTTTGGATGTCTTCAGGATCTGTTGTTATGTCTCCTTTTTCATTTCTGATTTTGTTAATTAGGATGCTTTCCCTGTGCCCTCTAGTGAGTCTGGCTAAGGGTTTATCTATCTTGTTGATTTTCTCAAAGAACCAGCTCCTTGATTGGTTGATTCTTTGAATAGTTTTTCTTGTTTCCACTTGGTTGATTTCACCCCTGAGTTTGATTATTTCCTGCCGTCTACTCCTCTTGGGTGAATTTGCTTCCTTTTGTTCTAGTGCTTTTAGGTGTGTTGTCAAGCTGCTAATGTGTGCTCTTTCTAGTTTCCTTTTGGAGGCACTCAGAGCTATGAGTTTTCCTCTTAGAAATGCTTTCATTGCGTCCCATAAGTTTGGGTATGTTGTGGCTTCATTTTCATTGAACTCTAAAAAGTCCTTAATTTCTTTCTTTATTCCTTCCTTGACCAAGGTATCATTGAGAAGAGTGTTGTTCAGTTTCCACGTGAAGGTTGGCTTTCTATTATTTATTTTGTTATTGAAGATCAGCCTTAGTCCATGGTGATCTGATAGGATGCATGGGACAATTTCAATGTTTTTGTATCTGTTGAGTCCTGTTTTGTGCCCAATTACGTGGTCAATTTTGGAGAAGGTACCATGGGGTGCTGAGAAGAAGGTGTATCCTTTTGTTTTAGGGTAAAATGTTCTGTAGATATCTGCCAGATCCATTTGATCCATAACTTCTGTTAGTTTCACTGTGTCCCTGTTTAGTTTCTGTTTCCATGATCTGTCCATTGGTGAAAGTGGTGTGTTGAAGTCTCCCACTATTATTGTATGAGGTGCAATGTGTGCTTTGAGATTTACTAAAGTTTCTTTAATGAATGAGGCTGCCTTTGTATTTGGAGCATAGATATTCAGGATTGACAGTTCCTCTTGGAGGATTTTACCTTTGATGAGTATGAAGTGCCCCTCCCTGTCTTTTTTGATGACTTTGGGTTGGAAGTCAATCTTATCTGATATTAGAATGGCTACTCCAGCTTGTTTCTTCAGAGCATTTGCTTGGAAAATTGTTTTCCAGCCTTTCATTCTGAGGTAGTGTCTATCTTTTTCTCTGAGATGAGTTTCTTGTAAGCAGCAAAATGTTGGGTCTTGTTTGTGTAGCCAGTTTGTTAGTCTATGTCTTTTTATCGGGGAGTTGAGTCCATTGATATTAAGAGATATTAAGGAAAAGTAATTGTTGTTTCCTGTTATTATTGTTGTTAAAGTTGGCATTCTGTTCTTGTGGCTGTCTTCTTTTAGGTTTGTTGAGGGATTACCTTCTTGTTGTTTCTAGGGCGTGGTTCCTGTCCTTGTATTGGTTTTTTTCTGTTATTATCCTTTGAAGGGCTGGATTCGTGGAGAGATAATGTGTGAATTTGGCTTTGTCGTGGAATACTTTGGTTTCTCCATCTATGTTAATTGAGAGTTTGGCTGGGTATAGTAGCTTGGGCTGGAATTTGTGTTCTTTTAGTGTCTGTATAACATCTGTCCAGGATCTTCTAGCTTTCATAGTCTCTGGTGAAAAATCTGGTGTAATTCTGATAGGCTTGCCTTTATATGTTACTTGGCCTTTTTCTCTTACTGCTTTTAGTATTCTATCTTTATTTAGTGCATTTGTTGTTCTGATTATTATGTGTCGGGAGGTATTTCTTTTCTGGTCCAGCCTATTTGGAGTTCTGTAGGCTTCTTGTATGTTCATGGGCATCTCTTTCTTTAGATTTGGGAAGTTTTCTTCTATAATTTTGTTGAAGATGTTTGCTGGTCCTTTGAGTTGAAAATCTTCATTCTCATCCACTCCTATTATCCGTAGGTTTGGTCTTCTCATTGTGTCCTGTATTTCCTGGATGTTTTGAGTTAGGATCTTTTTGCATTTTCCATTTTCCTTGATTGTTGTGCCCATGTTCTCTATGGAGTCTTCTGCACCTGAGATTCTCTCTTCCATCTCTTGTATTCTGTTGCTGATGCTTGCATCTATGGTTCCAGATTTCTTTCCTAGGGTTTCTATCTCCAGTGTTGCCTCATTTTGGGTTTTCTTTATTGTGTCTACTTCCCTTTTTAGGTCTAGTATGGTTTTGTTCATTTCCATCATCTGATTGGATGTGTTTTCCTGTTTCTCTTTAAGGACTTCTACCAGTTTGGTTGTGTTTTCCTGTTTTTCTTTAAGGACTTGTAACTCTTTAGCCATGTTCTCCTGTAGTTCTTTAAAGTCCTTCTTGATGTCCTCTACCATCATCATGAGATATGCTTTTAAATCCAGGTCTAGTTTTTCAGGTGTGTTGGGGTGCCCTGGACTGGGCGAAGTGGGAGTGTTGGGTCCTGATGATGGTGAGTGGTCTTGGTTTCTGTTAGTAAGATTCTTACCTTTACCTCTCGCCATCTGGTAATCTCTGGAGTTGTTATAGTTGTCTCTGTTCAGAGGTTGTTCTTCTGGGGATTCTGAGTATCCTCTGTCAGCAGACCTGTACAGACTAAGTTCGGCGGAGTCCCGGAGCCAAGATGGAGCTCCCTGCAGGGCAGGTCACTGTTCTCCGGCTGGGAGGGTGTCGGATGTCTGCGGCCCCAAAAGGGTGCTGCCTCAGCGGTTCTGTGGCTCCCGCCTGTCCCAGAAGCTGTCTGCCTCTGTGGTCCTCAGTCTGACCTGTACAGACTAAGTTCGGCGGAGTCCCGGAGCCAAGATGGCGCTCCCTGCAGGGCAGGTCACTGTCCTCCGACTGGGAGGGTGCCGGATGTCTGCGGCCCCTAAAGGGTGCTGCCTCAGCAGCTCTGTGGCTCCCGCCTGTCCCAGAAGCCGTCTGCCCCCGTGGTCCCCACTCTGACCTGTAGAGACTAAGCTCGGCGGAGTCCCGGAGCCAAGATGGCGTTCCCTGCAGGGCAGGTCACTGTCCCCCGACTGGGAGGGTGCTGGATGTCTGCGGCCCCTAAAGGGTGCTGCCTCAGCAGCTCTGTGGCTCCCGCCTGTCCCAGGAGCCGTCTGCCCCCGTGGTCCCCACTCTGACCTGTAGAGACTAAGCTCGGCGGAGTCCCGGAGCCAAGATGGCGTTCCCTTCAGGGCAGGTCACTGTCCCCCGACTGGGAGGGTGCCGGATGTCTGCGGCCCCAAAAGGGTGCTGCCTCAGCGGCTCTGTGGCTCCCGCCTGTCCCAGAAGCTGTCTGCCTCTGTGGTCCTCACTCTAACCTGTAGACTAAGTTCGGCGGAGTCCCGGAGCCAAGATGGCACTCTCTGCAGGGCAGGTCTCTGTCCTCCGGCTGGGAGGGTGCCGGAAGTCTGCGGCCCCAAAAGGGTGCTGCCTCAGCGGCTCTGTGGCTCCTGCCTGTCCCAGAAGCCGTCTGCCCCCGTGGTCCCCACTCTGACCTGTAGAGACTAAGCTCGGCGGAGTCCTGGAGCCAAGATGGCGCTCCCTGCAGGGCAGGTCACTGTCCTCCCACTGGGAGGGTGCCGGATGTCTGCGGCCCCAAAAGGGTGCTGCCTCAGCGGCTCTGTGGCTCCCGCCTGTCCCAGAAGCTGTCTGCCTCTGTGGTCCTCACTCTAACCTGTAGACTAAGTTCGGCGGAGTCCCGGAGCCAAGATGGCGCTCTCTGCAGGGCAGGTCTCTGTCCTCCGGCTGGGAGGGTGCCGGAAGTCTGCGGCCCCAAAAGGGTGCTGCCTCAGCGGCTCTGTGGCTCCTGCCTGTCCCAGAAGCCGTCTGCCCCCGTGGTCCCCACTCTGACCTGTAGAGACTAAGCTCGGCGGAGTCCGGAGCCAAGATGGCGCTCCCTGCAGGGCAGGTCACTGTCCTCCGACTGGGAGGGTGCCGGATGTCTGCGGCCCCAAAAGGGTGCTGCCTCAGCGGCTCTGTGGCTCCCGCCTGTCCCAGAAGCTGTCTGCCTCTGTGGTCCTCACTCTAACCTGTAGACTAAGTTCGGCGGAGTCCTGGAGCCAAGATGGCGCTCCCTGCAGGGCAGGTCACTGTCCTCCAACTGGGAGGGTGCCGGATGTCTGCGGCCCCTAAAGGGTGCTGCCTCAGCAGCTCTGTGGCTCCCGCCTGTCCCAGGAGTCATCTGCCCCCGTGGTCCCCACTCTGACCTGTAGAGACTAAGCTCGGCGGAGTCCCGGAGCCAAGATGGCGTTCCCTGCAGGGCAGGTCACTGTCCCCCGACTGGGAGGGTGCCGGATGTCTGCGGCCCCAAAAGGGTGCTGCCTCAGCGGCTCTGTGGCTCCCGCCTGTCCCAGAAGCTGTCTGCCTCTGTGGTCCTCACTCTAACCTGTAGACTAAGTTCGGCGGAGTCCCGGAGCCAAGATGCTTAAAGCTTTTGATAGTCCTGAGTAAATTGCTCAGTGGGTCACTGTGCTTGCTCTGTAAGTGTGAGGACCTGAAGGCCTGAGTTTGTACCCCTAACACCAGTGACCAAATGTTTCTATGACTTCAGCATTTGTGGGCTGGGACAGGAGGATGCTGAGATCTACCTGGCCAGTTTGCCTAGCTGAAAAGGGAGCTTCCAATTCAGAGAAAGACCCTGTCTTACAAACACCATCTTACTCAGGCCCGAGCATGCACAGGACATGATTGTGTGCACTCCCACACTCACATGTATGTACCACCTCTGATGTGTGTATACACACATAGAGACACGGACACAGACACACACACCTACACACACACACACACACACACACACACACACACACACACACGAGTCCAAACATAGCAGTTTCATTTTTTTTTAAAAAAGATTTATTGTTTTATTTGTGTGTGTATGTGTGTGCATGCAGATGTGTGCGTGCCTCTGTGTATTTGGATTTAGGTTGTATATGTGAATAAAGATAATCACAGGGGCCAGAAGAGCATGTCAGATCTTGTGGAGCTGGAGTGATAGGCAGTTATGATCCACTTGATGTGGATGTAGAAATTGAACTCAGGTCCTCAGAGTAGCAAGTATATTTAAACCTTAGGCCATCTCTCCAGGCTCAACCACACACCCACCCACCCACCATTTACCACCCTCCTTTCCTCCCTCCCTCTTTCTCTCTCTCCCTCCCTCCCTCCCCCTTCCCTCTTTTTCTCTCTCCCCCCTTCCCTCTCCCCATTCTCCTCCCTCCCTCCCTCCCTCCCTCCCTCCCTCCCTCCCTCCCTCCCTCCCTCTGTCCCTCTCTCTCTCTCCCTCCCTCCCTCCCTCCCTCCCTCCCTCCCTCCCTCCCTCTGTCCCTCTCTCTCTCTCCCTCCCTCCCTCCCTCCCTCCCTCCCTCCCTCCCTCCCTCCCTCCCTCCCTCCCTCTCTCCCTCCCTCCCCTCTTTTTATTAGCATATATTAGCTATACAGAATGCTGGTTCCATTGCGGCACGTTCATACATATCCATCATCTGCTTTGATGATTCTTACCCTCTCTCTGACCTTCTCTGGCATATCTTCTATTCTTTACGTACCCCAAACAAGCACATCCCCATGATGGCATCTCAGTGCTCCTCACCTCAGTGTGCAGAGCTGCTGCTGTCTCTCTTGCAGCTACGAGCTGCAGATTTCAGCTTTGTGTCTAATAGCTTCCACCTATCAGTTCTGGTGATTTTCATTACTTTAACATTTGCATTGTCAAAAATGCTGTGGTTTAGAAAATTATGTTGGTTCATAATTCTATTGGCTAGAAAGAACTATTTTCTTTGCTTGGTAATTACACAACCCTTCAGTTTTAGATTGATAAGCACCGATTAGAATGGCCAATCTAATGACACTTTTATTTCTACATCTCTCAGTTTCAGTCCACTCACCTTTGTACATGCAATCTGCTCTCAGCATAGCTTCACTTCTTAATGGTACCCAGGGCATTTTGTTCCACAGGCATCATGAACACCCGTGCCCTGCTTTCCGTCTCTCTAGATGTGACTGTTTTAGGCACTTCTTACTGGTTAGAATTATACAGTGGATAGCTTTTGTGGGAGTGGCTTGTTTCCTTTAGATAATGATCTCATGGTTTGTTCAATTTGAACCATGCATCTCAATAACATTTCATTGTGTGTGTGTGTGTGTGTATGTGTTACATTTCTTCTCACCTGCCACTGAACTTGCTTCTACCTCTTGATTGTTGGAATGGTACTTGTAAGACGGTACCTTCAGTTGCTACATCATTTTAAACTATTTGAGGAAGGGCCATAGTGGCTGGAGATTTTACATTTCTATTTGCATTGATCAAGGCTCCACTTTTTTCATATCCTCAGCCATGTCATTTTCGTCTGTGTTCTTGGTGCATAGTATTTTAATGAATGTGAACTGCAGCTCATTCTGCCTTTAGGTTCATTTCCCTTGTAAGTGGTGCTGGCCAGCATTGCCTGAGTGTCTTGGCTATTTGTGCATTTTCAGAAAAAAAATACACATTCAAGTCCTTCGAATGTTTAAAACTTGTTTTCATTGTTGAATAATAAGTGTCTTACACGTTTGGATATTAACCTTGCTTCAGAGATATGGCTGGCTAATATTTTCACTCAGTCTATGTGTGTTGTCTTTTGCTGTGCTGATTGTGTCTTTGAAATGCATGTGTCTCTTTCTTTTCCTGTTGCTATGATAAATTACTCGGATAAAAACAGGCTGAGGGAGAAAGGACTTATTTTGGCTTACAGTTCCAGGGATAGACAGTCCATCACAGAGAGGAAGACATGGCACTTGGCAGGGAGGGCATGATGTAGGAGCAGGAGGTTGGGTGGTCACACAGCATCTCTACTCAGGAAGTAAACAGTAAGTGGAGCTGAGCTCAGGGTCCACTTCTGGGGACATAGTTCCTCCAGCAAAGTGCCACCTCCTAAAGGTTTCACAACTTTCTCAGATAATACCACCACGTGGGGACCAAGTATTCAAACACACAGACATATGTGGACCATTTCTCATTCAAACCACAATGAATAATTTAAATTCTCATGGAGTCTGACTCAGTATTTTTCTTTTGTTGTCTCTCCCTTGTCATATCTAGAACTTCATTGTCTAAACAAATGTCATGAAAGTTTCCTGTGTTTTTTTTATTTTTTATTTATTTATTTTTATTTTTTTGTTTTTTAGAGACAGGGTTTCTCTGTATAGCCCTGGCTGTCCTGGAACTCACTTTGTAGACCAGGCTGGCCTCAAACTCAGAAATCTGCCTGCCCCTGCCTCCTGAGTGCTGGGATTAAAGGCGTGCGCCACCACACCCAGCTCTCCTGTGTTTTTTTAAATTTAAGAACTATATTGTTTTAGATATCATACTTTGGTCCCTTTGAGTTATATTATATACAAACTTATAAAGTATTGCCATATTCTTTTAGGCATACATTATTCTTTAACATACACAGTACATCAATGTATAGTTCCTTTATGTTTGAACCCTATAGCCTGGCATGTGTTCTCTGTAGTTTGTTACCAAATTTCCTTCTCCAAATTCATCTCTTTGGCCCTGACATATACCCAATTTGGGCAGCATGGGGTATATTTAAGGCTCACGTGGACTTAGCCTAGGTTCTTATAAACTTGTTCCCATAGCCCCTTATTTTACTTATGTCTCTTTCCAATTAGCAGAGACACATTTAATTTGTCTTAAGCAAGGGGAGAAAGTAATGAGTCTTATGGTGGCAGAACTCACTCTCTTTACAGCTTGAAGATCAAAGAATAGCACTAGGATTCATTTCTCTCTCTCTATTTTTTGTCTTCTCTTTCTTCTAGTTTGTATTTTTATATTTAGGTTCCATGTGGTGACAAGATGGTTGACAACAGTTCAAGTCTTATTGCATGTCTTTGAGTGTCTGTTCACTGAGATTGAGTGTCAAACTGAGTCAGGGTTCCAGACTTCACCTACTCCAGGCAGGACTCATGGGGTAGGATTGGTTTCTGAGATCATCGCATTGTACAAGTGACTGTCTCAGTTTCAGAATATGTAGGTGTCTGATAAAACTATAAGACTGAGATTAGGGAATGGGCATTGTATGAAGAGATTTGCTTTGTTTATTGGATTAGTGTAATGGATATCAGTACCCCTGGATTTACCTCCATCTAGATTGTAATCTAGAATTTGTTTTTAAGAGTCTAGCTAAGTCTTTTATTCATTTACAAAATAATTTGTGTGTGTGTGTGTGTTGGTATATATATATATATATATATATATATATATATATATATATATGAAGGTTAGAGCTTCAACTCCATTTTGCTTTGAGAGTCTTGCCCTTCACTGGTTCTTTGAATGCTAGGTTAGCTGGCCCACAAGTTTCTGTATTCTTCTGTCTCCATCTCTGAGAGTACAAAATATATGTGCTACTGTGTCTGGTATTTTTTTTTTTATGTGGCTTCTAGAGATCTGAACTTAGGTAAACTCTGTCCCATGAACCATCTTTCCTGTTCTTGAATCTTTATCATTTTGAGTTATTCCTATTGTAGGCTCAGCACAAACTAGTCTTTAATTCATCCTGATATCTAGAACAAATATCTAGAGTCCTATATACTGAGAACAGGTTGATCATTTCCATGTGACTCAAAATGTGTGCATATGTATGATAGATGCATGCATAACATTACAAGTAAGTGGTAGAAGGAAATGAGCAAGTAGATGTAGACACGCGTTTTTCTTTTTTTTCTGGTCTGTAGCCAGCTCACCATTTTTCTGGGTCTGCTTGTGCCTATGTAGGTAGCAGTCATCTTGGGCCAGATTATTTGGGATATTTTCTTTTACATGGTTAGGGTCAGCTGGTTCTTGGGTGATGAGGTGCCTACAACATGCTCTTCATATATCTTGAGCTTGTTGACATGGTTACTAGGTTCTCCAACCAGCTAGAGGTAAGCCACAGTGTGTGAGCACTTTCCATTTGTCTACTACTCTCTCCTTGTCCACAGGTGGTCAGTAGTCCAGTGCTCATTCAGAGCAACAGAAGAAAGGCAATCTCTTGATAGGAGCTATAAATCTCACTGCATGGATATAGCGGAGATGAAGGGAGGGAAGCAGCAAATTTTACAACCTGCTATGATGAATTAGATACTCAGAAGAAAGACAAGACTTTGAGCATTTGACTGAATGCTGGAGGTGAAGGAAGCATGGGGCAGGGTTACACAGTTTGTTTTTTATCTTTTGCCAGAATGCAAACATCAGACAGCATTATGACGAAATGCATGAACTGTTGTTACCCAAACACACAGTAGAAAGATCTGTTCTTCTGAGAGAGATCTTTGTTTTGTAATTAAGTCATGGCATGTTGTAGCTTTCACTACTTTCCTGCATACGTTGAAGTTTAGGGCCCTATTTGTTCACCCTTGGAGTGAGAGTGGTAGTGCTAGTCCATGATCGTCATCTCCTTCCAACTGAACTGTATTCCAGTCGTCTCCATTCCAGGAAATCCCACCTAAAAGATGAAAATCTGCAAACCCATGCTCTTTCTGCCAGGACACATTTGAATCATTTATATTTTGAGACTTAGCTTTTTTCTATTTGGGGGTCTTTGTATGTGCTATAACACAAGCTAGCATCATCTAGGAAGAGGGTTCTTCAGTTGAGAAAACACCTCCATCAGATTGGCCTACAGTAGCGTTTCTCAACCTGTGGATTGCAACCCCTTAGTGGGTGAATGGCACTTTCACAGGAGTCACATGTATAATATTCTGCATATCAGATACGTATACTATGATTTATAACAGTAGTGAAATTACAGTTATGAAGTAGCAACCAAAATAATTTATGGTTGTGGTCATCACAACATGAGGAACTGTATTAAAGGGTCACAGCATTAGGAAGGTTGAGAACTACTGGCCTATAGGCAAGTGTTTGATGCATTTTTCTCATTAACAATTGATATGGGAGGACCCAGACCTATGTGGGTGGAGTCATTCCTAGGTAGGTGGTAGTGGAATGTATAAGAAAGCAAACTCAGCAAGCCAAGGAGAACAGGTGAGGGAGCAGTGCTCCTCCAAGGTCTCTGCTTCAGCTCCTGCTTCGAGGTTCCTGCCTCGAGTTCCTGCCTTAGTGTCTCTCAACGGGCTGTGATCTTTGATATCCAAGCCAAAGAAATAGTTTCATCTTCATGTTGCTTTTGGTCATGGTGTTTATCACAGCAATAGAAGCGAACTAAGACAGTGTGTGTGTGTGTGTGTGTGTGTGTGTAATGTGTGTATAAGTAGATAGATGTACATAAGTATATGTGTCTAAGAATATGTATATGTATTCCTTTTGCCCCCAAGCAATTGGCAAATAGAATCTTTTGATCCAGCCAGAAATCCACCAGTTAGCCATTAAGTTTCTAACCTGAGTGTTTGGTTTGGGGCTATGCTTTATCCATGACAGTGAATGTCTTGAAGGCAGATGCTGGGTTACTTTGTGAAGGACTCATATAGCTAGTGTGGTTTTGGTACTACGGTCTTGATGTTCCCTGTGCCTTTTCAACCTACAAGGAAAGAAATGTAAACACAGATGCTATGTTCTCAATCAGTTCCCCAGGATGGATAAATATCAGGGCAATGACACAAATTGATCTGTATCCTCTCCCTTAGTTAGTGCTCATGGAAGTGGCCACTTATGTCTTGAGCTTCGTGTCCCTATCAATAGAAAATAAATCCTCTTGTACCTACCAAGGTTTGCCCTGAGATACTAGAAATTTCTAGACTGCCTTTTATTACTGAGAGAAGAGTTTGAAAAAAAATATAATGGGTCGTGTGTGTCAGGGTCCTTGAAGCTTCTCAGGGAATGAAAGGTGTTTATATCCATCGATTCTGACAACTGGCTCACTTTTGAATGAGTCATTGGGACGAGAGTATGTGGAGTGGCTTCGCAATTCAGTGTCTTAGATGATACATTTTTTTTTTTTGATGACACCATCATTCACAGGAAAGGGTGCATCTGTGAGTTATTGTGTAGACTGGCAGGTAAAGAGATGACGTTTTCTGAATTTTACTTGGTTTGGATTCCTTCTTCCTACACCTACATTTGATTCATGTTACAGAGCAAATTAAACCTTCACGGGCGACATGGTTCTCTTAAAATCTAAATTCCACGCACAGTAATAAAAACAGTAGCCTTAAAAAAAAAGGCTCAGCATCTCACCCATTCCTTTCATGAAGACTGTGGTTGTTATTCTCCATGAAATTCAGCTTAACTGTTACAGGAGAGCACGCTGGCTCATGGTAAGCGTTTTCAGTGTTCTCTTGCTCAAATATAAGCTGGAAATTAAAATGCCATTTTTGCCATTTAGCTTTATGACTAATTATTGCCTAAGTGGCAATTGGATTTCCACGTTGGGTGGTCTCACTATGAACTGCCAAATAGGATTGCTTATCTGAAAGTTTACTGCAAAACCAAGCCCTGAAACGAATTGCAAACAAGCAATTGAAATTGGGTGTTTTCAGCCTTCCTACCTACTGACTTTATATTCTCTTAATTACACAGTCGGCTTGGTGGGACTGGGACTTACAGACGAGAGTCTGTTCTCTTGTTCTCTTTAGTGAATGCTGGGAGCATGCAAGTGCACCTTCGTATATATACATATGTATGTCTCTGTGTGTATATGTGTGTGCATGTGTATATATATATGTGTGTGTGTATGTGTGTAAGTATACTACATGTATATAAGTACATATATGTAAGTATATATATATATATTCATATGTACATATTTCCCTAAATTTGATCAGGTAATCACAGTAGATGAACTATCTTCCGGGTAGGATTTAGGTATCTTCCTTTGTCCCTGAAATCAGAGAGTGATTAACTTTCTGTATTTGTCTGAGATAAGTCTGAGAAGCTTTGTGAAGACAAGAATAATGAAAGCAGAAATACAGGGGAAATGTAATCCCACCATTACCGACAATCTCAGCCCTTGATGTTGTGGAAGCAGTGTGCAGCTGTAGGAGGATAATGAAGGGAGCGAGAAGGCTTTTCACCTGTGTGTGGATGGCCATCCCCTTAATAGAAATATGAAAGCGTCAAACTCATTTCATTTGAGTGCTTGAGATTCTGCTTGAATTGAAGATGAAAGCCTGGAGTTTCATTACGAATGGGAGCTAAATTGTTGCTATTTTCAGAACAGATTCTGTTCGTCCTAAGTGGCATTCTTTTAATCTAGTTAATTTGAAACAGCTCAGATGAAAATTACTGCCACATGAAGAACAGTGATTACCAAAAGGCCTGTGCAACTCTAGTTTAGAGGTTGGTTTAGAAGCCTGGAAGGTTTTCATCAGCTCATACCAGGGCTGCAGACTGCAAACATTGGGCTGTTCTGCAACTCTGAAATCTTTGAAGAGTTTATCTGCATGAGATGAACATGTCATATTTTGAACCTGAAACAAAGAATGTTTTCATAGTGCCGGGGAGGAATTCTGCATTGCATGGTTGTAGTGGAGATCGCAAGCTTGGCTGTGTGCTAGGTTACAGAGAACACTTGTTAAGCCTTGGATATCTGGCCAGATCCTGGGCCACATGATTAGGGTATGCACCACCAAGTTGACAGTTCAACTCTGTTTATCCCCAAAACTTTCTTTGGCTTTTGAAGTAGAAAATGATTGTCAGTGGGTGAGCCCACATATGTAATCATAACCAATGTTCTCAAGCAAAAAAAAAAAAAAAAAAAAAAAAAACAACCCAAAAAACAAAAACAAAAACACAAAGGGTAAAATAAACAATTTACATTATCCTTCTACTAATGACAGGGGGTAGTTTTGGCCCATCAACTTTTTATCCCTGCTAAGTACTACTGAATAATATGTTATCAACCTGGAATTTTCTTCTGTGGATGTGTGAAATGAGCTGGCAAGGATGGGTATCAATGGGTATCTTAAGAGAGGACAATCAGATTGTTAATTATCCCTGACGTCTCGAAACTAGTGTAAACCATTGGTAAGCCACTAAATACGGAGAGGCTGGGGGCATTTCTGTCAGTCCCCAGGTTTTATTAAGAATGGAATCTCTGCCCTGGGCACAGAGGTGTGCTTCATGGCAGAGAATATAAAGATTTGCTTATTATTTATTTTTATGTGTATGCATGTATGCCTGTGTGAATTTATGTGTACTGTGTGTGTGTGTGACAGATGCTTGAGGAGGTCAGAGGGTGAGCAGTTCTCTGAAGCTGGAGTACAGACATTGTGAACCTCCTAGTGTGGTTGCTGGGAACTTTGGTTCTCTAGAACAGTGCATGCTCTTAACCATTGGCCCTTCTTTCTCACTCTCCCTGCAGAGATTATAAACTGGTTAATATAATTAAGGTGATTCAACCTTGGCAAAGAGCCGTGTTTCCACATCTGGGATTATGACTTCTAAGTTTTAACTTAAAGTTTCTAATCTGTAGAGCCGAGTGTCTGTAGCTCCTCTTAGGGATCCTTTTGCTTCTATGGCCCTCAGGACACATAGTTTCCCTTGTCTTTTACTTTGCTGTCTTCAAGAGTTGAGTTTCCATTTTTATGATAAGAAACCAAGACAAAGGATGTCAGATGTGTCTAATGTGGCCTTGGACCACATATAGCAAAGGATAGCCATCAATGTAACCCAATAGAAAATTGTAAACACAGGTATTTTGTGGGAAGCGGCTGCGACCCCATGGGCCAAGATGTTTACTGCCTTGCTCGAGCATGCGCAGTGAGGCTGCATGCGTGGGCTGTCTGCCAGGCTGTACTGTTCCTTGTGATCCGGACCTGTCAGCCTATTGGTGACTGACCTGAGCTCGTGATGGAGCATGTGTGAATTCTGATTGGATGAGGTGGGGTGGAGCTAGATGAGGTCAGTGGACCTGAGGATAGGAAGTTTTGTTGTTTAGCCCTTGCCCTAAGTAGAAGCTAGTAGTAGTAAGAGAAGCTGTTGTAAGGGAGTTGTTGTAAGAAAAGCTGCAAGATGGAGAACAAGTAAAGAAGCTGTTGCGTGAACATGACTCGGTGTCTGTGTCGTTCTTGTCTCTGCTGGAGAGGACCTGTAGCAGTATTTTTTTCCACCTTTTTAATGTGAATCAATTGCATGGTTCTCAAGTGTGAACTTTATAGATTATATTGGTAGTTGCAATGCTTCAAGTGTAGATGTGCCTGATACTCTTTCTTGGTTCATATAGAATCAAAGGGGATGGCTATTATTATCATTCTCTCCCTTCAAAAGATGACATATAGACCTTTGCTGTGTTAGTTTCCTAGAATTCTAATAACAAAAATACCAGAAACTAGGAAGCTTAAAGAAATAGAGCCTTACTCTCAGACTTCTGGCAATGCCTGGTTGGCTCTGAAACTTCTCCAGTGTAACTTTAATTTTATTCAAAACCTAGTTTTAATGATGGTTCATAAATGCTTTAACCACCCTTTCAGCCCACCACCCACCAGAGGTAGTGGGAAAGAAAGAACACAGGAAACTTTACCTGTTTAGGTACGTTCTTTGGAGCAACTCCTGTCTGTGTTGTCTGGAAATTGGCAGTTCAGTTCATAGGTCAGGAGTGGCAGCTCAATCCACTCACAAACACTTCAAGGATACACCAACAGTCCAGTTCAGTAGAGTTGGGATAGCAAACAGGAACTGGCAGCCATGGCACTACATAGCAGAGACAACAGGGCTCAACTTTGGCTCTAGTCAGCAGGAGGGACCAGGAGGGATGTCAGGAGAAGTTCTTGGCTGTGCCTCTCTCAGGAAAGCTAAGATCAGTGAAGACTTGAGACCCATAAGCATTGCACAGCTAGCTTTATAAGCAATCCAAGCTCAGCTAGCCAATCAATCACTGTCCATCCGGTACTATTTATACCTTCCAAACATCTTATGTCCTACATGGGTCTTGCCTCTATCTCAGCATAGATCTTGCCTCAGCACGTGCATCTGTCTCAGCTGACATCATTTTACCAATCAGCTTGTGTCTGCAGAAGCAGCAAGAACCTGCAACACACCACCAGAAGGTTTTTTTTTTTTTTTTTTTTTGGTGCATTTATCTCTATGAAGTCCTAACAAATGTCACTCAACTAGGCAATGTAAGGTGGGCCAATACATTTATGGTTAGAGAAGAATCCTTCATCACGTGTCCTTTCATGTGCTTGCTTTAGTGGAACACCCTTTCTCCCTTCTGTGTCTGCCTCAGCTAAATGTTTCTTCAGGAATCTCCTTAGTCTTTCACTAAGTGTCCATTTCACTAGTGTCCATTTCAGCTAAATGTTCCTTCATGTGTTTGCCCCAGCAAAACACCATCCAACTGACTTTCCAAAGAATCTTTAAGTCTCCCCTTCATGTGGGAGAATTGTGGTTTAGATCATCTAGCTTCTAGTAGTGTCATGTTATTCTTGGCTCATCTATGTTCTGTGCCTCTACTTTACATAGCATGCCTTCTTAGAAGAATGGGTACATTAGTACGTTAGATCATGTCTCACATATGTCTATCATGATCTTATTTCCAAGTGGGAGGTTAACATATCAGTGTGAGTGTGTGTGTGTGTGTGTGTGTGTGTGTTACAATTCACTTTTGCAGAGTCTGGTTGGTGTGACCTATACCCCAGGATTTTGTATAGAAAGAAGGTAGAGTGGGGGGGGGCAGATGGGCTGATATCCACCTTTTACTTTGCGTGTTTTGATCATTTACATTTATTGGAATGAACTTGGGTTTGGGCTTAGGTTTCCCATTGAACTAAATTTCAGCTTGTCATGTCTGCTTTTTATTTCCTTGGTCCTGTTTCAGTTCATTATTATGCACAGCCTCTATCTGGTCATATCTCTTGAATGTCTGCCTTATATATATATATATATTTTATCTGTTCCTTCGATGGGTTTCTATACTCCTTGGGCTTGCCATAAAAACTTAAAAAAAAATCATTGTGCTTAGGAAATGAACATAGACTCCAGAGAACCAGAATTGCCAAAACATAGTTCCTGATACATATTAGTGCCATAGTGCTGCCAGAGGAGAAGAGGTCCTTCAATCCCTCAATGATTTTCAGCCATGTTCCTCCCATGTGAGACCCTTTGTGATCATTACTGTGTGGCACAATACTATTTCGTGGTTTGAGTGTATCTGATACATCAGTTTTAAACCATTTGCCCTGCTG